>NC_048304.1:49389188-49701795 GCF_013100865.1 Trachemys scripta elegans | reverse complement strand
CTTGACTTTAGCAAAGCTTTTGATACGGTCTCCCACAGTATTCTTGCCACCAAGTTAAAGAAGTATGGGCTGGATGAATGGACTGTAAGGTGGATAGAAAGCTGGCTAGATCGTCGAGCTCAACGGGTAGTGATCAATGGCTCCATGTCTAGTTGGCAGCCGGTTTCAAGTGGAGTGCCCCAAGGGTCGGTCCTGGGGCCGGTTTTGTTTAATATCTTTATTAATGATCTGGAGGATGGTGTGGACTGCACTCTCAGCAAGTTTGCAGATGACACTAAACTAGGAGGCGTGGTAGATACACTAGAGGGTAGGGATCGGATACAGAGGGACCTAGACAAATTAGAGGATTGGGCAGAAAAAAACCTGATGAGGTTCAACAAGGACAAGTGCAGAGTCCTGCACTTAGGACGGAAGAATCCCATGCACTGCTACAGACTAGGGACCGAATGGCTAGGTAGCAGTTCTGCTGAAAAGGACCTAGGGGTCACAGTGGACGAGAAGCTGGATATGAGTCAACAGTGTGCTCTTGTTGCCAAGAAGGCTAACGGCATTTTGGGCTGTATAAGTAGGGGCATTGCCAGCAGATCGAGGAACGTGATCGTTCCCCTTTATTCGACATTGGTGAGGCCTCATCTGGAATACTGTGTCCAGTTTTGGGCCCCACACTACAAGAAGGATGTGGAAAAATTGGAAAGAGTCCAGCGGAGGGCAACAAAAATGATTAGGGGTCTGGAGCACATGACTTATGAGGAGAGGCTGAGAGAACTGGGATTGTTTAGTCTCCAGAAGAGAAGAATGAGGGGAGATTTGATAGCAGCCTTCAACTACCTGAAGGGGGGTTCCAAAGAGGATGGAGCTCGGCTGTTCTCAGTGGTGGCAGATGACAGAACAAGGAGCAATGGTCTCAAGTTGCAGTGGGGGAGGTCCAGGTTGGATATCAGGAAAAACTATTTCACTAGGAGGGTGGTGAAACACTGGAATGCGTTACCTAGGGAGGTGGTGGAGTCTCCTTCCTTGGAGGTTTTTAAGGCCCGGCTTGACAAAGCCCTGGCTGGGATGATTTAGCTGGGAATTGGTCCTGCTTTGAGCAGGGGGTTGGACTAGATGACCTCTTGAGGTCCCTTCCAACTCTGATATTCTATGATTCTATGATTCTATGATTCTAACGCTGCATGGGCACCTGTGTCCTGGGTGTCTCTGCCACTTGCCAGCTGGGGAGACTCCACAGGTGGCAACATTGCCTAGCGGGCAGGACACTGCAGTAGGACTCATTGAGACCTGGCTTCTGTTCCCACCTCTGCGACCTTTGCCGAGTCACTGCCTGCTATGTGCCTCAGTTTCCTCTCTTGCTCCTCAGCTCTTGAGACCAGGAGCTCTTCAGGGCAGAGTGTCTTTTGCTGTGTTAGACAGGGCCTGGCCCAACGGGACCCCGACGTGGGTTGGTGCTGCTAGGTGATACCATAGACAATAGGATGCAGCCCAGGAAGAGTCCCATGCAAATTCAGCCTCTGCCTCTTCTCTCCCCTGGAGGGGTTTGCCCTTTGGGCCCCTCTCGTCCTGATGCTGGTGCTGGAAGCGATGTGGGACTCAGCTGGGCCTGAGCAGAGTGGGCAGATGCTGTGTGGACAAGGAGCAGGTGGATGGCCGGGGCGGGAGTCCTAGAGGATTGTGGGAAGGCTTTGAGGGTTTGCAGCCCTCAACAGTTGTGCCAAGGCGCTAGCCTGCATCCGCACTAGAGGAAGGAAGCAGGAGGGACAGTCGCTGTACCCCAGCCATGTCAGCGCAGTCCTGAGATTGCTGCCACTCCGCCCATGTGGGGTTTGTGCGTGTGGACGGGGTGGAGTTAATGGGAACACTCGAGGGATAACTCGGCGTTCACTTGCTGGTGGAGGCCAGCCCACAGCCCCATTGCAAATGAGATCCCGTAATGATGCCCGCATGCCCGCTGGCTCAGCCAGGCCCTTCGCCATTCGGTACCACTGGGCGGGTGTGCAAATCTGTGCAAATGCCTGTGAGCCATACAGCCGTGGCTCCTCGTTTCCCCCACTCTGTGCTCCTAGGGCCCAGAGCTTTGTTTCCTGCCCTGGGCCCTTGGCTGAGGAAGCAGGACACTGCATGCCCCCGTTTGGGATACTGCTGTTGTGCTAGCATGATGCAGACAGGGTGAGATCCACCCCTCGCCAGGCCTGGGTGGCACCTGTGTCCCTGTTTTGCTGATTTCGGTGGCCGACAGGGCGTGAGCCGGCCCTCAGTGAATTTAATTTCACACTGTATGTACCTGATCCCATGTGACCCTGCTGACTCCAGTGGCGTTCCTGCTGGCTTACACCGGGGTGCCTGAGTGCAGAGCCCGGCCCTTTATTTCTCAGAAAAACTTGAACTGAAACATTAATTCAGATGGTCTCAGGGTGGGGCGCTGTCAGATGGGCTGGAAAGCGGGTCAACCACCGTCCCAGACCAGCCCCGTGTTGTTTGGGAGATGGGTGGCCATGGTGATGGGCTCAGCCCAGCCTCGAATAATATCTTTGCTAATGGATTGGGAGTGACCCACACACCGATCAAGGCGAGCTGGGAGGAAGCGAGGAGAATGAAACCACACAAAGGCGCTCGGCAGGGTTAGGCACACGGGCAGCAAACGGAAGCTGATTTCAAGGGAAGCATGGTGGTGGGGCCTTCTGGGGAGCTGAGAAAGGAGCCGAGTCCTGGGACAGATCTAGACGGCAAAATGAAAAGTTCAGCTCCACAGACTCTTTGCAACAGGCCACTACTCTCTGCGGGGCATAAACTGAGGAGGAGGAATTATTTCACACAATACTTGTGGGTATAACTAGGATGACGCTCAGGGTGCTGGGCTGGGGACGTTCCAGCCCTGGGGACTTTGGAGACCTGCCTCGGGGGTGTGTTTTGTGCACAGGCTGGGAAGTGGATTCGATTACTAAGGTTTTTGCAGGCCTGTGGTTCTGTGATACACTGCAACAGGGCTGCATCGCGATGTGCGGTGTTCCCAGCTGTTCTGGACTCCAGCATGGAGAGAGAGGCAAGCCAGAGCAAAATTCAGGCTTTAGTCCTTCCTCCACCTACAGTGTCCACTCCCGGCAAGCCCGTACTGAATGGAGAGGTCTCGCCGACCCTCTACGTAATCACCCAACAGTGTCCCCTATTGGGAAGCTGGTTATCATAACACCCAGGTGTATGTGCTGAGCAAAGGATGTTGAGCAGTGTTGCAAGATTGAGAAATGGGGGGTGGAGGGAATTGCAGCCACCTGATCTCTTTGGAGACTAGATCAGGCGCTTGTTGCACGGGGCTGCCGGAATGTAACTGCACATCGTGTTTCCAACAGCGTGTGCGTTGATGCAATGCCCATGCCAGGGGCGGCAGCTCTAACACAGTCCAGACAAGCATTGTTAAGCCTGGTCTGTGGCGGGATTGTCCACACGCAGTCGCTTCCACGGAAGCTGGGCATTGCTTGTACGTCTCTGGTTTAACTCCTTTAACTCGCGCTGCCCTCGCCACTGTCCATGACAATTGGATCGGGCAGTTGTCAGGTGGGATTCCCAAAAGCATCTGTGACTTAGGAGCCCAAATCCTGTTGCCTGAGGGATTTAGGAGCATGGGTCCTATTGACTTTGACTTTTCTCTGGAAATCCCAGTTTGGGACTCAGGGTGGTGTTTCCAATTTTCACTCCTCTACCTGCCTCTGCTGCCGCCTCTGGGTGGTACCCACTGGGGATCTGTGTGGCTGCGCTGATTGACAGCTGTGTGCCTGCCTCTGCAGCCATCGGAGAGCTGTTAACGAGAGGCACTGAGGGAATTGCTGCTTCCTTTTATCCCCCCCCCCCCCCCCGCTCCGAAAGCCACCCACCCTAGGTGCAGATGGGCACGGATGTGCTGGGCAAGGAGGGTGCAGTTTACATTTCGTTGAACTGGAGTAATTATTGGAGCAACTTTTTTGCCTTACTCCGAATGAGCAGGTCACCACCCCCGCCCCCTGTCCATTAGGGAGTCTCTTTGCCCTGCTGCTGCGCTCTTTCAGTGTCTCCAGTCAATGAGAATTAACCTCTCGCCTTCCTTAAGAGCCAGCTGGGATGCTGGAGTTGTAAACTGAGCTGGCTTTAATCGGCTTTTACGAGTCGATAATTTCTCTGTGTGTCTCTCTGCACCGAGGCAGCGGGGCGAGTCGGGATGGGCGGCTGCAGGGAGACCTACTAAGCAACGCAGGCCCTCATAGCCAGCTCTGTGCATGAAAACAACTCCAAGGCTGGGGGAAAGGTGAGGGATTCACTGGGCCGGCTCTCTCCTCCTCCTTGGCCCAAATCCCACCGCAGATTAGTCGACAGGAACAGGCCCTACCTCCGCAGGCAGGAAAGGAAAGCAAGTGAGCAAAGATAAGCCCTGGCGGGGGCGTCAGTACAGAGGGCACAGGCCCAGCAGGCACTGAAATAGGAGCCAGGACTGTGCCTCTGCTGAGCTGTCAGGGCTAATGGCGTGCCGGCTTTGCAGGACAGGGATCCAGCCCTGCTTTTATGTCACCAATGGAATGAGTTTGGCGGTTTCAGCCATGGGCCCATTAGGAGGAGCTGGTCATGCCATGAAAGCTGTCGTCCAATATCGCACAAGTTGTTGTGTTTTGTTCAAGAGAAAATTATTGGAATTGGGGCAGCACTGCAAGTCGGGAGTGAGGGGCACTGGCAGAGCTGTGGCGGGAGCCCAGGACTGGGATAGTGGGGGGCTGCAGGTTAGCAGTGAGGGGCACCAATAGAGCCAGGGCTGGGCTAGTGGGGGAGTGCTAAAAGTTCAGGAAGATGCCCAGAGCTGGGGGTGGGGGACGCAGGTCTGCAATTGGTGGGTGGCTGCTGGTGGGAACTGAAGGTCACCGGTTGAAGGGGTGTCCAGGTGTGGCAGGGTGTTTAGCAGGACTGCAGGTGCCAGGAATGCCAGGAGCCCCAGACAGCTGGACTGGCCAAGCCCCGCGGGGGTCCCGGATCTGGCCACTAACTCTGTGCCCAGCCAGCCAGGTTCATCCCTTGTGCCGCCCAGTCTGGCTGGCTGGGCACAGAGTTAGTGGCCAGCTGGGAGAGCAGCGGAGGGTGGGTGGGAGCTAGGCTGCGATGGGAGGGGGCTAGTGGATCAGGTTTGGGAGGCTTGGTCACCCCACAATGACCTGGAGGAAGGGGCTTGCTTGGGGCAGGGTAGAGCAGGGGCCACAGCAGCACCCGGTGGCTCAGAAGGTAGCAGAGAGAAAAGCATTTTGCCCCCAGGGCAGATAAGGGGAGGTCAGGAGGTGAGATGAGGATGGTCACCCGCTGGGCCCCTCCCACTGGGCCTGCAGTCTGATTCCATGTTTAATGTCCCCAGGCCCGGCTCCCCGCCCGGCTGCAGGCCACGGTTGCAGCCGGGTACCCTGCTGGGGTCTGCCTGTGGAAGGAGGCTGATAGATGGCCCAGGGCAGCGCCGGGCAGTGCCAGGCAGCCCAGGGCAGCTGGCACCTGGTTTTCATCCCTAGATTACACGTCTGGAAGGGACCACTGGGATCTGACCCCCTGTCTATCCCAGGTTAGGGATCTTTTCGAAAACCATACAATCTTGCTTTAAAAGACAGTATTCGGTCCTGCCATGAGGGCAGGGGACTGGACTTGATGACCTCCTGAGGTCCCTTCCAGTCTTAGAATCTATGAATAAAAAATGGGCAGGGATAGAGAATCCACCCCGTCCGTGGGTAAATGGTTCCAACGGTTAATTACTCTCACTGTGGAAAATTTACCCCAATTTCCAGTGTGAATTTGTTGAGCTTCAACTTGCCGACATTGGGTCATGTTAGACCTCCGTCTGCTAGCCTGAACAGCCCATTGTTAAATATGTGTTCTCCACATAGATACCTATAGACTGTGATCAGGTCACCCTTAACCTTCTCTTTGTTACGCTAAATAGAGTCTCTCACTGTCAGGCAGGTTTTCTAATCCTTTCATCATCCTCGCGGCTCTTCTCTGGATACACTCCTATTTATCAACATCCTTCTTGAACTGTGGGCACCAGAACTAGACGCTGGATTCCAGCAGCGGTTGCACCAGTGCCAGGTAAAATCACCTCTCTGTCCTATTAGAGATTCCCCTGTTTATACACCCCAGGATCACATTAGCTTTCTTGACCACAGCACCACTCTGGGAGCTCACGTTCAGCTGATTATCCATCACGACCTCCAAACATCTTTCAGAGTTGCTGCATCCCAGGGCAGAGCCCCCAGCCTGTAGGCACAGCCTGCATTCTTTGTTCCTTGAGGTTTACATTTCCATTCAGTTTGTTTGGAGAATCTCCTGTGACCGGACAATTATCATCTACGTCCTCTTAGTCCAGCCAGTTAATCTGGAACAGCCTCCTTTTGCCTTTCGTATTACCTGGCATTACAGGGCCAAGATCCCATCTCACGTGTGCCCCTGATGTAAACCAGGAGTGAAAGCTGTTGAAATCCAGGGATCCATACAGGTGTACGCAAGGTTCAGGCCCATTGAGGCATAATCTCCTTTACTTCTGGTGTTGATCCAGAGCAGCTCTCTGATGGTGTTATGTGCATGCAAGAGGTGGGACTGCCTGGAGAGAGTATGCGGATCAGCATGCTGTTGGGTCTGGATGGATGGATTCTCTCCTCTGCAGGAGGCAGATGGAGAGCTAGGAAACTCTGGGTCTGAGCCCACCCCTTTGGCGGGTGGAGACTCGCAGGAGAGATTCCCCAGGCTTGTGACATGCACAAAGGCAGGGCCGTCCCTACCCATATGCAAAGTACGCTGCTGCATAGGGCACCAAGAAATTTGGGGCACCAAATTCCCTGGTGCCCTGCGCAGCTGCGTGCTACTCCAGCCTCTGCTCTGCCTCTTCCCCATGGCCCCTGCCCCTGCTCCACTCTTTCCCCACCCTCACTCCACCCCTTCTCCAAAGTCCCCGCCCCACCTCTTCCCACCCCTGCTCTGCCCCAGCCCCACTCCACCCCTTCCCCCAAACCCCCGCCCTGCTCTGCCCCAGTCCCGCCCCCACTCCCCTGAGGACTGCAGCAGGGCCGGGACTGCACTCACCGGCGGCGGGAAGTGCAGCAACCCGGCCCCAGCCCACTCCGCCAGTGAGTGCTGGAGGGCTGTTCCCCGCTACTCCCCAAGCCAGCCCCGCCCCCCCACGGAGGCCTGGAGCCCCACACACTCCCCCCACGGGGAGGCTGCGTAGGGCCCCAGAATTGCTAGGGACGGCCCTGCACAAAGGGACTGGTGATGGGGGTTGCAGAGGTCCCCAAGGCGAGGCTGCCGAAGCCACAGCTCTGGAGCTGCGCGTGCACCGAATGGCTGGTGCAGTGGCAGACGCCCAGAGGGAGGCACCGGCCCTGCTGTGCCGCAACAGGCAAGGGATAGCCGAGGGTCTGGACCCAAGCGAGAGTTTGGCTGAAACCCTGGTGATGGAAACTGCTGCCTTGGCTCTAGCTTCGGGGGCTCCCCACTGAGCTCTCTCATTGGCCATGTGCGCATCCCCCACTGGTGAGCCTGTCTCAAGCACCGTGTGCCTGAACTGGGGCATGAGTCTGGTGTGGCCCAGCTCGGGAGCTCTCGGTCTGGCTGCAGCAAGTCCTGCTCTTACTCGGGAGGGTGCCGGTCAGGCCCCAGTGCCGGGCAAGGGGCGGCTGTTACCCCTGCGCAGAGACGTGCCGAGCAGCGCTCTAGAGTCAAAGTGGAATTTTGCTTTCCACGACTGCTCAGTTTTGCTCCTAAATTCCCCAAGGAAACTCTCAGCTGGGCATGTTTGGCTCGCAGCCAGTGCGCTCTGTTCACAGCAAACTTGGGGTGATCCATGCGAGCCCCTTTAGAGATGTGGGATATAGGAGAACAGGTGACATGACCTGAATTGAACTTGGCTCTGAGCTGCCTGGCTTTGCACTGCTAGGATCTTCTCCTCTGCAATGTTCTTGCCAGGATTTCACCCCTGGAGTCTCTGATGGGGACTTTCAACCTGATCTCCAGCTTGATAATACGTCTGTTAGTCTAGAAGGTGCCACAGGACTCTTTGCTGCTTTTACAGCTCCAGACTAACACGACTACCCCTCTGAAGCTTGACAATGGTTTTTGCTGGGCCACTGGAGTGCCTAGGCTGGAGTGTGCTCCTGTAGGCTGGCTTCATCCCTTTGCTTCAGAACAGTTAGTTACTCCCAGTGTATGTGAGATCAGAACCAGCCCCATAGCACCCATTGGGATCCTTACCCTCCCAAGCCTTCCCATCAGCGCTGGGCTGCTCCTGCGGGGCACCTCCATCTCAGCTTGGGCCTGCTTTGAGGCAGCACAGGCGGTGGCGTGGGCTAGCTGCCCAAGTCCTGCCTAGGCTCTCAGACGGGGCTGTGCCGGGCGGCTGGCCCATGCTGTCTGTGCCACTGCTAAAGCGCTGGCTCCGAGCAAAGCTCCGGCTGCAGCATAGACGGCCTGCATGTGTGGATGTGGCCCTGGTGGCGGGGATGAGCAGCGATGGAAAACAGCCCCGATCCAGAATTTTGCTGTTCAGGAGGAAAAGGGCCAGGCCACAGGGAGGGTCTGTGCCTCCTGCTGTGCTGATGGGACGGCTAGGCTCTGATGGGGACTCCCACGGGCACGGCCAATTTCCCAGCTTCCTCTGCATTGGGCAAAACCAGGGCGGATATTTTTAATCAGCTTGTCACCCAGACTCCATTTCCCAGCCTGCTGCTGTCTCTTCTCTCCCGCCACCATGCGCGGGAGGCTGGCTTAGGGCCCCAGGGGCATTTGCTGGCCGCTCCGGGCCCTCTCCTCGCTCCTTTAAACTGGGGCTTTCCCAGCAGTTATGGGGAATTAGAAGGCGACTCCCACTGACTTTCGTTGCCTTAGGCCCCTGGGGAATCCCAGCCTGAGATCTGTGCATCTCACCTGTTGACTGATCTTAGCAGCAGCCCCCAGGGCTCGTGTCGGATAAAAGGAAACACACTTGTTTTTACACAGGATGCCATTAGTCGTTGGAACTCCTTGCCACATGAAGTGATTGAGGCCATGTTTGAAAGAGGGGCTGGCCATTGATATAGAATCATAGAATATTAGGATTGGAAGAGACCTCAGGAGGTCATCTAGTCCAATCCACTGCTCAAAGCAGGACCAACACCAATATGGATCACATGACTGTCCTGAGTTAGAATAGTTACTGCTGACAAGTTCTGGCAGGGGTGTTGAACTTCCAGCTGCGGGACTAAAGCTGATCGCTGTTAAAGACCTCACGGGGGGCAGGTTATCCCACATCTGCTACTTCTGACATCTTCTTTGGCAGCATCTGGTGTTTCCGCAGCCAGAGACAGGGGCTGGGCTGGAGGGAGCTTGGTTCTGCTCCAGCCTGGCAATGCCCGTGGCGCCTGCTGCTGGAATCCGGGTGAATTCTCTGGCCTGGGTTATGCAGACCAGCCATCAGAATTGTTCCATCTGGCCTTAGGATCCAGGAATCTCTCTCCTTTCTGAACCTCCCTCTTGCCTATATTGCACTTGCTCCCCAGCCGGCCAGCAGCCAAGCTCACAGTGGCTGCACTGCAAGTAGCTCTGGTGGAATTCTGCCTATCCGCGCTGCATGACCTCGTGGGAGGCACAGTGGCCAGCAGGGAGCTGGGCCCAGCCATAGCTAAGCCACAGAGATAAGTGCTGGTGAGAATCAATTGTCTTCTTAGTGGAAACCAGCCGCTACACTAAGTGGGAATCCTTTACTTCCCAATGAGAGAGACAAGGTTGGGGAGGTGATAGCTTTCACTGGGCTGACAAGTTCTTGGCAGAAGAGACAAGTTCTGAGCCACACAGAGCTCTGCCTCTGGTCCGGGACAGGGCCTCGGAGCACCGCAGCTAAACGCCAGGTGGAACCGATTAGGAAGCATAAGGAGTTAACACATGTTGCACGGAAGTGGGCAGACACAGCACACAAGAGGGATAGTGGGTATGTGGTAGTGAGACAGAGAACCAGCGTTGCCACTGAGACCTGGTTTGTGCTAAAAAGCAAAGGCGACCCCTCCTGGTAGCATAGGGTGCAGCAGTGCCGTTGAGTCCAGGATTTCAGTGTCTTGCCGAGGGAAGAACAGGAGCCTCTCTTTGGAAGGGGCTGGGCTGGTTTCCCGAAGGACCAGGGCTGAGAGGCCAGGGCTGGAGCGATGGCTTTGAGAGAAATGTTCGCCTGGGGCTCAGAGGGCAGTTTTGTCATTTTTCGGTGCAAGCTCATTTGGCAACGTGGGGATTGGCTGCTTTCACCTGCCTGGCTGCTGGTGGGGCATTGGGTGCCCTGGACGGAGTCCATCGTCTGTTGTGATAGGTATGGGTAGCGCTTCCAGGGTCGGTTGTGCCCCCCTCCGGTCCGGTGGTTATGCTGAGCCCCAGTGGTGTGGCAGTGCCACCAGGGCAGGGCAGCGATGGGCAGTGGGCGTGGGACCGTTGGCCTCGAGGCCTGCAGTTCTGGTGTGGCCCCGCAGCTGGTAGAGGGCTGGCTTTGGTTGAAGGACAGTGTCGTGGTGGGCTTAGCTTGGCTCATCATGCAGAGGGGTCTCTGCCCCCATCCCTCCTCCCTCACTGGCAGGATGGCCTGGCCAGGGAAACCATGTTCCTCTTGTGTCCATCGCACTGTGGCAGCCTGCCTGGCCTGGGGTGTTTGTGCCGCTGCTCTAGGGTTAGCTGGAGACTCCTGGCCCCAGGCCTGTGTGCGTGGCACCCTGGACCATGAGGAGAACGAAGATGATAAACGTCTCCATGGATTGCAAGGCCCGAAGGGACCTTTGTGACCCTCTGTGAGTAACCGCGGGGCAAGATGCGATGTCTTGGCTGTGCCAAGGGGCAGAAGATGCAGGTCTGGCCAGGAGCTTCTTGAAGGTGAACAGTGCAGCTTGCCGGGCTCCCTGGGCAGGTCCTGCCCTGATTTATCGCCTGTCTCGATCTGGCACTCATCAGAGCACCTTGCGGTCCTTGGCGGGTGTATCCTCCCACATCCCGCTGAGGCCAGGCGGGGCTCTGTCTGGGCCCAATGGACAGCTGGAGACTGAGACACCGAGAGACTCGCCCCAGTCCCATAGCCTGTCTGTAGCAGAGCCAGGAGCTGAATCTAGGCATCTCAGAACACAAACTCAACCTTGTCTCATCGCTTCCGGAGCCAGCGACTGTCTCCTCTTCTCTGCTCCTGCCTTCCCCTTTGGGCTGCTTTTGGCAGCTTGTCTGTGGTGCCATGCCACGGGGCACTGCCAGCTCACCCAGTGTCCCAGCTGCCCACTGGGGACCCCTAGGACCCAAGTGGGGAGAGTGGTAACAAGGTGTCCAGCCCCTCTGGGTTCTGCGCACTCGTCCCTTCCTGTTTAGCCCTGACCAGGGACGCTTCCCCTGTCCCCCTTTCCGTGGTCTCCAGCCCAGCCGCCTGTTGCGAAGGACAGTCGGTATTCCCAGTACAGTCTTCGGGAGCAAAGCATTTCGGCTCACTGCTCTCGGCTGCGGTGCCCAGGGAAGGCAGAGGCGTGAGATTTCTGGTATGTGGCTACTTGGGTCTAATCTTAATGCCCGCTCCAAGCACAGCTGACCCGAGCCTGCTCCAAGAGTGCTGGGTTGTTTTCTGACCTGACCCCAACACTCGCAGGTGGGTCCTGGCGGATTGCCAGGCACTAACCCTCGGCACTCTACAGATGGCTGCTCCCAGAGCATGGGGCTTGGCAGAGACAAAGTGCAGCCATTGCTGCCCCTGGGTAGCATGTTAAGTCCAATGGCCTGTGTGGCTTGTTCTCCTCCATGTCCAGGCTGGCTCCCTGTCGGTGGCTGGCTAGTGGCTGTCCCTCTGGCGTTGGGGCTGCTGTGGAAAATCCAGGCACAGCCAGGGAGAATGGGTACGCCCTGCCTGAGGGATTGGGTACGCCCTGGCATGCTCTGTCTCAGCACCTAGCTCCGCCGGGGGGCGTGCTTCCAGCAGCGAGGGGTTATGGTCAGGCAGAGCCAGGAGCGCCGCCAGCTTTTTTGCCACCTTAGGCGGTGGAAAGTCCCGCCCCCGACAGAGGTGGCGGAAAGTCCCGCCCCCGAAATACCGACGACGATTGGGGCGGCCGAAGATCTGGCCACCCCCCCCCCCCAAATGTTACCGCCCTAAGTGACCGCCTAGGTCACCTAATGCGTTGCGCTGGCCATGGGCAGAGCCTGGTGCTGGCTTCCCACGGAGATGGGGAACAGCCAGCTCTGTGCGCAGGCGGCATGGTGTAGCAGGCAGGGCACTGCACTGGCAGTCAGGTGCCCTGGGGTGGGAACTCACAGCCCAGCAGGAAGGGAGCTGAGGTAGTTTGAAGCCACCTTTTGCACCCTCCCGATCCTGGGCTTGAAAGGATGGAGAAGAGCCTGTAGTCACTTAGCCCACAGCCCTGCCCCTGCAACACTCCTCCAGCCATGCTCCTGGCCTGCTCCCGAGGCCAGGGCTTGGAAGAGCGTCCTCCAAAGGCCGCCCTGTGGCTGTCTCTGCACTGCCTGCATTAGGGGAATCCCTCCTTGGCTGGACCCTGGGCTCCTGGGGACCCTTTATGCCGCTGTCTCTGGCACTTTGACTGGACATAAAGGAGCTAGAGCGGGGTGAGGATCCCACCCTGGGGTTCTGTTCTCAGCTCTGCCACTGGCCATGTCACTTCTCTGCCCGTGCCTCAGTTTCCCCTCCCAGCACTTGTCTGTGTGGTCGATTTTGTTTGGAAGCTCTTCAGTGCCGGAGCGGCTCTCGCTGTGTGACTGTGCAGCACCTAGTTCTTTGGGGCTGTGATCTCCGTGAACCACCTGCCAGGGACACCTTTGCCTGCTTTACACGCAACACGCTGACCTAGCAATTAGCAGAATGGAGCTGCATCAAGGAGCAGGGAATTTGGGACTGTGTGTGGAAGGAGATTCCTTAAGCCACAGCTGGAGCTGCTGCAGCTGCATTGCTAGGGATTGCCTCATGACTGCATAGTCAAATAAACATGGCAAGGCCTGGGAAATCTGGGACGGGGATCGCTGGCCAAGGTCTGGAGAGAGACCAGAGAGTCAAGGCCTGCCGACTTAGAGTATCCAGTCACACCTGGGGAGCCATGCACCGCTGTGGGGCGTTGGAGAACAACAGCCCGCACACCCAGAGCACAGTGAGCCGTGGCCTGCTCTCAGCCACAGCCATGACCCTCCTGCAGTCCAAGGAACCTCAAGGTCTGCTTCAGTGTTTTTAAACGCTTGTATCATTACTGGGGCTGGACAACTGGCTCCTGTACCACACAGGATGGACTCCAGGACCAGCAAGTAATTGTAACTAGTTTTATGCTCTTTGTATGCATAAGAATGCAGCTCCAGCAGGTCCTTGCTGAGGGACTGCATCCAGGCCTAGTCTCCATCCCATGTGCCTCCTCAACACTCACAAGGGATTTCCCGTGGCCATGTCCATTTCTGGGCTGGGAACAAAGAACCGTAAGGCTACAGGGACATTTGCCTGAGAACAGGTTGCTGTGGAAAAGCCCTGCACAGCTTACCAGGGCTCTTTTCTGAACACGCCTGTAAGACGTAGTAGAAAATGACCTTATCTTGAAATCAGAAGTGAATTCGAGCGCTGGAGAAAGGACCAACAACCCTGGAAACTAAGACCTGTCCCCAGAATACATGCAGCACAGGCTGTGCTAACCAATGTCCCCTAATCCTAACCATGAGGGACCCCTGCTAGAGTTCAGGGGTGACTCTCCAAGAGTCTGTCCTGCCACCCGCCCCAGGGGTTGGGCTGGGGGTGCATCCTGCTCGCCTGGCCTGTAATGAGCCCAGCCAGCCACTCCCCGCTGACCTGGCTTGGACTGAAATTGGTGATCTGGAGCTGAAAGACTCTGTAATCTTGTTGCCAGTCTGCTAAATGCCTGACTAAAGTCAAGATATAGTAAATCCCTTCTCCTCCCTTTATCTACTAAGCCTGTTATTCTATTAACTAAATAAATGAAGTTAGTTTGGCTTGGTTTGTTTCTGAGTAACTCCTGCTGCTTACCACTCATGGCTTGCATTGCTCTATGTGCTTGCTTCCAAAGGGACAACTTTGGTCACTACCTCAGCCCTTCCTAAAGCAGAGACCTTCCTTTGGGGGTTCTTGTCTCTCCCCCTTATCTTGCCTTCGCTGCTCTCTTTAACTCTTTTCATTCCTTTGAGTCGGCTGTGCCAGGAGTTCTCCAAAACTATCCCTGATGCTTTCCTTCTGGCATCCTCTACAATAGTTTAATATCCCAGGGTGGAAGCTGGCTTGAAAGTGTTCAGGTTCACTCTGCAGGTAGTGTAGCTGTAGCCGTGTCAGTCCCAGGATATTAGAGGCAGGTTAGCCAAGTATTCTCATCAGTGTTTACTAATGGGGGCCATTGGAACTCTCTGCTCCTGGAAATGCCTGTTGTGAACGCCGTTCATCGTATCAACCTGCTTCTCTTTAAATCCGCTGCCTCTTTGCAAGGGCTGTCTGCATTTCATGGCGAAAGTCTGAATTTTAGCTTAAAAAAGAATCCTGGCACACAACAGCTGATATTACTAAGTTTGTTTTCCATTGGAACTAGCTGTCACGCACAGTATAAAAGCACCACACCACAATCCTCATGCTACTGACTAGATCTACAAATCTTCTAAAGCGTTTGCTGGTGTGTCTTGTTTGGATAAAGGATGTTCTACAGTATGAAATTATATGCTTGAAAAACCAAAGTTTCTCTTCCAAACCCCACTAGGTTGGACATGGACAGAGCCAGATGTGTAAACCAGTTTGTGGAGTGTTCCTCAGTCACATGCTGACTGGGGTGATAGACTGATTTTTTAATTTATTTTTTTAAGTGGATTTTATCCCAAAATGATGACTTGGATAAACAGGCTTACTCGTAGCTCTTCACCAGGGCCTGATCCTCATACCCTTTCTCCTGTGAACTTGCTCCATCAATAAGACTTCTCACAGACTAATCAAAGTATGGAAATGTACCACAATCTTTTCCTAATAAGTTTATGGGTTGTTTCTTTGGACTTTTAGGCACATTGCACGGCTGATCAGCTAGGTCACGTGCATGTGTTTCCGTTCCCTAATTGAAAAGGGGAACAGGTTTAAAGGGAGGAATAGGCCATAGCATGCTTTGGGGATGAATTAGCCTCTGGGCCCAACGTTGTGCAGCTTGCTGGAGGTGTAGCTGGATTCACCAAGGACAGGGGGTGTGCCTAAATCCTGGGAAGGCTAACAAGTAAACCCAGCCTCCAAAGTTAGCCCTTTCATTCACCACAGTAACATCCCCATTGTTTTACTGTTTGGGCAGTGTTTCTTCTAGAGCCCATCAATGGATACAGTCTGAATGGGTGTCTAGAGTTGAGCAGTGGTTCCTCCGGGTATACATGTTTCTCCGTCTCTTGCACTCTTTAAATCAAGCGTGGGTCTTTCCTAGGGTGACCAGATAGCAAGTGTGAAAAATCGGGACGGGGGTGGGGGGTAAAGGAGCCTATATAAGAAAAAGCCCCAAATATCGGTACTGTCCCTATAAAATCGGGACATCCGGTCACCCTAGTCTTTCCAAAAGCTCCGTGCTAGCTCGGCCACCCATTACGGGGCTCGACACAGGAATCGCTGGGGGTGGAAGGTCAGACCTGTTGATCCCAATGGGCCCTTCTGGACGTGGAACCTGTGGGTGGAATCTGGCCCCAGATGAAGGTGATGGGAGTCAGGAGCGGCGCCAGGGTTTTTGCCACCCTAGGCAGCAGCGCTCCTCCTCTGAGCATTCGGTGGTGGGGGGTCCTTCCGCTCTGCGTCTTCGGGACACTTCGGCGGCGGGTCCTTCACTCGCTCTGGGACCCGCCGCCGAATTTCCGCCCAAGACCCAGAGCGGAAGGACCCCCCGCCGCCGAATTTCCGCTGAGGGCAGCAAAATGCCGCCCCCCAAATCCTGCCACCCTAGGCAACCGCCTAGGGTCGCCTAGTGGAAGCGCTGGCCCTGATGGGAGTTTTGCCATGGAGGCCAGGATTTTGACCCACATAGCAATGAAAAAATAATATTCGTGGCAGCAGCCTTTCAAAACCAAACCAAACCAAACTGGCAGTGAAGTAGCTTGTAAATGTTTAAGCAGAGAGGATCTGTTCAAATAAGTAACCACAAAGCGGCCTGCGGCCAAAGTCCATTAGTGCTACTTCAGCAACGCTGGCTGACGGTACGGTCTGGGCGGCCGACTCCTAGCCAGTTTGTTCGGTGTGGCCATGAGGGCAGGCGCTCAGCACCTCGGTTAGTCCTGGCGATGTGAGTCTAGGTGCCATTGGCGCATCCCCTGCGGATGTTAACCTGTGGAACACCCTGCTGTAGGATAACTGTTGAGGGAAATAGCCTGGGAGGAGGGGAGGATTTGAGATTTATATGCATTAGCAGCTGCAGTGCCTGACCCTGTCAGGAGCAGGAGCGTGGGTCTCTTCCAGGCCTGCAGGTTCTGTGTCCTGCACAGAGCTATGGAGTCCCCTGGATCTGCTTAGGGGAAGCTGCGCTGTCCCACCCCTGGAAACGCCACTTGAGGCCTCACCCTCATCATAGGGTGTAAATCAGTTTGTGCCCTTGACCACCCCCTTTGTTTCCCCTTGCCTCTTGAGTGCTTCCCCAACACACCGGCAGGAGTGTTCTTGGGCACTGCAGCTAGAGGCCAGTCTAGGGCTGGGCCCGGCAGTGAAATGCTCCCACCAGCCCCAGCCCCATGGGTGAGAAGTTGTGGGCTGCATGGCCATGGTGGGGAAAATTTCTCCTGCTGCCACGGCTGTTTCTCTGCATTTACACCAGCACTGGGGGAGCAGAATTTGGCCCTTGAGCAGTTGAGATGCCTGAACACCTGGTGGCCCGGAGGTGCCAACCCCCTGGTCAGTGGAGCACAGGTTAATTAACAAGTGGCCCAGGTCTCGCCTCCCAGGATCCCAGCCAAATCCCAAGGCAGGACCAGCTTTCTCCAGTCCCAAGGGTGGGGAAAGGATGCTGCTGCTGTCTGAGCACCTGGCTCCTTCCCTGCGAGGGGGAGAGGCAAATCTGGGGCGGGGAGGGGACTGGGCCACTGGGAACCAGTAGAAAATGCTCCCCATGAAGGAGTGATTTATTGATCTCAGTTAGCTGTGGAGTTTGTTTCCATTAGACAGGATAATAGGGTCGAGATGGGGGGGGAGGTGCTCTTCCCAAGCTGCTGTTTGGTGCTCAGCTGGCTTCAAGGAGAGCCCCCCCACACACACACACACACTCACACACACACACCGTGAAAACTCGCCTGGGTTCCCAAAGTTCTTTCCAAGCAGCAAACTCCAGAAACCTCATGTGGGAGCAGAGGGCCCCACAAGTGCTGCTTCCCTGGCTTTGTTATTCCTCATGCCCTGGCCCTTATTTTCCTCTGGACAGGCCGGGAGCGGGGGGCGGCTCCCTTGCTAAGCCGCTGCCTGGTCTCTTTACCTTCCCTCCTCTTTTGCTCTCCGTGCCTGTCTTCCTTCCTTCCTTTCCCTCCTAGGATCTGAGTGCCTCCCTTGCTTGGACAGTGGGCGGCTACCCTTCCTCTCCAGCCGCAGGAGGCTTCTCGGCTTGCTGTTGGGGTGGGGGGCAGACTGGCACCCCGCAGCTGTATCTAACCCCTTCCAAGATGACTGTGGGCTGCTCCCAAGGCCTCTGCCTTCTGCCCCCATGAGACTGGTGGGGCCCTGGCCCCAGCCTCGCTGCGTCTGGGATGTCACTGTCATGCACAGTCACATGGTCTTCCAGGTGCTATGGGCCAGTTCCATGAGAGGCTTTACAGTTGAGGCCTTCCCCGGTATTCGGTAGGAAGGGGAGCGTCACAGAACCTGCTTTTGGGGCCCTGTATTTTCATGCTGGGCAGTCGAGAGCACCCCCTCCTGGTAGCTCCACTTTTCCCCCTCCCGGCCCCTCTCCAGCCCTGATTCCCCCTTGGAGGCACTGTGCGAGTTTAGAGGCAGGGGTTAGGTGATCACACAGGGCAGAGCAGCCCTCTGGGAGGTGGGAGCGGCTCGCAATCAAAGCAAGCGAGCACCAGTAGTACAAATGCTCAGCAGAGCATCAAAGAAGCCAGTTGTTTCATCTCCAAGGCATCGGCGTTCCTCAGTTCCCTCCCACCTGTGAAGTGGTTAAATAGGAAAAACGCTTGGCTCAGGGCCACAGAGCCGCTCGCATTACATGTAATTAGCTTAATTACATCATAAATAACCCATCAAGGGGGAGCGACACTCAAACAAATCAGCAGTACCACGGGTTAGAATGCAGCCCGCACCGCTTTCTGATCAGTCCAATGACAACAAACCATTTCAGCACACAAGGGGACGATCCCACGACAGCAGCCTCCACCTCGCCAGCAGCCCAGCCGGCAAACTCCCAGAGCCACCATCCAACCTGGGGAGCTCCGATGTCAAGGAGAACCAACGCTCCAAAGGGATTTAGGTGCCTAAAGCGACTGCTAGGCACCTGTGAAGTGCCTAAAATTTCAGAAGCAGGGTAGGTGCCTAACTCCAAGTGGAGTCAGTGAGAGTTAGGCACTTTTTGGAAATCCTACAGGCTGTGTATCTGTGTCTTTAGGCCCCTAAATATCTTTGTCAGTCTGGCCCTGGGCCCCAGTGGGAGGCTGGAGGCCTGGGCTCTGTTCCTGAGCTGCTGGGCGATGTGCCTCGGTTTCCCCAGATGTACAATAGCGAAGACTCTTGTTACTCTCTTGTAAAGTGCTGTGTGCCTAAGGGGTGGAAGGTATGAGGGTAAAGCCCAGACCCACAATGTAATTATCAATGTTCCTAACTTCCATTGGGTCTAACTCTTTATTATTAGACATGCCTGTAGCTCAGCAACGTGACCCCCTTTAAAAGCAGCTCAGACTGTGTGATGACAATTTTCTGAACTGTGCTGCAGAGGCGTGGCCGGGTGCTGCTAGTCTGCTGGGCTCCCCCAGCCGCCGTGCACACACAGGGCAGCTGAAAGCGGCTCAAGGGCAGCATGGAGAGGGCTGCAGTGGGTTTGTTGGGGGCCCTGCCCCTCCCACGAGCTGAGACCAGCGCCCCTGGGGTAAAGCAAAGACAGCATGAGTGCAATCAGAGGCTCAGACAAACTGCCCGTCCTCAAGCCGTTGGGAACCATTTGGAACTATGTAAAGAAACCCAGCCACACACCCCCAGCGTCGCCAGCCCAAACAGTCCCCAGCTCCAGGGCCGGGGCCCCCGACATGGCGCGCTGTAAAAGGGAGTATGGGTGGGATTGTTGTTCTCCTCCTGGGGGCGCTGGGGCACCTTTCCAGCTTTGCAATGCAGCCTCGGGAGCTAGACATGGTGGTGGTTAAATGCAAGCTGCGGGTCTGTCATCACCTGCCTCCCGGAGCTGAGGCTTGAGTAGCACGAGGCGCAGGGTCCAGTTGCGATTGGTGACAGTCCCGTGTGCCCGTTGCCCAGCTAGCCCTGCTGCTGATCTGACACTCTGGCTCGTGGCAAAGTGTCGTGTCAGCAGGAAAAGGCGACGGGCTCTGAAGCGGGGCAGGAGGGCGTTCCTGGAAATGCCACGGCTGGGCGCATTCCAGGCCCGCCCCCTCCCCCTTGATGCCTTGGTTCAGCACTGCAGAGTCAGCATGGGGCAGGCTGGCTGTCAGCTACCCAGTCAGCTCTGAAAGCCCCATGCCCTCTGGTGACGGGGAGGGGGTAGGGGTGGGGGAATGTACCTTTTATCCCAGGGGGCCCACAGGGGACGGTGTGTTCGCTGAGCGGGGTTGGATGTTCAACCATGTGTGAATTCCCTCTGCACCTGTGTTTGTGCCCCACTGAGTCCTGAACCCCACATCCTAGGAGAACCCCACACTGGCTGCCTTTTGATCACCACAGCAAGGCTCTGCCTCCCGTGGATCGGCCTTCCTGTGGCTGCTGGCCCCGTCCAGTGAGAGGCAGGGGAAACAGGATGGGCACATGGCTAAGCCACAAGGGCTGGGTTCTGATGCTACCCTGCCTCTGTTATGTCCCCTCCCCGGGCCTCAGTTTCCCCCTCTGTTGAATGCTGACTGCACAGCGGGGAGCCTGCATCCTGTGAGGCTCCAGGTCTGGCAGCAGGTGGCCAAGGGATGATGCCTGTAAATAACTAGGCCCAGGAATGGCTGCACAGCCACGTTAGCCCCAGGTTACGGGTCTGGTGTCCGGATGTATTTAATGGCTGAGCCCAGTGTTTCCCAGCTGTGGGGGCTGGACCGGAGCAGGTTGCTGCATGGCTGAGCAGCATGTCCCCTTCCCAGAGCTGGCTGCTGTGGGCGTGACTCTCCCTGCAACACCAAGGAGGTGTTAGCACAGGGCCTGTGTTGCAGTGTTATGGATCATGGGTCAGAGAGCATGTGCCCCCCATTGAGCAGTGGGGCTGTGGCTGGGCACAGGTGGCAAGCCTGGTTCCAGCAGTGGTGCTATGCTTGCAGCAGCTGGGAGCCCTGTGTCTCTGATGCCCTTTAGGGATGAGCAGGCCATCCCTTTCTCAGGGGCTCACTGCAGATTCTTGCCATTATCCCCCTCTGTGCAAAGGGGCAGTGGGTTCAGAGTGCACTTCTCCCTCCCTTCCCTCAGAGCTCCACAGTTCCCCAACTGTGCATCTGAGCGATTAGGGGGCAGATCCCGTCTCTGAGGGGAGGAGCTGGGGCAGGCCTGGGGGAGACCCTCATTCCAAGCAGGATTTCAACCCCCTTTCAGTGAGCTCTGAGCACTGGGTGTTCTCTGCTGGTGCCTGCCCCCGCCCCCCCATACCCTCCATTCTCCAGGGGCATTTTCTGTGGGAGCCACGTGCCATGCCTCCAGCTGTCCACGACCTTCGAGTGAGAGCCGGGAGTCTGGGGAGGGTTAAGACATGGAGCTCCCTGCCCTTGGGGCCAGTTCCACCCACGTCCAGTTCCCACTAAGAGCACCGAGCTCTGCCCCGGGCTACGAACCGGAGCTGAGTCAAACCTGCCATGCAGGAAATGAGTCTGTGCAATTCCCAGTGCAGGTGCAGACGAGCTCGCCTGAGCAAGACAGCCCTAGGTTAATGCTAACGTCGGGGCCAGGACCTCCCTGCTGAGGATATAACCTCCCTGCCAAGCCACAGCCAAGATCTCCCAGGCTATGGCCTCCCCTCTAAGGACACGGCTACCAATGAACATCCTGCACTCTAGGAATCTGGCCCAATACAGACCCGAGGCATGATTCTTAGTTACACCTCGGCCGCTCTACACTGCTCTCAATGTAAATGACACTGCCTGAGGCTCACACAGCATCCTGGCCCAGACCCGGCACTGTCCTGCTTGGGATGTTTTGCAATCAACCTTTGCAGAGGCAGGATCAGCCCTTTCTGTGAGCGCTTTCCCATTCTGTCTGTGCAGGCTTGTGCTCTTTCCTGCTTTCCCCTTCTCTTTCCTCTCCTCCCCTCTGGCTGGCTTTTTTCCCATCCCTCGCTCCTTGCCTGCCTCCTAGCTCTCTTCTTCATTCCTTTGTCTCTTTCCCCCACCCTGTCTCCTCTCACCTCCACACATTGCTCTGTTCCCTTCGCTTGGAAGCAGATTGCTCTCTGCCTTTTCTGGCTGTGCCTTCCCCTTTCTCACTCTGCCTTCCTTGTACGTGTGCACACAGGGTGCACGCGCGTGTGTGTGTGTGTGTGTGTGTGTGTGTGTGTGAGAGAGAGAGTCCTGCTGAGAGACACATTCAGGGTGTGAATGATCCCTGCGTACCAGCAGTTATTATGTTGTGCGCCTTATAGCTAGGGAAATACGGTATTGGCTACTCTGTTGGCATTTAAATTAAATTCAGTCACCCAGATTAAAATAAAGCAAAGCCCCCTCCCGAAAGGCAGCACCGTCCCTGCAGCCAGGAACACTGGGAAGTGGTTATTGAATATAAACATGCCGTGTAATTTACATGTTAATTATGTTGAATGCACTACAAGGCCGTAATTAGAAACTAATTGGGTGAGAGCATACGTAATTGGTTTTGCGGGCGCAGTGGATGCGGTAATGGCGCACCTGGGGAAAGAGCCGCCTCACACCCCAACCGGAATTAACCCTTGATGCTGGCTATGCCAGCTCCCAGCAGGGGCCTTGTGTAAGCACCAAGGGAGGTGGGCAGCCAGTGTAAAAGCCTGATGGGGGAGTAGGAGCCAGTTGAACTGCCCTGGGAAGTCAGTGATTCTGGGTTCCCTGGGAGCATGGTTCTTTGTCCCCAAACCAATCCTGGTCTCTGCCATCATACTTGCAAACAGACCCAGCAAACACATTCCAGCCTGTGGGATGTTTGCCTGCTGAGTCGGTGGAACTTCTCTTTTCCTGTTTGGTGATTGGTCACTATTATCCTGATCCTGAATTAGATGCTTGAAAGTTTGAAAACAGGAGAGTATCCAGTGGCGCCCTTCCAGTGTGAATTTCTGGGATCCCTCACATTCATGAAACCTTTACAGTCAGTAGGCAGGCTGGTGGCTAACCCAGCACTGGAATACGCAAGATCAAGGAACCAAACAGCCCGTGGCTAACGGTGGGGCAAAGCCACCTTGGCTATCCACGAAACCACATGCAGGTTGCTTTCTTACACGTCTGGCCTGCCTCGGGGATGGGTTCTTCTCTCTCCACCTGGACAGGGCTTTTATATGTAATTAGAGAGACAGATCCTCAGTGGCTTTACACCAACGGCGGATCTGGCCTCCAACGCGAGTAAGGGGGGGATAGAAAAGGTTAGAAAATAACACAGAACATGCTATTGATAGGGCCATAAGATTGAGGCTCAAGGACTTGGAGCAGTTGTGAGTGGGCCGTGCAAATGGCTCTCCAGGAAATGCCTGTTTTCAGGTGGAAAATGACTATCTGCGTGTAGGCGTCCACTTTCTGACCATCCTACCCACCGTGGCATCATCTCAAACATGGCTGGAAAGGTGGGGTGGTCCAGTCTGGGTGAGCTGCCCGAAGGAAGGAAACTGGCATGATTGGAATGCCCCAGAGAACAACAGTGGAGATGGCTGTGGGTATGAGGAAGCTTCTCTCTGCCAAAAACTGACAAGAACTAGGTTGCTTTGCCCAGCCAGGAGAAGGCTTAGACAGGACTGGACTGAGGACGGAGTGAAAACTGATGGGCAAGTTCTTTCTTTGCTGCCTCCCAGCGGGGAGTGGCTGGGTGAAGTGACCAGGCTGGAAATGTAGAACAAGTCCAGGGGAATTCTGCTTCATGGAGCATCTCATCAGTCAGGAGGGTGCATTGAGTCCAGGGGGCTGGGAGATAGGTTCTTTAAAGGTCTGGATAATTTCATGATCACCAGCGTCATTTGTAGCTGTTCAAGAGATGATGCCATGGGTAATTAAAGCTCATGCCTGAGGGAGGAAAATGGTCTCCTGGATTCCCCCACTGCCCATGTTCAGTGTGGCACACGGGGCGAGCTGCCTCCTTGGCAGGGTGAGGTGGGTTCCAGGTATTGGCTCCTACCAGGCTCTGGAATGGCTAGACCAGGGGTCTGATCTAGTGTACGAGGCAAGATATCGGACAAAGGGTCTGCTGCAGGGGAAGGACATGGGCTTGGATGGGTCACTGCGTTGTCTGGTGGAACTGGAGGCAGGATCATGGTTTAGATGGGCCAATGGTCTGATCCAGTCAGGGGACTTCTGTGTCCACATGTCACGGGATGTTGGTTTGGTGGGATGGGAGAGAATGGATCTTGTCCCAAAGAGGAAGAAGTTGCTGAGGCTGAAGGCTGTGATCTGTGGCTGCAACAAAGCCAGGCTGGAATGCCCTTCACAGTGCAGCCAAAGAAGCAAAGCAGCGTGGCCAATCCCAAGAGTTCAAAACCTTGAGCCAGCCCCCTCCCCCACTCCAAAATCCTGAGATTGGCTTTAAAATCATGATTTAAAAAAAAAAAAACAATGTTGGGTTCTTCTTGTTTCTTGCTGGTTTCTGAGAATTAGGGGCTCATGTTTTCATGCCGCAACCAGAAGGGCTAGAAACTTCCTAGGGTTTTTTTCCCCCTGAAAGTGGTAATTCCCCCATAATGTTGGGACTCCAGGAGCTGGAGCCTTCTCAGCCCCAGATATTGCGAGAGGGGAAATAAAATCCCAACACTGCTTGACATTTGGGATGTCCTATTGTTTGAATGGGGGAAGTGGAGCTCTAAAGGCAAGCACCCCAACACGGAGGCCCCCTAAATCAGAGGCCACTCTCAAGTTGGGGTGACACCATTCACTGCTTGATCCTAGGGACTCAGGGAGGGCATCTGCCCAGCAGCCTGACAGCGTGCATTGTCCCCTGTGATCTCTTCCCGTCCGCAAGGAGCCTGGCCCAGGACTCCGCGCCGCTGGCTAATTGGCTAGCTGGGCTGAAGACGTTTGGGAGTTCCGGGATTTTCCTCTGGTGGCAGCCAATTAAAAGGGGATTAGGCTGCTGGCCAGCCATGGAAATGGGCTGCTTTGTTGGTCTCCCTTGGTGCAAGGCAGGGCTCTGGGATGCAAGAGAAGATCTGTTGTCAGGAAAGCGACTCCACTAATTAGCTGTTTTCTTTGGCACGCCTGTGTTTCGTTTGGTTACATGGGTGCTGGGGAGACCCCAGCAGTGCTGCCTCCATCCCGTGGCCAGGGCCGCGGCATTTCCCAAGCTCCAGGAGCGGAACCACACCAGGGACACCGACTTTCCCAGGCTGGGAAAATGCCGTCTCTGCTCGGGAGCACGTCCGGACAGACAGGACAATGGCTCAGCAAACTCTGCTCTCAGCCGTGCCCTGTCAATCCCCTGGGGCAAGGGAGTTATACTGGATTTATACCCCTATTGAATTTGGCCCACAATGTCTCAAAATCGTTGTATGATCTTAAAATCCAAGGTCCAGCTCCTCAGCTGGTGTAAATTGGCATGGCTCCATTGGCTACAGTAGGGTGACACTGATTTACCCCAGTGGGGGGCCTGGCCCCATTGACTCCAATTAGGGTGACCAGATATCCTGATTTTATTGGGACAATCCCAATTTTTGCGTCTTTTTCTTATATAGGCTCCTATTACCCCCCACCCCCGTCCCGATTTTTCATATTTGCTGTCTGGTCGCCCTAACTCCAATGGGGCGCTGGTGATTTCCCCCAGTCAGGGAGCTGGCCCTACCACGGGATGTTGGGTTGCGGAGCCGGGGGTGGGTGCTTTGCGGGGGTGGAGAAGGGCATGACTAAGATGGAATGGCAGGAGTCTGGCTCTGTGACACAGGCGAAGGGCTGACAGGCTCAGTGCCTGGGGGCTGCTCTGTGCTCAGCTGGGCATTCAGTGCCTGGGCCGCCCTGGGGGGCTCAGCCTGGCCACTGTCATATGGGAAATGGCATGTGCTGAAAACTAAACATGGGGCATTCCATAGCAAGGGGCGAGAAAGGCCTCCTCTGCCAGAGCAGCCTGCCCCCCAAGCTCAGACACACCCAGGGGCCCACTATACCCCCCACAGTCTTCCCCCTGAGCCCAGACACAGGAGGGCCTCCCATACCCCCTATCCTACCCCCCTGAGCCCAGACAGATCCTGGGGCCCCCCACTTCCCACAGCCTGCCCCTCCCCGAGCCCAGACACACCCAGGGCCCCCCATGTCCCCTCAGGACTTTCACAGCCTGCCCCCCAAGCTCAGACACACCCAGGGGCCCCCATGTCCCCTCAGGACTCATACAGCCTGCTGCCCCCCCAAGCTCAGACACACTGCGGGGGCCCCATGTCCCCTAAGGACTCTCACAGCCTGCCCCCCAAGCTCAGACACACACGGGGCCCACATGTCCCCTCAGGAGTCACACAGCCTGTCCCCCAGAGCCCAGACACCCCCTAGGACTCCCCCACACCCCACAGGACTCATATAGCCTTCCCCCCAGAGCCCAGACATACCCTGGGGACCCCCCACATACCCCCAGGACACTCCCAGCCTGCCCCCTAGAGCCCAGATATGCCTTGGGGATCACACCTATTATCTGCACTGCTTCCTCAGTGCACCCCAGACGGGCACCCCTGTGACCTGCACACACAGCCTGATAGGTCAGATCCCAGATCCAGGGCCGGTGCAAGGAAGTTTCGCGCCCTAGGCAAAACTTCCACCTTGCGCCCCGCCCCCCCCCGCCCCCCCCCGCGGCGGCTCCCCCCGGGGTAGCCGTGCGGCATCTCCCCACCCCAGCTCACCTCTGCTCCGCCTCCTCTCCGAGCACGCCGACCCCAATCTAGTTCTCCTCCCATCCCAGGATTGTGGCGCCAAACAGCTGATTGGCGCCGCAAGCCTGGGAGGCTGGAGAAGTGGAGCAGCGACGGCGTGCTCAGGGAGGGGGCATAGGAGAGGGAAGCTGGGGTGGGGAGCCCTGCGGCAGTTCCCCCCCACACCCTGAGGCACCCCCGCGGCAGCTCCCCACCCCCCGCAACCCGAGGAGCAGTGCGGCACCTCCCCACCCCAGCTCACCTCTGCTCCGCCTCCTCCCCGAGCACACCGCCCCCGCTCTAATTCTCCTCCCATCCCAGGCTTGCGGCACCAAACAGCTGATTGGCACTGCAAGCCTGGGAGGTGGGAGAAGTGGAGCGGCGACTGCGCGCTTGGGGAGGAACGCTGTAAAAAAAAAATTGGGGGCACCGCTTTTTGGCATCCCCAAATCTTGGCGCCCTAGACAACCACCTAGTTCGCCTTAATGGTAGCACCGACCCTTCCCAGACCCCAGCACGTGTTCCCGGGGCCCCCCAGCCACTCACACCATAGACCGGACCCACACTCCAAGCACCCGCCCAGCTTCGTAGCCCGGTGGTGAATCTGTCCGGCAGGTCGATGGGCACGGGGTCTCCCTGCCTGTTGGACAGCATTTCAAGGCAATGATTTAGCGAGGCACCAGGCAGCAGTGCCCCCCACCCCTACACACACACACCTTGAAGAGGCAGCATCCTGACTCAGACACCAGGGTTCTCCTCAGCTCCCTCGCGGAATTGCCACAAGATCTGGGTTGGGTTATATCCCACCCCCCTTTATTCCCCACTCATCCGCCCCACGCTGAGTCTGCCTTCCAGGGCTGAGTGCCTGGGCAGCTCCTCAGAGAGGCATCTCGCGCCTGCTCCCCTCAGGCTCAGCATTCCAACAGGAGCCCTGAGCCAGGCCTGGCCACGCTATTGGTATCCACAACAGCCCCCGGGACCGCAGAATAGAATTGCCCTGCCCGGGCAGCAGTGCCGCACCCCCTGCGCTCCGAGCACCTTGCCACAAACCCAGCCCTGGACTGGGACTTGACCCTCCGACCTTCCCGGTGAGCCCCAGGCTGGTGTGCCTGGCAAAACACTGCCTTGCAAGTAGGGGGCACCGCTGGAAGGCGGCCCAGCCACTGGTGTGAGCCCACTCTCAGGGAGCCCGTTAGATTCCCAGAGTCCACAGCTGGGACCATCTAGCCTGACCTGGCTAACCAGGCCAGAGAACATCCCCACAATCATTCCTGGAGCAGATCTGTTAGCCAGTCTGGATTTAAACATTGCTAGTGATGGAGAACCCACCCTGCCCATTGGTAAATGGTCCCAGTGGTTAGTTACCCTCCCTGCTAAAAATATACACCTCATTCCCAGTATGAATGTGTCTAGCTTCAACTTCCACCCATGGATCGTGTAGGCCTTCCTCTGCTCAATTAAATATCGGTTCCCCACGTAGACTTATAAACTGGGCTCAAGTCACCCCTACATCTTCTCTTTGTTAACCTAAATAAATCAAGCTCCTTGAATCTACCACTATAAGGCAGGTTTTCTAATCCTTTAATCATCCTCATGGCTCTTCTCTGAACCCTCTCCAATTCATCACCATCCTTCATGAACTGGGAGCACCAGAACTGGACCCAGGGTTCCAGCAGCTGTTACATCAGGGCCAAAACAGAGGTAAAACCACCTCCCTTCTCCTACTGGAGAGTCCCCTGTTTATGCATCTAAGCATGGCACTGGAAGCTCCTGTTTAGCCGATTAGCCCCCCCACCCTACCCCACTCCAGATCTTTTTCAGACTCCGTGAAGGAAGGGATCTGGTCTGTCCCCTGGTGGGAGCCGGCCGGGCATGGCCTGACCTGAGTGCGTTTAAAATCTGTGACGAGCTGCTGAGATCTCTGCTGTGGGTGACACAGGCCCCAAGCCCCCCTTCCCATAGGGCTAGCTGAAAGGCAGGGATTAAGCAGCAAGGGGCCTGCCCACCTTAGTTACACTTGTCAGCGGTTCCTGGGGATTTAGGGTTGGGGGGGTCAGAGGTCAGTGTGTGGGTGCAGCTGCCTGTCCATCACCTTCACAGAGCTCAGATCAGCAATTGCTGAGCTGTCACCGGCTGTCAGGCAAGCAGACAGGGGAGTGACGAGTGTCCATCAGGACCACGGACCCCTTTGTGGGCGCTTTAACTGAGTGGGTGTGTCTGCCCACTGCTGAGCACTCAGCCGTGGGGCTGTTTTGTCTCGGCAGCCAATGTTTGACTGAAGGGGCGGGAGGGTGAATGGAGAGCTTAGCTTAGTGAATGGGCTAAGCAGCGGGATCCGGAGCCCCACAGAGCCCTTTGTACCCAGCCTGTCCCATTCTGTTTGCGGGGATACACTGAAGAGAACCCAGGAAAGCCCTTAGAGACAAACCTCTGATTCACAGCAGGGCCCAGGGAGAGCGGGCGGCTAGATCAGATGATTCCCAGCATGGACCTTCTCTGAGAGAGTCCAGCACAGACCCCGACGGGTATGGTGTGCCCATGGCCCTGGGGTGCATTCGAGATCCATAGGAGAGGGGAGGCTGCTTCACCTCTGGGGCACAGTAAACCAGGGGAGTTTGCTGGTTGTGGGGACCAGGAGGAGCCCAGCCTCATAGAACAGCTTAGAGAGATGGGTGGAGAGATGTAGTTTATCTGTCTGTTTGTCTGTCTGTCTCTCTATCCACATACATACTATCTATCTATCTATCCTAGTGATAGGCCGCACAGGCACCTATGAGCGAAGGCTCCTGCAAAGAGGCGAGATCCGGGGTTCCCAAGGGATGAGGAGAAGGAAGGGCTGCTGTGGTAGGTGGGCACTGGCCTTCCATGAGCAGAGCTGGCACCATCCGGCTAGTCACACACCGGCGTGCTGGGGCTGGTGCAGCATGGTCCCAGGGTGGCTGTTGTGTCCGGAGTGGGATCCGAGGGGCAGGAGGGATAGCTCAGTGGTTTGAGCATTGGCCTGTTAAACCCAGGGTTGTGAGCTCAGTCCTTGAGGGGCCATTTAGGGAACTGGGGTAAAAACGTGTCTGGGGATTGGTCCTGCTTTGAGCAGAGGGTTGGACTAGATGACCTCCTGAGGTCCCTTCCAACCTTGATATTCTATGATTCTATGATCCCGTGTGATCAGCCGGCTCTGGGCGTATGCAGGGCAGGTAGTGCCCACCGAGGCACATCCCCTGGAGGCCTCAGCACTGGCACTAAAGAGTAAATGGGTCATGGCAAAAACAGTGACCCCTTGCCCCACCAGCACAGATCGCCGCCTGCTCCCCATGCTCGGGGGCATGGCCCTTGCAGCACTGGGACCAGCAAAGGGGGTTGGGAGATGCTGATTGGCTAGAAGGTGTTGATGGCTGGCCAATGCTGATTGGCTGCAGGGCTCTCATGGATAAAGAGCACTGGTTGGCTGGTCCAGGAGCGCTGATCGGTGGGAACATGCTGAGCGGTCAGAGTGTGTCGACCAGCCAGATGCCACCAGGTAGTGTCATTATACATAGTCCTCCAGTTCTTTCTCCTAGCGTGCGAGCAAGTTGTAACTCTTGGGAAGACATTCTGCCATGTGGTTAGTTTGGGATTATGCCAGGTTTTGTGTAGAGGCATCTTTGGCAGAATAGTTTGCTCTGAAAAGGCAATTCTTGATGCCAGGAATTTGGGTTGGGCTGATATCCCTGAGACAGCATTGCATGGCTGCTGTTTGACTACTGCTGTTCTACACCTGGTGTATCTGTGTAAACAAAACCTCTTACATTTAGTATTCACCCAGACTAATCATTAACTTCTCTTCCACTGGGAAGACAACCTGCAGGGCCCTGCTCAGCAGAGAGGCAACAGAACAGGATGTCAGCTGGTGTCAGGAAAAGGGGCAATACTCATATGATCAGATCATCAACTTACAGTAGACATTGTACCTCTGAGTTGTAGCAGGCGGCTGGCTTTGGGGACACCTCCAGCGGAGGTGGTAGGTGATTGATGGACTCCTTGAAAAGCATCAAGCTGTGGCTACCTTCCCTGTTTAAGTCCCCTGCCTTGCTTGAAGGGCTCTGCTTGCTCAGTGTTTCTTTTTATCCTGTGGTTGATGGTTGGTGGATTGATGGTTTTTAATGATGTCGTAAGCTTTTCCATTGATCCCATTCTGTACCAATTTAAGGAGTCTTCTAAAAGTCTACAAAAGCAGACAAGTATCTCCCACTGCCTGGTTTGTTTGTCTCTTGTTTGTTAATGAACATCTGTGTGGTCAGAGATGTGTGTAGTGGTTTGCTTGTCTCGTTGGAATCCAATTTGTCTTCCCTTTATAATGGTGTTACCTATCGGGTATTATGTTTGTCTTTTATTGAGGATGCTGCAGTACAGTTTGCTGACTTTAACAGATACCTCTGCCGGTGTTTGGGGTGAGAACATATCAGTTTGGGTGGATTGGGGTAATGCGGCCATCTGGCAGCATCTCTAGGAAGTCTCAAAATTGGAGAGTTAGTGAAACAACTTGGGGGAGGAACAGAGGGTCCTGTGGCACCTTTGAGACTAACAGAAGTACTGGGAGCATAAGCTTTCGTGGGTAAGAACCTCACTTCTTCAGATGCAACCCACGAAAGCTTATGGTCCCAGTACTTCTGTTAGTCTCAAAGGTGCCACAGGACCCTCTGTTGCTTTTTACAGATTCAGACTAACACGGCTACCCCTCTGATACTTAACTTGGGGGAGGGATAGCTTAGTGGTTTGAGCATTGGCCTGCTAAACCCAGGGTTGTGAGTTCAATCCTTGAGGGGGCCATTTAGGGTTCTGGGGCAAAAATCTGTCTGGGGATTGGTCCTGCTTTGAGCAGGGGGTTGGACTAGATGACCTCCTGAGGTCCCTTCCAACCCTGATATTCTACAATTCTAAGGCTTCTTGCTGTGTTTCAGCACCTTGCTTAATCTATTGTCTGGGCCATAAAACTCCCCAAAGCGAGATTTCTGGTGGTAGTTTTGGCATTTTCAGGTGTAACTGGCTCTTCCATGATGCCATTTTGTTCTCTAGCACATCATTGGGGTTGGATTGACTAGATCGCGGACCTGTTTTCTCCAGGTTTCACAGATCTGGGATCAGATGCCTTTTTCTGGGTTTAGCTTCTTCTCAGCTTGGCTGGCAGAAGAAGTTGCACCTTTGGTATGTGCTAACTTTCCCTTCCCGGGCTCTGATCAGATTCCTGTTGATTTGGGGCACTGCAGGGAGCACAGGATAAGTCAGCCTCCAGTGGCTCTCGGAGATTTCAGCTGGAGAGCTCCTGCATTTTCCCCCATGATTTTTGGCTGTTTGTATAAACCAGAAGGTTCTCAAACTGGTGGTCAGGACCCCTCAGGGGGTCGCGAGGTTATTACATGGGGGGTCGTGAGTTGTCAGCCTCCACCCCAAACCCCGTTTTTCCTCCAGCATTTATAATGGTGTTAAATATATTAAAAAGTGTTTTTAGTTTATAAGGTGGGTTGCACTCAGAGGTTTGCTATGTGAAAGGGGTCACCTGTACAAAAGTTTGAGAATTACTGGATAAACCATTTCCCTTCTTTCTTTGCCAGTCTCAGGGCTTGTTCTCTGGCTGTGCGGTTGGGGGCTGCTTTGCTATGTGCAGGTCTATCCACAATACCGCTGTGATCTTGGTCAAGTCCTTTCACCTCTCCATTTCCACTCCCCGCATTTGTTTATTTTGATTGTAAACTCATTGGGGTGGGAGCTCTGTTACCATGTGTCTGTGTAGCTCAGGCCTGCTGACAGGGGGCGGGGGGTGCAGCAAAGGAAGCAATTGCCCAGGGGCCACTGCCATGGTAGCTGCAGCGGTGGTCAGGAATCCTGGGCCTTTTTAAATTGCCTGGGCAGGCCGCAGGGCTCCTAGGTGCGTGCGGGGTAGTACCGGCGGTGGTGAAGGCAGCCGGGCAGGCATGTGGAAGCCCTGGAAGAGCTGGCAGCAGCTCTCTGGATACCAGCCAGCGCAGGCGCAGCACCACCCAAATGTCTGGCAGTCCGCATCTGTGCGGTCACAGCATGTGCGTGCATGCACCAGTTGCCGCATGTGGTCCAGCTCCGCACCTATGTGGCGACGCCATGCCAGGCCAGCAGCAGCGTCGGGCTCGGCTCCAGCCTGCCCTGCACGATGCGCAGCGGCAGTGGCTCCCCGCCCCAGCAACCCACCCATTGACTGTTCTGCCCTGGGGCCCGGAATTGCTGTTGGTGAGCCTAAATGTATTTATTTATTTAGTGGCCAGGCTGGGATCACTAACCAGCTTGCGTTAGGGCTTATTCAGCAGTCTAGCAATTTGCTCTTTTGATGACGGTCATTTTCACAGTACCTTGGTAATTTTCTTTGGAGTCCCGACCCCAGGTGTGTTCTTTGGACAGAGGTTTTGTGGGGCCTGCTCCCCACTTGAAAGATATTTCAGACTATGTTTTTCCACTTGAACTAATTAGCTATAACTGTTCAGAAACGGTGCCTGCATTATTATGCTGCTTCCATTCTGAAACGCTGCTTTCACACCAGGGTGCGCATTTTCCTAATAAGCCCCCGGCATTCTGGGCAGACTTCCCATGGTGCAATGGTCTACTGTCTCCTGGGATTTTTCTGGCGGTGCATTGTGGGATGCCGCTGGCATACACGGGTGGTGATGGGCTGTTGTATCCGGTGGCATCTGTCTCACTGTCAGTAGGGCTTGGTGCTCCACAGCACATTTTTTCCAGGGAGATGTAAAGTGAGGCATTCATTGGAGGACGGGCTAGATGCAGTGCGAGCAGGTTGGCCCTGGGCTCCATGCAGCTGCTGCAGCTCATCCAACGTGAGAAGGAACCCAGGTATCCCTGGAGCAGCTGCTCGCTCCTTCTCTCCATGTTGCCCTCCACAAACATTGTATTCTCAGCCCGGGGCTAGTCAATGTCTTTATCAGTGATCTAGAAGACAATATAAAATCATCTCAGGCGAATCAAATATTGGTGGAGCGGTAAATAATGATGGGGGCAACAGGTCAGCTAGACAGAGCAATCCAGGTCGCTTGGTCAGGTGGACTCAGTCGAACAACAGGGTTTTGAGTGTGTCAAATGCAAGCCCATGCATCTAGGACCAAATAATGCAGGTTGCACTTACAAGATGGGGGACTGTGCTCTGGACCACAGTGAGGACTGCAAAGGACTTAGGGGGCACGCTCAGGAAACAATTGAACATGAGCTCCCAGCAGGATGCTGTAGCTCAGAGGCAAACACAGTCCTTGGCTGTATAAGCCACAGAACATCAAGCAGAAGTCGGGAGGTGGTGTTACCTCTGTACATGGCATTAGTGGGTACTGTGTCCAGGTCCGGGCCCACGCTTGAAAAAGGACGTTGAAGAATTGGGAAGGGGTCAGAGAAGAGCCACGAGAATGATTGGAGGGCTGGGAAACCTGCCTAAGAGTGAGACACTTAAAGAGCTCAAGCTGGGTAGTTTATCCAAGAGGTGACTTGAGCATGGTCTACAAAAACCTACATGATATTAGATGGCGCCGTAATCTAGTAGGCAAAGGCATAACAGGATCCAACGTCTGGCAGCTGAAGCTAGACAACTTCAGATCAGAAATAAGGCACCCATTTGTAACAGTGAGGGTAATTATCCCTGGCAATGCCCAAGCCAGGGGCATGGTGGGTTCTCCCTCTGAGTCTTTAAATCAAGCCTGGGGGTCTTTTTAAAACCCAAGTTCTAGCTCAAGCTGTCGTTAGGAGCTGGAGGAAGGGATCCCTGAATGAGGGATGTTGATGTACCTACTGCAGGGGCCGCACTGCTCATGTGGCGAGCCCTGGCCCTACACGGTGGGACTGCGCTGGCTCCATTGGCACAGGCTGGTGCAGGGTGAGCCCCTTGGGGCAGCAAGCCAGATGCAAGGTGGCTCAGATCAGAGTGGAAATATAGACCGAGGGGCTGGGTATGCGATCAGATGCAGAATACATGGCCAGTGCTTTTACTGATTTATCCAAGGGGGTGCAGCGCCTCACACCCCTCCAACCTCTCTCTCCCTTGGCTCCATTGCCATCCCCCTGGCGGGACACTGTTCCGGCCCCATAGATGCTGGTTCCAGGGTGAGCGTTTTGACTCAGCCAGCTGCTCCAGGGAAACAGAGGCACGTTCCATGTTAGCAGACGACAGTAAACTAGTAAAACTCCCATGCAACATTAGCAGGTTAGTACTCCCTAATCCATCACATCTTTTCCCCCTTAGAGAGTGAACTGAGCGGGGTCACCCTACCCAGTGACCTGGGGAAGTTCAGGCCCCTCTCTCTGGGACAATGCATCACCTATCACGTTGGCACTCCCCTTCACATGGACCACCTCCATATCGTAATCCTGGAGGAGCAGGCTCCACCTCAGGAGCTTGGCATTGGCTCCTTTCATCTGGTGTAGCCAGGTCGGGAGAGTGGTCAGTGTACACAGTGAAGTGTCACTCAAACAGATATGGCTGTAGTTTCTTAAGGGCCCATACCATAGCCAGGCATTCCTTCTCTATGGCCACGTAGTTTTGCTCCCGAGATAACAACTTCTTGCTCAAGTACATAATGGGAGGTCTCTTCCCCTTTTCATCAACCTGCATGAACACCTCATCCAGCCCTGTGTCTGAGGCGTCAGTGAACACCATAAAGGGCTTGTCAAAGTCTAGGTTTACCAGAACTGGGCCACTGACCAGAGCCTCCTTCAGCGCACAGAGAGGCTTCTGGCACTGCTTAGTCCAGACCACCTTGTCTGGCTTTCCCTTCTTGCATAGCTCAGTGATGGGGGCGGCTATGGAGCTAAAGTGTGGCACAAATCTTCGGTAGTACCCCGCCATCCCAATAAAGGCCTGGACCTGCTTTTTGGTTGGGGAGCGGGCCAGCCTCTGATTGCCTCCACCTTGGCTGGTTCTGGCTTTAGGCAACCGCTCCCCACCCGGTGGCCCAGGTAAGATACTTCGGCCATCCCCACCTTGCACTTCTCAGCTTTTATAGCCAGCCCAGCCTCCTGGAGTCAGTCTAGCACTTGTTAAACCTGGGACACATGGTCCTCCCAGGTCTGGCTAAAGACACAGATATCATTAATGTACGCCACGGCAAAACTCTCCATCCTCCTCAGTAGCTGATCCACCAGGTGCTGGAAGGTAGCAGGCACCCCCTTCAGGCTGAAATGCAGGGCCAGGAACTCATAGAGCCCCAGAAGGGTGATAAAGGCAGATTTCAGCCTGGCATCTGCATTCAGCGGCACTTGCCAGTAGCCCTTTGTAAGATCCATAGTGGTAAGGTAGCGAGCTCCTCCCAGCTTGTCTAGGAGATCGTCAGGCCTGGGGTAGGCATCAGACACGGTGATGGCATTACGCTTCCGATAGTCCACACACAACCAGATCGATCCCTCCTTTTTGTGGACCAACACCACAGGAAAGGCCCAAGGGCTGGAAGATGGCTGGATCACCCCCCAAAGCCAGCATGACAATGACCTCTCTTTCCAGGTCCTGAGCAGTTTTCCCTGTGACTCAGAAGGGGGAGCATCTTATAGGAGGATGAGATCCTGTCTCCACCTGGTGGACAGTCAGATTAGTGAGTCCAGGCTGGTTGGAAAACAGCTGTCAGTACAAATGCAGCACCCCTCTGATCTCAGCTTGCTGGGCAGGTGTTAGCTGATCAGAGAGGGAAATTGTTTTCAGGGAGGAGCCAGCTCTTGTCTCAGAGAATAGATCTACTAAAGGGTCATCTCCCTGCTCCTCCCAATGCCTACACATGGCCAACACCACATTCCCCTTGTCATAATATAGCTTCATCATATTAACATGGTACACTCGGTGGCAATGTGCCCAGTTAGACAGTTCCACCACATAGTTTACCTCATTTAGTTGCTTGAAAACCTTGAAAGGGCCTTCCCAAGCGGCTTGTAGTTTGTTTTTTCTCACGGGGATGAGAACCATCACCTGGTAGGCGCAGGCCCGCGCCGTGCAGTCATACCAGACCTTCTGCTTCCTCTGGGCTCTGGCCAGATTCTCCTTGGCCGAGCCCAGGAGCTCAGCAAGTCTTTCTCGGAAGGTCAAGACATACTCCACCACTGATTCTCCATCGGGAGTGGCCTTCCCCTCCCATTCATCTCTCATCAAGTCCAGGGGCCTCCTTATCCTTCTTCTGTATAACAGTTCAAAAGGTGAAAACCCGGTAGACTCCTGGGGCACTTCCCTGTACGCGAACAGCAGGTTAGGTAAATACTTGTCCCAATCCTGCAGGTGCTGGTTCATAAAGATTTTCAGCATCATCTTTAGAGTTCCATTGAACCTCTCCACCAGCCTGGGGGTGATATGCTGAGGCCCAGATGTGTCGGACCCCACTTTTCTCCCACAAGCACCGGAGCAGGGCTGACATGAAGTTGGATCCCTGGTCTGTCAAGACTTCCTTGGGGAACCCCCCTCGGCTGAAAATGGTCAGCAGCGCATCTGCCACTGTGTCTGCTTTGAGAGAAGACAAGGCAACTGCCTTGCAGTAATGGGTAGCGAAATCTACCGCTACCAGAATGTATTTCTTCCCCGACCGGGTCGTCTTGCTGAGAGGCCCCACTATGTCCACAGTCACCTTCTGAAAAGGCTCCTCTATAATGGGCAAAGGTCTCAAAGCCGTTTTCCCCTTGTCCTGGGCCTTTCTCACCCTCTGACGGGTCACAGGATCTGCAATACTGTTGGACAGTATTAAAGACTCCGGGCCAGTAAAAGTTCTGTAGGTACGCTGGATTCCCTGATGTCCTGAGAGAGGGATGTCATAGGCCAGGTACAGTAGCTTGCGGCGATACTTCTGGGGGATCACCAGCTGCCTCCAGATCCCCCATGACTCCACTTCCCCTGGGGGAGCCCATTCTCGGTACAGGAATCCCTTCTCCCACAGGAACCTCTCCTGGCAGCCTTTCCCCATGGTCTGTGCTGCATTGCGGCCAGACAGGTTCCTTAGCTTCTGCAAGGAGGGATCTTTCTGCAACTCGACCTGGAACTCAGCGGCTGGGGAGGGGAAGGGATGGGGGCCTCCTCCCTCTCGCTGGCTGGGTCTGAAGCCACAGCCCCTCTGAGCCTTGTCCCTGGGCACTCCCTCCCCACCAGGGTGGGGTCCTGCACCTCCGGTGAGGTACCCTCCCCGATGTCAGGGTGTAGTGCCCCTCTCCGGCTCTGGCTACGGGTCATGACTAGGGCATTCTGGGGTTGCTTGGCCAACCTCTAGGTCATCCCCCCCTCAACACCTCAGTGGGCAAATGATGGTGCACCCCCACGTCTTTGGGGCCCTCCTTGGCCTCCCATTTCAGATGTACCCTCACCACAGGCACCTTGAATGGGGTCCCGCTCATGCCTGTCAGGGTCAGGTAGGTATTCGGCACCACAGAATCTGGAGCCACCACTTCGGGCCGGGCCAGCGTCACCTCAGTGCCAGTGTCCCAGTATCCATTGACCTTCCTCCCATCAACCTCCAGAGGAACAATGCTCTTGCTCTTCAGGGACAGCCCCGCGCCAACCCTATAAACAGAGAACCTTGAGTCCGGGGCATCAAGTCCCCCAGAGGAGCTGGTCTGGGAGAATCCTCCCTCCTGAGCAGTTGGTAAGCTGCCAGTCTGGGAAGCCTGCCCCTCCTCCTTCTGGGTCCCTACACAGTTAATCCTGTGATTTGCTCAGTCTGTCCTTGAGCTTGGGGCACTGGGTCCATATGTGGCCTCTCTACCCACAATAATAACAATTCACATTCCGTTGGTCCCCTCGAGCCGGTTGGTTGGTCCTGGTGCCAGTTGTTCCCCTGGAGAGGGGGTTCTCCACATTCCCCCTTTGGGGGGTCCCAGGTTGACTCTCTCTCTTCACCGTGGTGGACTCATTCTTTTGGGACTCCTCCATTCCACCCCTGACTGGCTGTCCAGAAACACGTTGGCCAGCTGCCCTGCGCTCTGCAGGTCCTCTGGCTTTTTGTCCACCAAGCATATCCTCAGGTCAGATGGGCAATGTTCATACAGGTGCCCCAGTACAACCAGTTTAACCATGTCCTCCTTAGTCTGGACCCCATCTGACCACTTGTGGACATATCCCTCCATTCGGAGGATCAGTTCCAGATATGTGTCCTCAGGGGTTTTACGCTGACTCCGGAACTTTTTCCGGTACGCCTTGGGAGTCATCCCAAACTCGCGTAAGAGGGCCTTTTTGAACAATTCATAGTCCCCCGCCTCCACCCCTTCCATTCGGTTGTACATCCCTATGGCTTTGGGGTCCAGTAAGGGGGTGAGAAACCGGAGCCTGTCTGCAGGGTCAATTCTGTGCAGCTCACAGGTCTTCTCAAAGGCCATCAGGAATTCATCTATGTCCTCCCCTTCCTTAAACTGGGATAGGATGTGCTTATCAAAGTTCCATATAGTCCTGGATCCCCCCTCACTCACCACACCTCTGCTCCTAAACTTTGCCAACTCCAGTTCATGCTCCCGCTGTTTCTCCCGATCCTCCAGCTCCTTCTTTCCCTTTCCAGCCGCCTCAGCTCCAGCGGGGAGCTTGGCCGTGAGGATCCCCTGCTGGCTGCGGGGGTCACAGTGTCCCTGGGGTTCACCTGGCTGCTTCTAGCCCTTCCCCTAGCCATAGGTAGGAGGGGCCTCAGAGTGCCCTCAGCAGCAGTCTGACCAGTCCCAGTCGGGACAGACACCGGTGCTGGCACTGCATCTGCCAGGCTGCTTCCCTCAGGGACAGTGATCAGCTCCTCCAAGCGATCCTTCTCCTCCAGCTGGGCAACCACCTGTGCTCTGGTGGCCTTCCCTCTGTGAAGCCCCCTCTCCTTGCACAGCTCTACAAGGTCCGTCTTAAGGAGATGGCTATACATCTCCCCACTGTTCCCAAGTTGTTGTGGACTTGCAGGCCTGTGTACTCTCAGCTCCCCACGGTTTCCAGGAAGAACCTCTACTGTGCCAGCCCTTCTCCAGGTCACCACCTCTCTCCCACTGTCAAGCCACAGACTCCTCCACCCCTGAAATCACTCGCCGCAGTCCCCAGGGGGACCCCGTTACTGCAACAGTCCTTCTCACAGGTCCCACACTCCCAGGGGTTAAGTGTAGCTCCTCCGCCTCCTGAAACCGCTCCTCTCTGAGCCATCAGCATGCTTGGTTCTCATTAATCCCCCTTCGTTTTACTGCTCCCCAGTCACTTACTGCAGGAAGTGCCATCCACAGGGTGCAGTACGTCCCACTGCTGCCAGCAGTTGTCATGGAGTGTGGGGGAGTCAGGGCCCTGCACCCCCCACTTCCTGCAATTCACCATGACTCTCAGCCAACCTATAAAACAGAAGATTTATTAGACGACAGAAACAGTCTAAAACCGAACTTGTAGGTACAGAAAACAGGACCCCTCAGTCAGGCCATCCCTCTTGAGGGGTGCGAAGCAACTGAAACCTCTTTCTGCTGCCTCACCCAGCCACACCCCTTGCCCCTCCTCCAGCCTTTGTCCAGTTTCCCCGGACAGAAGGTGTCATGTGACCCCAATCCCCTCCTGGGCTCAGGTTATGAAGGGCAGCCACCATTCTTTAAGTCAGGGGTCTCAAACTCAATTTGCCTTAGGGCCAGTGTCAGTCCTTAAATCCTCCCTGCGGGCCAATAATGTCACTGTAGATAGTATTCAGAAAAGAAAACGTTTATATTGTATTTTTTATTTTGAATTTCTTAGAAATAATAAAGCTGTCATACAACTTCATACAATTCTTTGCCTGCCAGAGAGTTTTTAGTGTTTGCCAGACACCTGGCAACGCTTCAGTTCTGTCATTTGTTGATGTTTGGCCTCCGTGACTGAGCAGTTGAAACCTTCAGGATTGCAGCAAGGTGTGCGTCAGATAGTTGTGTTCAGTATTTTGACTTGTTTATATTCACTGTGGAAAAAAGTGATCCTGTCTCCATGGCTGACTCTGCCCGGCAACTAATGATGATATCTCTAGCCCTCTCTCCCAGCCAATGGGAGCTATAGGGGGCAGAGCCTACAGCCGACATTGCCGGCAATGTCTGCCTGTGTCTCTCCTCCCGTCTCTCTGCGGGCCGCAGTAGGGAGTTTCTCAGGCTGCAGATGGCCTGCGGGCCGGAAGTTTGAGACCCCTGGTTTAAGTGTTGGCTGTCAAGTATCAACCCTCAGTGAAGTCACCCCCTTATTGCCCATCACCATCTAGTATTGGTGCAGTACCCCAGGGAAACTGAGATGTCTTAGCAGAAGACAGTAAACTAGTAAAACTCCCATGGAACATTAACAGGTTAGTACTCCCTACTCCGTCACATACCCCTCCCCTGATCTACCCCAGCCTGCCTGACCCCTGGTACGTCCCTCCCCAATCTACCCAACCTGGCTGACCTCATACACACACCCGTACACCCTTCCCTGGATCTACCCCAGCCTGCCTGACCTCACCCCCACTCCCCGTATGCCCCTCCCCGATCTACCCAGCCTGGCTGACCTCACATACACCCCTGTACACCCCTCCCCCTGATCTACCCCAGCCTGCCTGTCCTCAGACCCCCCCATCCGCTCACCACGGCCCCTCCCGTCCTCACCTGTCCCTGCCCACACAGCCATTCGCCCACTTGTTCTCTTCTCAAATCCCAGCCTCCCTGGCCCTCTCCCTCTTCGCAGGGGGTAACTGTGCCCTGTTTCCCCCCCACGCCCCGAGAGTTGCTGAGTCACCCCTCGCTGACTCTTGGCCCTTGGCTTCGAATGCAGGCTGTGATGCCGGGGATGGAGCTGTCACATGGACAGGCCGTGCATCGGAGGGCACCCACGGTCAAGCAGCAGCAGCAGCGCCTAGCTGCGGAACTGCAGGGGGCACGCGGCCTACCAAGAATAGGGTCCTGGCATGTCCTGCATCTGCAGGCAGGGCGAGGTGCCAGTTGGCAGAACTGAGCAGTGGCAGCAGAGAACAGGCCGGCTCAGGGCTGGCTGGTCAGTCTAGGCTCTGGGGTGGCCCTGGAGGTTGTGTCCTCATAGCACCATGCCCTTATCCCCATTGCACCAAGGAAAATGGAGGCCCAGTGAGACTGAGGGTCTATCTGCACTGCAATCGGGAGCTGTGACTGCAGCCCATGTAGCCATGTCCGAGTGAGCTCGCATGACAGCAGCGAAGGCATGGCAGCACAGGTTAACCTCCCTCACCCAGGGCCCTGGGCACACAGACCAGGGCCCCCCGCCCGGCTTCAGTGGCTTCACTGCTATTGTTTCTACCTGGGCTGCAGCCACACCTCCAGGGCCCATTGCAGGCAGACCTTCAGTCTCACATGGCCTCAGTTTCCCTCTGAGTTCAAGGATGGGTGTTAGCCTGGACTAGCCCATGGCCCTTCAGGAGGCTGCATGCAGCTCCCCCAGCTTGGATGGAGGCTCCGCTAGCTCTGTCTAGCCTCCCCCAAGCATCGGAGGCATCTGCCCTATGCTGCGGCGTGGTACCCACGAGCAGAGAGCAGATGCAGCCGAGCTGCTGACACCCATCGTCCTCCAAGCAGGGCAGTGGGTGGAGGAAAGCAGAGGAGCTCGTGAGTCCATGGAAAGCCATGGGGGTGTTTGCACTGTAGCGCTGTGCGGCGGCATGGCCTTGTGATGCAGCGCCAGGGCGTCTGCGGCTCCCTGCTAGGGACCCAGGCTGGACTCCCCCAGTACTGGGGTTTGCTGGCTGGTGTGGATGCAAGTCTGCAGGGCCAGGTTCAGCGCTCTGGAATTTACCCAGTGGCCAGCATCTCTTCTCTCTGAAAAGCAAAGCAGCGTGAGAAGCTGCGGCAGAGTCCGTCCAGATCCCACCCGCCAGCCACTCTCCTGGCCCAGGCTGCAGGAAACGCTCCACCGGCAGCATCCCCGTTTTCGCTCACCGCAGGGCCAGGAGGCTAAATTTAGCTGTTGAGGCGAGACCTTGGGCAGGGTGGCCCCGGTTCCCTTTCCTGCCCTGCAGGACATGGGAGAGAGTGGCCCAGCCACGCCTGGGACAAGAGGGGATTTCGGCCTTGTCCATCCCGGAGCAGCCCCACTTCTACTGGTCCAAGCCAGGGGACACCTCTCGGCTGCCATCGTGTTCTGCAGAGATGTGGTGGGCCCAGCCGTACCTACAGCATTTCCTCCGTTACCAGGCTCCGTGGCTACCCCAGGGCCAGGCCGAACATGGACGGGCGTTTCCGTCCCCAGTGGAGAGAGCAGCTCAGTTTGTATTGGGGTGCTGTGGTGCACAGTGGGCAGGACGTTCCACACACCGCTGCTTTGGCACCCAGAGCGGGTCTGTGTCCCGGGGCCATTCAGGGCTCCCCCAGTTAGGATAGGGAGCCTGGCACTGGGGGAGCCAGAGTCTGCAGGGGGAGGACTGAGCCCCCACTCTTACAGCCCTGGTGCCTCACGGCAGTCCGTAGGTGGGTGTCTGTGCCCACATGAAACCGGCTCCAGGGCGCTCCTGCCGGAGGGGTACAGCCCAGCCTTCATTGGGCTGCTGGATGCCCATCTGCACAGGCGAGGCTACGGAGGAGAAACGTTCCCTGGCAGGGCTCCGCCTGAGCAGCAGATCAGAGCACCACTCGGGGCTGAGAGATCCCTGACAGGCAGGGTTGGCACACACACAGCTGGCCCCGCCCCGCCAGCCCCACACACAGAGGGCACGCTGTGGACAGAGAGGATCACCCGTGCTGGGCGTGAGGAGGGGCAGATGCAAACCCTGGTGTTCCTCACACTCCTGCCCCCCAAGGCGAAGTACCAGGGAGCCAGGCCCAGGCCAAGGATATTAAAACGCCTCTGGTTGGAGTCCAGACTCCAGGCCTTGGGATAGTGGGGCACTGTACTCTGGTGGCCCCCTCCTGCTGGATCCCCCTCTCCAGGCAGCGGTGAACAGCACCTTCCAGAGCCCGAGCCCAGCTGTCTTGGGCCCCCTGCATTTCCCTGCCCTCCCAGCAAGGATCCCGTGAGCTCCAAAACAATGTCAACAAACCTGCCACCCGCAAACAATCCATCACCCCAGGGCTGTAGCTTATTGAAAACAGATCCGAGGGCCATAAACAAACCCTGTCTTTGCTGTGCTTTTGTTTGCTGTCACAGGTTGGGTTTCCTTGGCCAGCTGTATTGAATAAACCCAACTTGAGTTCATCAATTATCCAGACACGCATCCGCGGGTCCCCTGGGGAGCACACCAGCCCCACGAGCTGGCCTGCCGGAGGTCAGGAAAGGTGCTCGCCCGCCTGAGACCTCGGGAAAGCAAACAGGGCAGCCAACCATCATGGCCAAAGGAGCCTGGTGAGCTCACATCCTGTGCCTGTGTTTCCTGCAGCGGAGGTGACTGTGGCACGGCCCGGAAAGGAAACGGCCGATGACATTGCCTAAATCAGAAAGGGAAGTGGCCGACTGCTCCCCTGATTCTTCCTACCCATTTTCCAGCTCACGATGACTAACTTGGGCACGGATGTCAACCAAGGAGACAAAAATCTGCCACTCCCTGCTTTGGGCAGACTATGGTCCCTGGGCTCCCTGCACCGCTGGGGATCACGTCACCCACCCAATCCTGCCTGCCCTTTGCTGGAGGAAGAAGGCTGGGCTGCACTCAGATGCTGAGCAGTGTCCAGGCTGGGCTGGGAGATGCCCAAGGAAACCCAGGGGCTGCAGGAAGTGATGTTGGCAGTTCAGTAGGGGGTGTGCTGCCCCCTGTCACCCACTGGCATTGGGGCTGGTGGCATCTTACAGATGAGCCGTTTGAGTTGGGGCAGGGGTCTGAGTGTGTGCAGCCCCCAGCCTCCTGGGGCGTGCCTGGTCTGCTAGGCACTCTGGGAATAGGCACAAGAAATAATGATTGTTAATTACAAACCGCCTGGCACTTTAGCACCACTGGCTTTCCGGGTAACCACACTCTGACTCCTGAAATTCCCCCCACAATTGCAGCTGTATTCGATTCTCTCCCTGCCTTTGTGTCCCAAAACGGGTTGCTGGGATATGTGTGTACCCCTTTGGGTCCAAACCAGACCGGACCATGCGCACTCACACCCTCTCGGCACCCCCTCTGTATACTCCCCCCCCCCCCGTCTCCCTGGGCGTCAGGTCCATTGGAGCACCAGGTGGGGGCTCTTTAAGCCCCTCCCGTGGCAGCATTAGCTTCCGGCCCCACATGCCTAGCTTTAAGGACAGGGAACTAGACAACAAGAGCTGGAGATTTCCTTCCCAGCCCCCACAAAGGCTGAGTTCAGCAGGGAGTGTCGAGAACAGGTTGCTGCCCCCGCACAGCGCAGCCAGAGAGCAAGGAGGGTAGAATTTGGGCCGCAGAGAGAGCTGGGCAGGCGCGGGAGGAGCAGGAGAGCTGCCTCAGCCTCCCGAACTGGGAGGGGCGTAATGGGGAGACCTCAACCCCTCCAATCTGTGTGGCTCCTCAGGAACCACTGTCTGGAGGCCTCAGGGGGAGCCATTTCGAACCCTGGCACTTGGGCATGGACAGGGACTTGTGGGGGAGCAGAGGTGGAGCTGTCACTGCCGGCTCCCCCAGGCATCTCCTCCCTGTCTCCTGCACCTGTCCTGCGGGGAAGGGGTCACAGGAACTGGGGGGAGTCTCTGGATTCAGAACCTCTTCCTGTTCTGGCAGCAGGAAGAGCAACAGGAGCAGGCCTGAGAAAGCGGTGAGGGGCTCTCCAGGGGATTGGTGGAGAGGCCAGCAGCAGCTGGAGTGTCAGTGGGGAATTAGCACCGTGGGTGGTGATGAGGGGGTCAGCCTGGGGCTGGCCAAGCAGGTACATCCCTGAGCTGCTTCACGCCCACCCTGACTGCCAGCCCCAGCCTGGGTGCCACCAGCTGGACCTACGCTAGCCCCAGCCACCTGTGGTTGGCCCCTGACAGGACATTGGAGGGGCTGCAGCCCTGCAGCCCTTCCCCAGGCCAGTCGGAGGGAACAGGTGCCCCAGGAAGCACAGCCTTTGTGGTTCTGTGGTTGGCGCGAGTCCCGTGGGCAGCTGGAGAGGGGGCTGCGCAGGCCGACGGCCCAGGGAGCAGGCGCTGTGTCCAGATGGCATGTTTGTGGGTGCTGAGGGATGTCCGTTGATTCTGTGCGACCTTGAAGGGGTCACCTCAACCGGCTGGGGCGCAGCTTCCTCCAGACAGGGCCAATAGCCCTGCACTGCCCCAGGGTGTGTGAGGAAGGAGCCTGGCTTCACGGTCCCCATGCTGGCTCTGAGGCTCTTGCCTTGGGATCAACAGGCAGCATGTTTCTATCCCAGTCCCGGGTGGGGGCGGCATGCCCGGGGCTGGCCCTACGGGGCAGCGTGTGGCCGGTTGAGGGGCAGTGCTAACCCCAGGCTCCTGGCGAAGGCACCCCCAGTGGAAGGTTGCAGGCTGTGTGTGCAGCACTGCGAATGCAGACGGCATTGCAGGCTTGCCCAGGAAACCAGACTCCAGCCTGGGCATGAGCAGCGCCGGCACCTGCGTGGGTCAGACAAGCCTGTTAGCGAGGCGTGCTGTGAGCTCTGAGCCCAGCCCAGTTCCCAGCCTGGCACTCTGCTGTGGCATGGGCCCAGTGATGCCGGGTCTGCAGGGGATAGGCTAAGGAACCTGGGTGCAGTGGGGGTCACTGGCAGGTCAGCGCCTGTCCCAGGACAGGGAGGGAGCAAGGGGGTCTGGGCCGGGACTATAGCTCTGGTGGCAGGTGTGTGCAGGACTCTGACCATCCCGCTTGGCCGAGTGAGCCAGAGACTGGCAGAGGCAGCGGGTCGGGCTCACAGGCCCCATGGCTCGCGTTGGCAGTGACGCACTGGGTGCGTGAGTGCCTTGCAGTGACACACACACAGACACACACACATGATTTGTCCCGTTCCTGTTTGGTTTTGTTGTCGAAAGCTCGGAAAGTTGCTGTCTGTCGAACGAACGTGCTAACAAAATAATTGCCGCCAGCTCTGGTGTGATCGCAGGTGGGACATCTCCACACATTCCTCACCCAGGTCTCCAGAACTGCTCTTCTCCCTAGGGTGAGCTGTGCCTCTCGTCTGCCAGCACAACGCCTGTCCTGCCTGCCTGTGCCCTGTTCACATGCATCACCCAGCTGGGACGCCCGAGTTAATGAAAACCTGCTGCAGCCTTTGCCCAGGCCATTAGCACAGTGATAGGGGCAGCCCCCCACGCCCGTTACTTTCCTGATGGCTTTGCTAATTTAAAGGAACAGTGCCCCTCATTTGAGCTGTCAGGCCCCGCGCCTGGGGATAGTATCACCAGGGCTACCCCAATGAGGCGGAACAGGCTAATTCACTCTAATTGGTTCTCGTCTAGAGCTAAGGGGTGGTTCCAGGGAGGGTGTCAAATGGACATTCATGGAGTCAAATGGACACTCAAGTATTTCCTTGTAGCTTTGATTATTGTTTATGTGCACGCTGGTCGCACCAGCCTGGTCTCCCGCTGTGCCTGGAGCTGGACAGACACAGAGAAGAGCAGTCCCTGCCCCAGGGCGGCAGGGTTAAATCACCTCTTGGAAGGTCCTTTTCTGTTTGACACACAAACACACACACTCTGTTCCTGCACACACAAAAACACACACTTCCTACACACGCACACTCTGTTCCTACACATACACACACACACACACACACGGCTTCCCCTCAGCACTTCCCCAGGCTGCCCTAGTGTGAGAATCACACTTTGTAGACCCGGTGAGGGTTTTGCCCTATGCCAGAAATGCTGCGGAAAGGGTTAATTGGTAAGCTGCGCCCTGTTGCCTGTACTGCCCGAGGATCAGCCCCGCCAGGTGCCGTTGGAGGAGTTCCTAACCTGGTTGGGGGCTGGGGGGCGCTGAGGTGTGGTAGCTGGGAGAACGGAGCTGGCTGCACAGAGCACAACAGGCTGGACTCAGCAAAGCTGCTCGTTCTTCACCTTAGTACCCAGTCCCACAGTCAGACCTTCAAAGATATTCTGGTGCCTAGCTGCCCTAGGAATCAGCTCCTTTGCAGACCTGGCCTTAGTACGTTCAGTGGCCCCAGCAGGAGCTGGGTGGCAGCATGGATCAGGTCCTGCTCTATCCCATGTGGCAGAGAAGGGCCAGGGAAAAAGCAGAGGGGAAAAGCAGATTTTGTTTCACAGCTGTGGGACACAGACAGACCCTGTGGTTCCCTCTGGCTCTTCAGCTCCCAGACTGGGGGTCCAGGGCTCCCCATAGCTTAGCCTGGACTTGGCAGTCACAGAAGGGACAGTGCACTAGGACAGGGCAGAGGGCATGTCCGCTGGGAGCCAAGGACGGCAGTGAACAACTGATTGAGGCGTCACCCACTTCCCTAACCACTGTCATTTGGGAGCACACCGAAGAATTGCTTTGCTTCCTTTCCTGCGGCTGGGGGAAGAGCAAAATAGATATGTCCCTGGGCTGTTTCGACTTCCCATGTGCGTGTGTGTGTGTATGCATTTGCATGTGTGAGTGTTCACGTATGTGCATGTGTGTGCATGCAAACACACACACAACTGGGGCACAGTGACCCTGCTCTCAAACACTATATCACAAGAGCAGATTTCAGACACACCGTAGGGCAGAAGATCTCAAAACAGAGGGTGTCTGGTCTGTTATGCCCAGCTACGGAGCTGGGCCCCACACCCCATCTCGGGACGGCTAAGCCGAGAGTGTCTTTTATAGGCTGACTTTACTACAGTCTTGTACAGTCTGTGTTGTCTGGGCTATGGAAGGGTGTGGGGTACTGGGACTGGCAGAGGGGGAAATGGAGGCATGGTACCAGAAAATATGTCCCAACTCCTACGTCACTAGTGCACTGTGCTTTTAAGAGACGTGGTAGTAGTGCATGCATGCACACATACACACAGACTGGGAACACGCCCACAGAGGCTGGAAACACACACACAGAGGATGGGAACCACGCACAGACACACCCACACTGAGGCTGGGAACATGCACGCACACACACAGGGTGGGAACGCACACACAGACACACCCACACTGAGGCTGGGAACATGCACGCGCACACAGGATGGGAATGCACGCACAGACACACGCACACTGAGGCTGGGAAAATACACACGCACACAGGGTGGGAACGCACGCACAGACACACGCACACTGAGGCTGGGAACATGCACGCACACACACAGGGTGGGAACGCATGCACAGACGCACACTGAGGCTGGGAACATGCATGCGCACACAGTGTGGGAATGCACGCACAGACGCACACTGAGGCTGGGAACATGCACACACACACAGGATGGGAACATGTGCACACACGCATGTGCACTGAGGCTGGGAACATGCACACACAGGCTGGGCAGGTGAGAGGCTGGCTGGAGATGGGGTGCGGGCAGAGTGGCCCTGAGAGGCTGCGATGTGTGTTGAACCATCCTGGTCCCTAGGTCCAAGGGATGTTAGTTGTGCTCAAGGCTCTGCTCTGCCCTGCTGCCTGGCCCCAGTGGGTCTCTGGATCCTCATGGGATGTCACTGCTCAGGGCCCCCTTCCAAGCCTGTGCCATGAGCCTCATCTGCACCGAATTCTGGGGAGCAGCTGAGCCAGCGGGCACTGCCTGTGCTGTATGAATCCAGGGCTGGGCACCGCATGGAGGTGGCAGGGGGAAGTTGAGGGCCCAAGTGAGCCACAGTCTGTTGCTGCCATGCCAGGTTCTGGATATCCCAGGTGCACCGTGGAGCTGAGAGTCCTGGGGCTGTGGTGGAGGGCACAGCTAGGACAATGGCGAATGCGGACAGGGCCGGGAGCAGGGGGCGTGGCAGGAGCGTGTGGGGGGCAGCCGGGCCCCCATTCGCCTGTGGGGTAGCAGCAGCTAGGGAGGATGTTGAAGCAGCAAGCGCCGTGCAACATAAACAGAGCTGGCCGAGGCTGCCGGCCCCCCTTCCCGTGTCTCCTACTTGGGCGATCGCTCAGCCCAGCTGGGAACCAGATGTGGGAGCCACCCACCAGCTCCCATGCCAGATGTTTGTTTGGGAAGAGTGAGGACAAAGGCATCTGCTCCCAGCAAGGGACACGCTGGGATGTTGCAGCGGGCAGGGTGCCAGCCCCCTGCAACGGCCCCCCTTGCACTCTTCCCCCCAGGCATTGCCTGCTGTGGCAGCCGGGCAGGCAGCTCCCAATTAGTGCACGAGGGCACCAGGGTGAGCAGGGGGCACCCCTCCGGAGAGCCAGGGTCATGCACGGGGCCCCCAAGGCGCAGCTGGACCTGGGGGCTGGGGCTGGGCCAGGAATGGAGATGGACTGAGGTCTGGTGGGGAGAGCCCCCAGTACAGATTTGTCGCTCTCCTCAGTTTCTGCTACACACCTGAACTCCCCCAGTCCCCTACCCCTCCCAACTTCCCCCTGCCGCCTCCCTACTCCCTTCAGACCCACTGCCCTCTCCCAACTCCCCCCTGCCCCATTCCTACTCCCCCCGCCCTCCCTTCCCCTTCCCAACTCCTTCCTGCCCCCTACTCCTCCCAACTCTCCCCAGCTCTCCTGCCCCCTCCCAACTCCCCGCTTCCCCCTCCCAACTTCCCCCAGTCCCCCTGCCCCTTCACAACTCCCCTCTGCCCCCTCCCTATTCGCTCCAGCTCCCCAACTCCTCCACCCCCTCACAACTCCTCCTGCCCCCTTTGCCCTGCCCCCCATTAGACGGGGCAGGAATCTATTCCTCCCACCCCCAGGGACTCATGCCCACGGACTGCCCCCTCCAGCCCCCCCAACCTTTGCTCTCCACCTCCCTGCCACCCCACCAGACCCTCCCCAAATCTCTTCCACATCCCTTCCTTGACTTCCCACCCCTCAACCCTCCCCCCCCCCCCCGGTCTGTGTCTAACATCCATTGGCACAGGCCTGGCCTGGATTTCCCGAGGGGGCTGGGGTGAATGGCCTTAGGGTTGGTCCGGAGCCCATTGCTCTCCGTGGAAAGGCCCCAATGGACTTTGGGTCCGGTTTGGAGGTAGCCCCCCAGGAGATCGAAGAGGACAAACCCTGGTGGCAGGGTGCCAGGAAAGGTGGGGCATTTGGGGGGCATGGATGAGTTGTCTTAACGCTCCCCCCAGGGGGGGTGTAGCTGAGACACCCATGGACACCCTGCCTGGGTAGCCTGTGCCAGCCCATCAGCTCACAGCCCATCTGCCCACAGACCACGCTTCCATTCGCTCAGCCAGGGGACTGCACTGGAGACTGGTTCTCCTGGGGAGCCTTTGCCCGGTGTGGGTTGTCTGGCTGTGGGGAGGGGAGGGAAATGTAGCTTGTTATCAGCACCTGGCTTCCCCTGCAGGCTCTCCCAGGCACTGCGGGGCTCTCACAAGCCCTGGAAGGAGGGCGGGGTAGCTGAAATCTCCAAGTGCTTTGCCATCGTAATAACCCGGGACAGAGAGGCTGTGGACACGTGCTGGATCCCTGCCCGGTGGGGCCTGGAAAATAGCCCTACCACAGCCTGTGTAGCCATATAGGTATAGTCGGTGCATTCATCAACCACTTAAAGGATCTCCTGCCCTGCTCCCCACAGCGCCCCCTGCTGGGAGAGGCTGGGGCTGAAGTAATTGGGAGCTCCCCTCACAGCCAGTGCTCCTGCCCCCTCCCTACAGCACCCCCTGCCAGGAGAGGCTGAGACTGGAGTAGAGAAGAAGTCTGTCAAAAGAAAGTTTCCCTTTCTGGAGAGACTTTGGAGGCATCTCTTGCACGTGACATCCTTGGATGACCTTGATAGGACTTGTTATTTCAGCCATACCCGGCAGAGCTGGGATTGCAGTGATGCAGAGGAGAAATCCAGAGGGCACTGCTGGTCGCAGGCCTGCAAGTGTGCTGCTGCATTCAGTGTTTGCAAGGAAGAGGGGGGGATTGAATCAAAACTCTTGGGACTCCCTCCCCACTTGTGTGAGGCCAGGGCGGACACCTGTGGGATTTCAGATTTCAGTGAGCGACACAGAGAGCTGGCTGGGATGGGAGCTGAGCGGGTGCCTGGCAGTGCTGTACGCCATCCCAGAACAGTCCCAGGAGCTGGGTTGCTAAGACCTTCCAGAAGATGCACGCTGATCAGTGCATAAAGGGAACCGATGTCCAGACCCCATGCTATTTTGGGGTATGGGCGGAGCTGGGTTTGTGGGGGGCTGTCAGGGCTGGGACGTGGTAGAACCAAGCAGTGGGGGAGCAGAACGAAGCACAAGTGTCCCTGTGACACCCGTTGGGTGTCCAACACTGACTCTGCCCATCATGCCATGGGTACTGCCAGGGTATGGCTGTGAGGGACCTTGTGTGCTTAAATCCCGGCTGGCACTGGAGGGGCACTGCCAGAAAGAATTAAAGTAGCTGGGAGCTCCCCCCACAGCCAGCTCCTTCCCCCTCCCCACAGCACTCCCTGCTGGGCAAGGCTGGGGCTGGAGAGAGGGAGCTCACGCCACTGACGTCCTGGTTAGTGCTGATGGGGCACTGCTGGGAGGAATCCCCCATCTCCTGTGGAGCATTGGGTGCCCTTGGTGAATGGAAGCGAACACCTTGTACTGATGAGCCAACTGCAGGCTGCCCACAATGCCCGGCTCCTGATGGGCATCCCGGGGCATGCCCTGAGAGGTGGCATCACTCCACATCCCCGGCCAACGATCCAGGTGGCATCATTGCAGTGCCCCTCTAAGCATACCCCGCATGCAGGTCTTTTCTAGCCCGTTGATGTTGCTTTTGGCCCATGGATGTAATCTGGCCTGGGACTCTGCCTGGGATTCCTTGCTGCTCCCTCCTGGGTGTGCCATGGCAGGAGGGGTGGGCTGGCTGGCTGGAAGGGAGAGAAGATAGGGAAGTCTGAAGGATGGACGGGAGGATAAATGGACCTGTGGATGGACGGCTGGCTGACTGGATGGATGGATGGACGGATGGAGGGAGGGAGAAATGGATGGATGGATGGACGGAGGGAGGGACAGACGGATGGAGGGAGGGACAAACGAATGGATGGATGGACAGATGGACAGAGGGAGGGTTGGACAGAGGGAAGGATAATGTAACCAGACTGAGTCCCACTGTAGTGCTAGTGACACTGTGTGCTTACGAAAACCTGGCTCTTGCTCAAAGCATCTGTAGCGCTCCTGACTTCCATCTGTCTGCCTCATTTAGCACGTGAATATTCATGACCCTCATTATACTCTCAGTCGTTTCTCCCACACTCGGGCTAAAAATAACTTCCCAAGGGGGAATATTTCCTTCCTAGAATATAAAGTGCCCGCGCCCCTGGTTCACCAGCTCACAACATTGCATGCGGGGCCCATTAGATGCCAAGAGAAGCTCCCATAGTGAGAGACAAACCTATCCCATGGGGACATTACAGACCTACCCAGGTCGGCTCTTTGTCCATTCAACCACTCGCTCTCTTCTCGTCCTTGTGGGCTTTCCTTCCCCTGGATCAGTTCCAGGTCGCTCCGCACAGCTCAGCACAAGGTGGATCAAGAGAGTTCTTCAGTCTCAAGAGCCTGTGATTTCAGTGTGCTGGTGCTGATCAGAGATAAAAGGGTATGAGGGTCATTGCTGGGTCCCTGGGGGAATCCTGTCTCCAGAGAGGGAGGGAGGGAGGGAGGGAAAGAAAGAAAGAAAGAAAGAAAGAAAAGACTAGCAAGCAGCATTCAGCCTAAATGGCCAAGGGTTGGAGCCATCTCTGGTGTCACTCCGTTGAGGGCAGGAGATCTCAGGTGAGGCCTGGCTTTAGGAAGAGCTCTCCACCTATGAGGCACCTGAGTAAGGGCCAGATTTCCCCATACGCTCCACACCCAGCAGCTCCTGCCAAGGTACTTCAGGGCAAGTGTCAGGGAGTCCCCGGGTGATGCTCCGGAACTGCTCCCCACAAAGCCAGTCAGGACTTTGGGGAGCCTCCTCTCCCTCGGAGCAGACAGTCTTCAGGGCAACAGAGGGTCCCGTGGCACCTTTGAGACTAACAGAAGTACTGGGAGCATAAGCTTTCGTGGGTAAGAACCTCACTTCTTCAGATGCAAGTAATGGAAATCTCCAGAGGCAGGTATATATCAGTGTGGAGATAACGAGGTTAGTTCAGTCAGGGTGGGTGAGGTGCTCTGCTAGCAGTTGAGGTGTGAACACCAAGGGAGGAGAAACTGTTTCTGTAGTTGGATAGCCATTCACAGTCTTTGTTTAATCCTGATCTGATGGTGTCAAATTTGCAAATGAATTGGAGCTCAGCAGTTTCTCTTTGGAGTCTGGTCCTGAAGTTTTTTTGCTGTAAGATGGCTACCTTTACATCTGCTATTGTGTGGCCAGGGAGGTTGAAGTGTTCTCCTACAGGTTTTTGTATATTGCCATTCCTGATATCTGACTTGTGTCCATTTATCCTCTTGCGTAGTGACTGTCCAGTTTGGCCAATGTACATAGCAGAGGGGCATTGCTGGCATATGATGGCATATATAACATTGGTGGACGTGCAGGTGAATGAGCCGGTGATGTTGTAGCTGATCTGGTTAGGTCCAGTGATGGTGTTGCTGGTGTAGATATGTGGGCAGAGTTGGCATCGAGGTTTGTTGCATGGGTTGGTTCCTGAGTTAGAGTTGTTATGGTGCGGTGCGTGGTTGCTGGTGAGAATATGCTTAAGGTTGGCAGGTTGTCTGTGGGCGAGGACTGGCCTGCCTCCCAAGGTCTGTGAAAGTGAGGGATCATTGTCCAGGATGGGTTGTAGATCACTGATGATGCGTTGGAGAGGTTTAAGCTGAGGATTGTAGGTGATGGCCAGTGGAGTTCTGTTGGTTTCTCTTCTGGGCCTGTCTTGTAGCAGGAGGCTTCTGGGTACACGTCTGGCTCTGTTGATTTGTTTCTTTATTTCCTTGTGTGGGTATCGTAGTTTTGAGAATGCTTGGTGAAGATCTTGTAGGTGTTGGTCTCTGTCTGAGGGGTTGGAGCAGATGCGATTGTACCTCAGTGCTTGGCTGTAGACGATGGATCGTGTGGTGTGACCGGGGTGGAAGCTGGAGGCATGAAGGTAGGCGTAGCGGTCGGTGGGTTTTCGGTATAGGGTGGTGTTAATGTGGCCATCGCTTATTTGTACGGTGGTGTCCAGGAAGTGGACCTCCCGTGTAGATTGGTCCAGGCTGAGGTTGATGGTGGGGTGGAAGCTGTTGAAAGCATGGTGGAATTCTTCCAGGGTCTCCTTCCCATGGGTCCAGATGGACTACCTAAGATCCACAAACCTGGAAATCCTGGACGCCCCATCATCTCGGGCATTGGCACTCTCACTGAAGGACTGTCTGGATATGTGGACTCCCTACTCAGACCCTACGCCACCAGCACTCCCAGCTATCTCCGTGACACCACAGATTTCCTGAGAAAACTACAATGCATTGGTGACCTCCCAGAAAACACCATCCTAGCCACCATGGATGTAGAGGCTCTCTACACTAACATCCCACATACAGATGGAATACAAGCTGTCAGGAACAGTATCCCTGATGATGACACAGCACAACTTATTGCTGAGCTCTGTGACTTTATCCTCACGCACAATTATTTCCTTCGCTTCCTCAGCTCTCGTCCACTCATGCCCCTTCTCTACCTACGCTATATTGATGACATCTTCATCATCTCAAACAAATCAACAGAGCCAGACGTGTACCCAGAAGCCTCCTGCTACAAGACAGGCCCAGAAGAGAAACCAACAGAACTCCACTGGCCATCACCTACAATCCTCAGCTTAAACCTCTCCAACGCATCATCAGTGATCTACAACCCATCCTGGACAATGATCCCTCACTTTCACAGACCTTGGGAGGCAGGCCAGTCCTCGCCCACAGACAACCTGCCAACCTTAAGCATATTCTCACCAGCAACCACGCACCGCACCATAACAACTCTAACTCAGGAACCAACCCATGCAACAAACCTCGATGCCAACTCTGCCCACATATCTACACCAGCAACACCATCACTGGACCTAACCAGATCAGCTACAACATCACCGGCTCATTCACCTGCACATCCATCAATGTTATATATGCCATCATATGCCAGCAATGCCCCTCTGCTATGTACATTGGCCAAACTGGACAGTCACTACGCAAGAGGATAAATGGACACAAGTCAGATATCAGGAATGGCAATATACAAAAACCTGTAGGAGAACACTTCAACCTCCCTGGCCACACAATAGCAGATGTAAAGGTAGCCATCTTACAGCAAAAAAACTTCAGGACCAGACTCCAAAGAGAAACTGCTGAGCTCCAATTCATTTGCAAATTTGACACCATCAGATCAGGATTAAACAAAGACTGTGAATGGCTATCCAACTACAGAAACAGTTTCTCCTCCCTTGGTGTTCACATCTCAACTGCTAGCAGAGCACCTCACCCACCCTGACTGAACTAACCTCATTATCTCCACACTGATATATACCTGCCTCTGGAGATTTCCATCACTTGCATCTGAAGAAGTGAGGTTCTTACCCACGAAAGCTTATGCTCCCAGTACTTCTGTTAGTCTCAAAGGTGCCACGGGACCCTCTGTTGCTTTTTACAGATTCAGACTAACACGGCTACCCCTCTGATACTCTTCAGGGCAAGACGCTCACACGGCTTCACCTCCTGGGTCTCTCCTGGGAGCATTCAGCATATGCCCCTCCGTGCACTTCCCACAGCAAGTCCGCCCAGGTGGGGTCCTGGGGAAGCCAAAGGATTCTGCACCCTCCACTTCGCAGTCAGACGTGACTCTCGGCCAGCCAGTAAAACAGAGGTTTATTAGATGACAGGAACACGGTCTAAAACAGAGCTTGTAGGTCCAGCGAACGGGACCCCTCCGCTGGATCCATTATGGGGCCCAGCGAGGCTAGGGTGACCAGACAGCAAATGTGGAAAATCGGGGCAGAGGATGGGGGGTAATAGGAGCCTATATAAGAAAAAGACACACAAATCAGGACTGTCCCTATAAAATCAGGACATCTGGTCACCCTAAGCGAGGCAGACCACCATCTGCCCTCCCTTCCAGTCCCCAGCTAGCTCCAAACTCCAACCCCCGTCCAGCCCCTCCTTCTCTGGGCTTTGTTCCTTTCCCAGGCCAGGAGGTCACCTGATCCCTTTGTCTCCAACACCTTCAGTTGGCACCTTTGCAGAGGAGGGGCCCAGGCCATCAGTTGCTAGGAGACAGAGTGTTGGGCATTTATGTACACTGGCCCTTTGCTCTGCAGCAACTATACACCCTTATCCCATCACCTAGATACTTAAGAACTGCATAGGGGAAACAAGGAAAACATTAAGAACAGTCCCACTTCGTCACAGCAAGTTCTCAGGGTGCACCCAACATGCTGAGCTCTCGGTCAGATCTGGTCCCTCGTGTGTGGTTTGAACCCAGTTCTTCCTTCCGGGCCACTGCATTCTTGGCATTCATCCCAAAAGGCTGTGGGGGGAAGGTGGGGGGAAGTACAGAGGTGTGCACCTGGGAAGCTTCTAAACTATGGCGAGGAAGTGAGGATGGCAGGATGGATGGGCTTTGCCAGCTCAGGCATTGGAGTAATTCATGCCACATAGCTTGTGGGATGGCTGTGGGGGGCTCTTCTCAGGGACCCCCCATCCTGAGTACAGTCAGCCAGTAACCAGCGAGGGGGTCTCCCAGGCGCTGATGGGCTGGGGTGGTAGCATCACTGCTGTGTTTAGCATTGCCCATCCCCAGCAGCCAGCCGGGTGGGACTGGCACTCATGCGTGGCGCTCAGCCCCTGGAGCAAGGAGTTCGGCTCAGTCCTGGCCAGTGCCCATTGACATGGAGCCATGGTTGCTGCCCCAGCAGGCCCAGGGGTTGATCTTCTGGCTGATGTATGAGTACGCCTTGGCAAGATGCATGGGGTGCGGCCCACTGGGTGTTGTGTGGCTGGCATTGCTGGTGAACGGGGCTCTCTGAAGAGTGCCGTGACAGTCAGGAGGCAGGGGAGGGCGAATCCCCTGTTAACATCTGTGCTGGCTCCATCTGGGGCAGGGCAGCACGTGGTGATCATGGTGTCTGTGGGAGCTGGTGCCAGTAGGGCTTGGGGGTGACACGTGGCTCCAGGGTGCAGGTGTCGTTAAGGAGCCCATTAACCGCGCCCCGTAGGGGGTTTATTGCCTCTGTGGGGTGGGAGGGGTCAGGGGTTCTGTGCTGCTCATACAGGGTGAGCGGAGGTGGCTGGGGTGGGATCAGGGCCGGCTCTGGCTTTTTTGCCTGGGGCGGCAAAAAAGCCTCCCGCTGCCTCTGGCCCCCGGCGGGGAGCGTGGCAGGGGAGGGCACCGAGCCCGGCTGCAGCCCCGCTCTCCCCGGCTGGCCGGAGCGCCGGGGGAAGGGCGGCGAGCCCGGCCGGGGCCCCGTTCTCCCCAACCGGCCGGAGCGCCGGCCCCCTCCAGGTGCCGCCCCAAGCACCTGCTTGGTCGGCTGGTACCTGGAGCCGGCCCTGGGTGGATGAAGGTTTGCAGCCCTAGTGCCCACAGGGAGCGGGCAGGTGGGTGCTCTGGTGCCTGGCAGTGGGTGTAACCCTGGTGCCAGGCTGTGGGGCTTGTTTCCCTTGCAGGGTGGTTGGGGCAGCTCTCGGCAGATGGCCAAGTCCTGCTGTGGCCCATGTGCACCAGGGGCCGGCTGGGCCTGCCTGGCATGGGAGCCCAGCCGGAGGGGGCCTTGGGGCTGATCTGACCTGGAAAGTGGGCACAGATCTGCCTTTTGGGAGAATCCTGCACCAGTAGCCTGGGCAGGAGCGAGGCAGGTGTTGGGCAACCTCCCCCTGCCCCCCAGTATGAGCAGCTTGGCTATTAGCGTGGCAAAAATAGCTGTGTCCTTGGCAGTGCTGGGGCATGGGGGGAGGGGTTGTTCAGAAGCAAACCAGGGGCTTTCCCCAACATTCCCCCCTCCCCACTCCTGTACCCCATGTGGGGGCACCTGCTGCAGACAGTGTCCTGAGCTGGGGTTCTTCAATGAGTTCTCTCTGTGCCACCCAGCCCTGCCTCCCTGTGCCACCCAGCTCTTCCCCACTGTGCCATCCAGCCCTGTGCCACCCAGCCCTGCCTCCCTGTGCCACCCAGACCTACCTCCCTGTGCCACCCAGACCTACAATATCCAGCCCTGCCTTATTGTGCCACCCGTCCCTGCCCCATTGTGCCACCCGTCCCTGCCCCCCGTGCCACCCAGCCCTACGACATCCAGCTCTTCCCCACTGTGCCACCCAGCCCTGCCTCCCTGTGCGTCCCAGCCCTGCCCCCCTGACCCAACCAGGCTCTGCCATCACTGATGGATGGATGGGTGTGTATGTACAGGGAGGGAGGGATGGATGGGTGTGTATGTACAGGGATGGATGAATGAGTGTGTATGTACAGGGAGGGAGGAATGGATGGATGAGTGTGTATGTACAGGGAGGGAGGGAGAGATGTGTATGGGGATGGATGGGTGGGTGTGTATGTACAGGGAAGGAGGGATGGATGTGTATGGGGATGGATGGATGGGTGTGTATGTAGAGGGAGAGAGGGAGGGATATGTACAGGGATGGATGGATGGGTGTGTATCTACAGGGATGGATGGGTGTGTATGGGGATGGATGGATGGGTGTGTATGTACAGGGATGGATGGATGGATGGATGAGTGTTTATGTATAGGGGCGGATGGATGGATGGATGGATGGATGTGTATGGGGATGGATGGATGGGTGTGTATGTACAGGGATGGATGGATGGATGGATGCATGAGGGGTGGGTGGATGGATGATAATATTCTACATTGCCATGAGGCTGGCCAGAGTATTTGACTGCTTGACTTTCTGGTGCGAGGGGCTGGAGCCTTATTCTGAGCCCAGAGCCTCATTGCGCCGGGCACTGCAAGTACACAGGCGAGAGAGTCCCTGCCCCCACAGGCTGCCAGTCTTAAATACCCACAGGCTGGGAGGCGGCACAGAAGGGGAAGGCAATTGCTGATGGTGCGTGGCACAGCTGGGCATAGACCCTAATGCTCAGTCCGCTCTGCCTTACGACCCAGCTTCCCAGGAGGCACAGAATCCCCTTTCCCTGCAGCCCCCCTTCACTAACTGGCAGCTGTGGGCACAGATGCCCATTGCATGCTCACGTCCTGGCACAGCTCAGCAGGCACCTGTGCTGGGCCCTACGCCCAGCTGCTGCCAGTCTGTCATGCTGAGATCTCCAGTACGGCTGGACTCCCAAAGGGATTTGCAGGAAATGCCTCAGGGCCGGGTGCAAGGGCCTCGGCCGCCCACCCCCCGCTGCACAACCTGGCTCCGCTGCCTGGGTGCCAGTCACTGCCAGGGAAAGGACACCCAGATGGGCCCTGCTGGAGATCCCGGCCCCTGCAGTCCACATTGCCCTCTGCACCCCCCAGGGCCATGGCTCTGCCTGCCCCTGCCCACTCTGGGATCAGTGGGTGTGAGCTGCCCTCACAACGTCTGCAGGATCCAACACCATGGGGCGGGGCGGGGCCCTCTGGTTTCCGGGGCCCCAGCCTAAGCAGGGCACTGCCCCTTCTGCCAAGGGGACCTTCCTGGGTGTGGGTTGCAGAGATGGCTGGCTGCTGGCAGGGATAGGGAGTGATAAGTTGGCAGGTCACTGGCGTTTAGCTGCCCACTGGCTGAGCCATGAATCTCTTAAGCCCAAGCAACTCTGCCCATCCTGAGGCGCACAGCACTGAGTGATGCTGCAGGGCGGTGAACAAGCCCTGGCTATCTCAGGGGCTGTGCCGTGTGGGTTCCCCAGTGCCCTGCGCCATGACAGCATGTGAAGGGGTTGTCCCACTGTGCCAGGCGGCACCCAGCCATCTGTCAGGTCCTGTGTGATCCGGGCGTCCTTAGGGGAGCGTGTTTGGAAGGGCACTGTGGTCTCCACAGAAACCTCAGGGGCTAAAGGAAAAGGTGATGGTGACTCAGTAGGGGGTGCTCTCCCCTCTGAGCTAGTATGTGCCCCAGTGCAGCACTAGGGGGCACTGTGCCGCAGGGAGTGGGGCAGGTGGCTCAGTAGGGGGTGCTCTCCGAGCCAGTGCTAGCCCCAATACCCCAGTGCTAAAGGGCACTGTGCTGCAGGAAATGGGAGGGGGTGGGTGGATGGATGATAATATTCTGACTAGTGCTCCCCTTTGACTGGTGCTGACCCCAATGCCCCAGGGAGGCTAAAATTCCTGTATAATTTCATTGGGATACAGGATTGTTCGCTCTCTGGGCGGTGTTGTGTGGGCTTGTAGACACGTCCCACCCCAGAGGTGGTTGCCTTTCAGTGTTTGATGACGTGACTTGGGTGTCTATAGGCATGACTGAAAGGGCTCGGATCTCTTGATGTGAAAGGCACCATCGGCATGTCCAGTGTTAGCCTTTAGGAGAGCGAACAGAGGTGGCAGAAGGGCGGGTGGAGGTGCAAAGAGGGATGGGGCAAGGACGGGGCTGGGCTGCCCAGATCTGGCCCATAGGACGGTGGCCGGCCTGAGGTTAAGGATGGTCAGTCTGCGGAGCACATTAAACACAGGCCACATGGTGCCAAGGCCTGGGTCATTGTAATCCCCTGCCAGCACCGTCCCTGCCCGGCCCAGGGTTACCCTCGCCTGGGTCATTGTAATCCCCTGCCAGCCCCGGCCCTGCCCGGCCCAGGGGTACCCTGGCCTGGGTCATTGTAATTCCCTGCCAGCCCCATCCCTGCCCAGCCCAATGATACCCGAGCCTGGGTCATTGTAATCCCCTGCCAGCCCCGGCCCTGCCCGTTCCAGGGGTACCCTGGCCTGGGTCATTGTAATCCCCTGCCAGCCCCATCCCTGCCCAGCCCAATGATACCCGGGCCTGGGTCATTGTAATCCCCTGCCAGCCCTCTCCTTGCCTGGCCTAAGGGTGCCCGGGCTTGAATAGAAGGGCTGCTTTATGCCCATGGGTTGATCGGTGGAAGATCAGTCCAGGAGTGAGGAGGGAATGCTGGAGGGTCCTGGCCTGTGGTTCGGGGGCTCAGAGGCTGGGGGCCCAGGCATGTGGGTTGGGCACTCAAAGGCTGGGGGGCCCTGGCATGTGGGTTGGGCGCATAGAGGCTGGGATGGCCCTGGCGTGTGGGTCTGGCGCTCAGAGCCTGGCAGGGACCTGGTGTGTGGGTCGGGCGCTCAGAGCCTGGCAGTTCTATTGCACCCCAAAGCTGTGGGAGTTTGAACCTTGCAGCTGTTGAGGCTGTGGTGGCCATCACAGCCCTATCTTGCGGGCTGACTAATTCCGAGGTGAGGGGTCATTGCTCTCTTGGATGCCACTGCGCTCAGAGCCCCGCCGGGAGGAGCCTGACCCCCCATCTGTGTTTGCCCACAGAGCTGAAGGCCACCAGCACTGCTCACTTCTTCAACTTCCTGCTCAACTCCACGGACTACCGCATCCTGCTGAAGGACGAGGACCATGACCGCATGTACGTGGGCAGCAAGGACTACATCCTCTCGCTGGACTTGCACGACATCAACCGAGAGCCCCTCATCGTAAGGGCCCTTCCGACCTGCCCCCGCCTGGGGGGCCCACGAGGGATGTGGGGCTGGAGAAGTGGGGCAGGAGGGGGAAGAATGCTAGGCCTCTGGGCTGGAGTGAAATGAGTTGGTAGCCACCATCCATCCCCTGCTTTGCCTGGTTCCACCTCATATTGAGTCATTGCCAGGGGGAGACAAAGGTCCCAGGACATGACCCTTGCTGGGGACTGTCCAGTTCTAGTGTGCACTTCCCCCAAGACCTTGGCAGGCTGGGAAGCCGAGAGCCAGTCAGGGCCCTTTGCTGACTGACTTAGGAAGCTCCAGCTGTTTAATTGATCCCAGAGAAGGTTGATCCTCAGAGATGGGAGCCTGCGTGGGAAGGACAGATCCGATAGCTAGGGTCTTGGAAATAGTGGACAAAGGCAGAACCTGCCCAATGGCTGGGAGCTGAAGCCAGAGAAACACATGCTAGGAATAATGTACAAATTTTTCTAGGTTGGGGTTCAAAGCTGGCCCACCCCAGTGATGACCAGCTCAATCCTACGGCCCTTCCCGTCTCTTTGGGGACAGAGAAATGGGCTCCTGTCTCAGTCGGGGTCTCCCTAATGCCCCCTGACCCAGTGCTCTTTCTGATCTCTCAGCAGAGAGGCTGAGGGTTAAATGGAGACTTGCCCCATGGGCTGGCTCTGCAGGGAGCTCTCTGAAGATTCCCCATTGGCGCTAGCAAGAGAGGAAGCACTAGAGCAGACGGGGCTCCGGTGCCTGTGCTCCTGCACTGGCTAATCCTGCTCTGAGAGTAGCTGGGCCACCCAGTAAAAACACCAGTCTCTGTGGGTAGCCTGAGCACTCCAGTGCGGCTGCTCTCAGTGGCACGGTGTCAGCAGTGGGAGATGGGCAGGAAAACCTCCGAACTGATGAGGCCCCCGGGTGATGCTCTCACTGAGCTGCCAGCGAGGCACCACTAATCAGCACCAGTGTCACCCCCAGCACGCCCACACACGGCCCCCTAGGGTTGCCAACTTTCTAATTGCACAAAACAGAACACCCTTGCCCCTGCCCCTTCCCCAAGGCCCCACCCCTTCTCCACCCCTTCTCTGAGGCCCTGCCCCCACTCACTCCAGCCCTCTCCTCCCCCCCCTATCGCTTGCTCTCCCCCACCCTCACTCACTTTCACTGGGCTGAGGCAGGGTATGGGAAGGGGCTCAGGGCTGGGGTAGGGGGTTGGGGTGCAGGAGGAGGTGTGGGGTGCGGGTTGGTGGGAGGGAGTTTGGGTGGGAGAGGAGGTTCCAACCTGGGGCAGGGGGTTGGGGTGCAGGGGGGGGTATGGAGTCTGGGAGCGAGTTTGGATGCGGGAAGGACCAGGTGTAGCAGTTGGGGTGCAGGATGGGGATTGCAACATCCAGACAGCGCTTACCTCAGGCAGCTCCCAGTCGGTGGCACAGCGGGGCTAAAGCAGGCTCCCTGTCTGCCCGCCTGCCCGCCCTGGAAGTGGCCAGCATGTCTGGATGCTAGGCGGAGGCATGGCCAGGCAGTTCTGCGTGGTGCACGCTGCCCGTGCCCACAGGCGCCGCCCCCGCAGCTCCCATTGGCTGCAGTTCCCGGCCAATGGGAGCTGCGGAGCCGGGGTTGGGAACGGGGCAGAATGTGGAGCTTCCCTGATTGCTCCTGTGGCTAGGGGCTGCAGGGACATGCCAACCGCTGCTGGGAGACACGCAGAGTCAGGGTAGGCAGGGAGCCTGCCTTAGACCTGCTGCACCGCTTACTGGAGTCACCAGGGTCCCTTTTCGACTGGGTGTTCCAGTTGAAAACCGGACTCCTGGTAACCCTAGTGGCCGTGTGGTGATGGAGCTGTGGGGGAAGGGAGGATGAGCTTGCCCAGACCCTGCCTCCTCTCTTCTCAGCTCTTAGTACTGCATGTGGGATGTCACGTGGCAAAGCCACCCCCAGAGCATTCCCAGGTTCCTCACAAGTGCCCTGCTGGCCCACCAGACTGGGCTCAGCTGGGCCCTCTCTGGAGGAGCTTTCCCCGGTCTGTGGCCCTGGGGCCTGGCCAACAGGGAGGCATGGAGCAGCAGCAACAGATCGTGGGTCCATCCCCGAGGCTGGGGAGGGGCTAAGGGGCAGGATATGCTGAGCGGAAAGGGTACCAGCCCCTCTTGGGTCCTTTATCTACCTCTGGGCCGCCTCCCACATCTGGCGCCTGAGCTGCAGGGGAGTAGACCAGGAGCAGATTTACCATGAAACAAACCAACAACCCCAAAATGCAGGACAAATATCTGACAACCTGCCCCTGAGTCCCAGCCGGCGGCGCAGCAGGGCTCAGGCAGGCAGGCTGCCTGCATGCCGTGGCTGGTGGCCCCACACCGCTCCCGGAAGCGGCCGGCTGCTATGCGCCCCTGGCTGGGGGAAGGCAGCACCATGCACTGCCCCCACCCCGGGCAGCACATGGAGACCCGCTGCTCCCCTCCCCACAAGGGGTGCGCAGAGACATGCCAGCAGCAACGCAGCAGGGCTAAGGTAGCTCCCTGCCCGCTCTGCCTCCCTCCCTCTGTGCCGCTTTGCTCCCGGAAGCAGCTGGCATGTCCCTGCGGCCCCTGGGGGGGCGAGGTGTTTCCAAGTGCTGCCACCGCCCTGAGCACTGACTCTGCAGCTCCCATTGGCCGCAGTCCCCAGCCAATGGGAGCTATGGGGGCGGTGCCTGCAGGCAGAGGCATCCAGAGACCCCCTGGTCTCCCCGCCGCCTAGGAGCCACTGCCAGAGGGGTGTGTGCGCTGGTCGCTTTGGGAGCCACGCCATCCAAAGTATGCGCCCACCCCCATCCCTCTCCTGCACCCAAACCCCCTGCCCCAGCCCAGAGCCCGCACCCAAACTTCCTCCCAGAGCGCGCATTCCCTCCTGCACCCCAACCTTCTGCCCCAATCAAGGTACCTCACTTTATTTTCATGTACTTCCCATTATTTATAGGAGGATGAATGAAAAACAGGAAAGGGGGAGATAAGAGAGAATGATTTTTTTCTTGGCTGAGTCCCGAGGGGGTGTGTGAAAATGAAGCTGCACACAGGGCCCCACTAACTCTAAATCCGCCACTGGAGGAGATGCCTTCTCTGTGGGCCAGAAGTGGAGCCACTATTGGGGAGAAGGGAATTCAACCTCCCCGTCTGTCAGCCCAGGGTGGCTTCTCCCAGCCCCTGGAACACAGTGAGATGCAGGGTCCTGGTTCGATCCCCGTGTGCTGGCCGAGCTGTTGGCTGTTCCCGCCGGGAAGCTGGTAGCAGACCCTGGCATGGAGCTCTCTGAGGGGCCCAGGCCTCGGCTGCGTGGGTTCAGCCAGATCTAAATTCAGACCCAGTGGAAAACCCCAGGTGACGACCCGGCATCTGTTGTTTTGTCAGATTCACTGGCCCGCATCCCAGCAGCGGATCGACGAGTGCATCTTGTCGGGGAAGAACAACGACGTGAGTCCTTCTGGGGGCACGCGGCCGGGGGCTGGGTAAAGACACCTGCGGGCATGGAGAGCCGGCCCGGGCACTCCTTCAGGGTTGGCTCTTTGAGATCCACACTGGCTCTTTGAGTCAGCTGACGGACTACAGGCTGTAATGACGACTGGGAATCTCCACCTGGGTGCTCTGTCATTCCATCATTCAACCTGCAGGAGGATCCTTGTTGTGCTGGGAGGCTGAGTGGCCATGGCAGAGCGCTGAGAGCTGGGGACATCCTCCCGTTCTAGTGGATGTCTCAGGGCCCGAGCTGGAGAGAATGTGGGCGTGGGGGCAGAGGCACCTCCTCAGAAATCTTGCCCATGGGACGCACCTGTGGAGCCATTCCCCTTGCACCGCTGCTCCCAGCATCTCGCCCCCTGAGCCCATGCTAGGCTCAGCCCCCGCCTGCCAGCCTGGCCCGCCCAGGTCCAGCGTCACTCCCCGTCCCTGACAGTGGAAGTGGGGAGCCCGGGGGGGAGGCCTGGTGCAGGAGCCAGCCCCATGGCAGCGGCGATGAGCAGCACTGGCTGCCCCTGCCCACGCAGGTTTGGCCCTGTGGCCCCTCTGTCAGGAGTATAGGGTCAGGAGGGGTAGCTGGGCAGCCAGCACTGTTGCTCCTCGCCACGTCCGGTGGTACACATCCTGTGTGCCGTGCGGTCACTGCTGCTTGGGGCACACCCAGGCTCAGGCCGGGCTCCTGCTGGTACCAGCCGGGCACCACCCGAAATCCCCAGCCCACGCACCCCGCGGTTCCTGTCAGGCCATCAAGCGAGTGTGCATGGCTCCGAGGAAGCGAGGGGTTGGCGGTCACTGAGCTGCTTCCACTGGAGCCAAGCCCCGCATGCCTGGCAGCCGCCTGACCCCGAGTCCTTCCCTCCACTGGTCGCTCAGCTGCTGTCGCTCCTGCCGCAGAGCTCAGCCCCCTAGGGACAAACATGTCTGAGCCCCCGCTCGGCCCCCCAGCTTGCCGGATGACTCCTTCGCCGGCTTCCCCTGCTGCACTCCCAGGCTCCCCTCCCCCATCGCGGAGGAAACAGGAGCTGCTAACAGGATGCTTGGCCCTGACCCTGGGTCCTTAACTAACGAGCCAGGCCCAGCAGGACACCCAGCCGTAATTGCTGTACTGCTGCGTCTCACCCGTTGGTAACACATCCTGACTGGCCCCGGAATGCAGACCCAGTGAGAACAGCCCTGGAGCAGAAAAGGGTGGTGCTCCCACTGGCCTGTGCCCCAGAGCAGAGGGGGTGAGGTGCCCGCTTGCCTGCACCCTGGAGCAGGGCAGGGAGCACAGGCTTGGGGGGAGCTTATGGCTACACCAGCCCTAGCCGTTCCCAGTGGGACTCCATGTGGGGAGAAAGTTCCTTCACTGAGTCCTTGGGGTTGGATCAGCTCCAGGCCACGCAGCGGTGTCGGTCCTGACAGTACCTACTGACCCCCACCATCCCTGGGCTATTTGAATCCCTTTGCTCAGAGGAGCCCCAGGCTTGGCATCAGGCTACACCACCCCTCTCACACCAGGACACTTTCCTGGCTACATGTCAGTCCCCAGCGGCCCTGACATCTGAGGCCTGAGCATGCACCGTGCGAGCAGGGCTGGGGTGGACATGGGGGTGCCGAGGATGCTGCGCATGCTGCCCCCGCTCTGCATAACCCCTTTCATTCTCCTCCTGCTTCACAGGGCGAATGTGGCAACTTCATCCGCCTGATCCAGCCCTGGAACCGGACCCACCTGTACGTCTGTGGCACTGGCGCCTACAACCCCATCTGCACCTTTGTCAACAGGGGGCGCAAAGCACAGGTGAGGCGCCGAGGGGGGAGGGGCACTGCTCGGCCATGCACGCTGAGCCAGAGGGGTGGCATCCCCTCAGCCCCAGGGGGCTGGCCTAGGCATGGCATGTCCTGGCAGGGCTCCCTGGGCGGTGCAGTATTTACTCCAAGAGGCCATCGCCCTGGCTCAGCCTGTGGCTTGCAGTCGCTCTCAGCCTAATGGACCCTGCGAGAGACACATAAGAGGCCTGGCCAAGGTCTCCGGCACAAGGCCAGGCAGCCGCAGTCTGGAACCTGGGGCCATTGTAGCCAGCTCAAAAGGGGGCACTCATGGAATACAGCAGACGTCTGGCCATCCCTGTGTCTCTGAACTGCGTGTGGGGGGTTCGCTTTACATGGATTTCCTTGCAGGGGGAATTTTCAGCTACTGGGCTGTGAATCCCCTTCGGATAGGATCCTTGGGCAGGGAAGGGCTCCATCTTGAAAGCAGCCGGAGGTCCCTGCACTGTACTGAGATGTGCCAAGCCCTTGGCTCTCACTGAAGATCTGCCGGGAGCTTTGCACAGGTGGGAGCTTTGAGGTGGGAGAATCTCCACTTTGGGCCTGGCTGCATGCAGAGTTATTGGCACTGCTCGGCGTCGTAGCTTGGGGCAGTGAGTGGTCCCACCCAGGGGCTGGAATGTCTCTCTCCCCTTGGAGGCTGATGAGTTTTGGCGGCATGGGGCACATGGGGAATGCAGAAATTTTTGCATAGCAGATGCTCAGGTAGCCGTGGGGAGGGAGGGGTAAATGAGAGAGAGGGTTTGGTACATTTCACTTTAGATTACACTAGTGAATTCTTTGTATTTGTCTCTAAGACGGGATCATGCCCCCGGAGTCAAGGGCGGGGACACATATAAAACAGTGAAAAACAAAGTAATCGGGTGCTGCTCCTCAGCTCGGCTCCACCAGAGCTCTGGTAGCGCTCGGCACTGGGTTATTCTATCATGTGTATACAGTGAGGTGTGGAACGGGGAATCTTGGTTTTCGCATCGCAGCTGGTTGGGGTTGCCAGTCCTGTGTTACTGGAGAGCTAACCCCATGCATGGGTCAATGCCTCGGTCCCATTACTAAGCCCGCCTGTGTCTGCGAATGGCTTCATTAATACTGCTGCCCCTCTGCCGAGCAGCAGCAGAGCTCGGGGCCTGCGGGCCAGCCTGCCAGTGGAGGAGAAAGCAGCGACGCCGAGTGTGGGGAGATTCGCAGTGTATCCACCGGGCCCGGAACTGAGGTGGGCCCAAACCATCCAAGAATCTCGCCCACGCACTCGATTCTTCAGCAGCAACTCGCCCTCTGGACTTGACTCTAGTTAGAGAGGATGGAGCGGCGAGCAAACTGCCCTGCTTCTTGCCACAGCCACCACCTACAGAACATGCATCACAGCACCCAGCCACATCAGCATTTCTTCCAGCTGGCCAACTTGTAAGTCTGGGGAACAGCATTACCCGGTGACACCCGCTGTGTCATGGACTGTGCCTGGCTAACACCTGCCTTGTTCTGACTGTGTGATTTGGGTTCATCACTCAAAGCTGAACAGACATGCGTTTTTGCGCACTCTGTGCAAGAAATGGATGCACCCCTTCCTGGTTTTCTATTGGCTGTCATGTGGGGGTTTCTATTGGCTGCCTGCCTTAGAGGATGGGGGCTGGGACAGAGGGGCTCCCCCACATCCATGTCATCCATTCCAATCCAGCTGTGATCCCTGATGAGCAGAGTCTGTACTGTCCCCTCCTTAGGGCTGTTTAGGGGCTCATGTGGATTTCAGTGCGTTTCCCCTGGGGCTGCATCCCCTAATCGCCGTGAGCATCAGGGGCCCTAATCAACCTCGGGCCCTTGCTGTCAGTCTCCTCCGAGAGGCCAAGGCAGGAGGGGGTCACCCCCAGCCTGGGGGGGTGGAGGGAAATCTAATCCCACCCTTGCCCATGCTGTGGGAGTGGGCTTTTCTTTCGGAGAGGCTCCGCCCACCACCTCCCAGGTTTCAAATAGGCTGTGGCTGTCGCTGGAGGGGGTGGGGCCTCTTGTTCGCCATGGGCTCTACCCACCAGTCCTGGGGTCCAGGTGGGCTGGTACCTCCCAGTAGCGCAGCACCACAGTCCATTGGAGAGAAGGCAGACAGTGAAGCTGCGCATAAGGTGACTAGAGAAGGAGGAGCTGGCCCCACACAGCAGCTTTGTGGGATTGGAGTAATCCTGGTGTTCCTCATCATCCTCATGCTTCAGGGCATGAGCTGAGGTCAGGAAGGATTTTCCCAGTCGTGCTACAGAACTGTGGGCTCCATACTATTCCCAGCTGAGACAGGTGCCCTCCTCAGAGGTCAGATGTGCCCTGTCAGCCAGGGTGGCACCTCCTGTATAGCGCCCATGGGCACCGCTGGGCAAGCCTGGCTGAGTGTGGGATAAGGTCACTTGGTCCTGCTAGTGAAGGCAGGGGGCTGGACTTGACCTTTCAGGGTCCCTTCCAGTTCTGTGAGATAGGTACATCTCCATATATTATTATTATTATTATAAGGACTGGGAAGCCCTGAGGCTCCTCGAACCACAGGCCACATCAGGGAATTTGCTGCTGTCCTGGCCTCTCAGCAGCCTGGGGTTCTCAGTCTGGGTGTCACAAGGATGTGGCAGGCAGAGCAAAGGGCACAGTTATGCATACTGTGCAGCAGGTCTGAGCCAGCCATGTGGCATTTGGTCACACGCAGTCCCAGAGATGGGCCAGGACCCAGCCCTGCGGGAGCCAGGATTCCCTGAGGTTTAACTGAGGGTTTTGGTTCCTCCCCCTGTCCCTGGAGTGTGTGTGTGATCACCGGGGGTTGGGGGAGAGGGCTTGTCACAAAGTTCCACATCTGCTGTCAGTGTCAGTACGGGGCAGCAGGAGGCCCATCCAGTGTGTGCCACACACACACATGCCACGTATGCTGGCACACACCATGCCCACACATGCCATCATAAGCATGTTGCCACACTAGCACATGGTGGGCACAATCACATGCGGCCCGCACAATAGCCTGGGCACACTCACTATGCCCTGGGCTCAAGAGCGCTGGCTCTGCCACGGGGGCGCTCTAGGAGCTGGGGCAGGCACGCTGGCTGGGGGTGGGGGGAGTTTCTTGCCCTTCCAGGTGGGCATGACCCCTCCCACTGCCCTAGTGCCCATCCCCACCCACCCCCCGGGTGGCCTCTGGCCCGGCCAGCTCTAACTCTCTGCACTGCTCCTTCTCCTCAGGCCTTTGCGCTGACCCAAAGCGTCCAGCCGGGAGGACGGGGAAGCCGAGCTGCAGACTCCTCCCACAGCCCGACACCAGCAGAACGCAAGGTGGGACTCGCGCTCAGACCCCCCCCAAGGGCAGGAGCCGGCTCCCTTCCCAGGGCATGCCTGGGCTCCCTAACCTTCCTCCCCCATGGCATGCACCTAACCGCTAACCCCCGGCTGGGCATGCCCCTTGCAATGGCTGAGCTGTCTGTGCCACCACCCAGCACAGAGCAGCCAGTCCTCGCATCTCCTCTCAGACTAATGCCTTGCTCCCCCAGGCCTTGCTCCAGATGCCGTGGGGAGGAGGGACACTGTCAGAGGCCCCGTGCCGGGAACGGAGCCACTGGCTCCGGATTCCTTTTAGAGCACCGGCCACTCGCAGGGGTTGGGGAATGGTGGGTGTTGGGCCTGATTGTTGGTAGGACCTACCAAAACACATGCGGGCACTCCCCCGGCTGGCTCTTTAAGCACAGCAGTGCCCACCACCCACCAACGCTCCAGCTGGAGATGTATTGTGTTGTTCAATTGGGAACGGGCCAGATCGGGCAGGGGAATGGGATATACGGCTCTAAGGCCCTGCTCCTGACTGTCTCTTCGACAAGATCATCTTCCCGCCAGGCTAGCAGCTGGGCCGGCTCACTGCATGGAGGCAGGGTTAGCCTGGGTTCGCATCGCTGGCTCCATAAGCAGCTCGGGGTGCTGGGAGGAATCAGGAGCTCATGGTCCCAGGGGGAAGTTCAGCTTCTTCCAAGCTTTGATTTTCCCTGAGTGATCCTCCTCCTGTGCCGTGAGCACCACCCTCAAGGCTGCTGTTCGAGGGCATCTGCTCTGCCCTCCTGACTCCGGCTGCCCCCAGAGTCCATTCCAGGGGCTCAGTAATCCAGCTCCGGTCCTTCTCACCCACCCACCCACCCCCCAGAGCCTGTTCCAGCAGCTCAGAAATCCAAGTCTGGTCCTTCCCACCCATCCCCCCAGGCTGCTCCCAGAGCACATTCCAGGGGCTCAGGAACCCAGGTCTGGTCCTTACGTCCCCGCCAGAAGCAGCCAACAGCAGGCGCTGCCAGGCCACGGGCACATCCCATGCCCCAGCACCTTCTCCACAGGGCAGTTTGCATCAGGGATGTTATTCACTGAGAGCCTAGAGACAGAAGCCCACACAGCACTGATGGGCAGGGCCTAGCGAGATCCAGCAGTGCCCCTCACACACACATGCTCCTCCTGGGCTCAGAGCACCCCAACTGCCCACGCTTGGCTGGCGTCTCTCAGCTGGGACCAAACCCCAAGGGTTGTAGATGCCAGTCCCTGTGCAGGTTTCAGACTGGCCGCCTCCCCCACCCTCCAGTGGGGTCCAAAGCAAGGGGAGCATAGCAGCTGCCTGGCAGGGGGCAGGAGGCACCTTCTGCAACCCAGCGAGGGGTCAAGACACTGACATGGGGACAGTTCCCTAAAGCAGCCATGTGGGGGGCGGGTGTCACAGACCTGGGCACCTGCCTCCCACGGCTGCCTCCTGAGATGGAGCCTGGTGTTCTGCTCTCCCTCTGCCATCCCAGGGCAGGGTGGGGGTGGCAGCTCCCCCATTCCTGGGTCTTCTCAGCCCCTCACTGTCCCCCCCACCATGCGTATCTCCTCCCCCAGCCTGGCTGCAGTCCAGCTCTCCTCCCTGGCTCCTATGTGGGAACTGGCTTCTCTGCTGGGATTCGGGGCCTGGCGTGTGACTGCGTGAGGCCCTCCATGGCACATGACTCTCCTCCGGCGCCTGCCTGCCTCAGCCCCAGTCCCATCAGCATCGCTGCACCCTGCCAGAGAGGAGCCATGTATCCCCATCAGGACAACAGCATGCTCCGCGCTGGGCCAGGGGCAGTCTGGGCTGGGCTAGAGGCAGGAGCCCCCGTGACAGGCAGACAACAGTCCCCAGGAGGTGCCCCCTCTGCGCCAGCCCTCTCGGGCCAGAAAGGAAGAGCTCCCTTTGACATCTCGCCACACGCCCACTGCTGTGCCTGCGTCACCATCATCAGAGAATGGAGGAAAAGCCATAGTTCCCTTTCCCTGGGCAGAGAGGCGGACATCTCGCGGGGAGGGTCACTGGGGCCCTCCTGGACTGGACCCCCCCAGCAAGAGGATGAGGAGTTACGAGGCAGAGAGACAATGTCCTGAGGAAGAGACAGGAGCCTCTGGTCAAGCTCCACTCAGCACCAAACTGGGGCAGGGGGCCACTGAGCTGTGCCCATGAGCTCTTGGGCAGCCCGGAGCTTTAATCTATGCCAGTTTGTAGCAGCCCCAGCACACCCACAACTAAGCTGGGAGAACCCACTCCAGTGGCCGTGAGCAGAGAGACTCTATTGTTGGGCTGGCCCCTGGATATCTCATGTTACCACATTCCCCACTAGCACCAGGCGAAGCCCGCAAACCAGTGTGGCTAATGGGCCTTGGGATTCCAAATGGCTCAATTCTCGTGAGATTTCGGAAGGGGGTATTCTTAAAGTGCCAGTACCTGGAGTCAGAGGTTTATGGGAGGAACTCAGCTTGTATCATCTGGCAGTTTTCTAGCCCTCGCTGATGTGCTTGGAGGCATGGATGCCAAAGGCTCCAAGCCCAGGAGGCTCTGAGTTTGAAGCCAGGATATTTGGTTTTTTTAACTGCTGGTTATTCACGAGTAGGTTTTACTTGGTGTGACTATTCGGGGGATGGTGCCCTTTATCACGCTCTTCATCACGCAGTCTCCTGCTTAAAAAGTTTAAGACGTCCAATCAGGGAGCAGAAAAAATTCCACGTGGCTTAGGGGACCAATCACACACTTGAGAAACAGTGGCGGTGAAGTTTTCGTGAAGCCATTGTCAGAAAGTGTCTGGCCCAAATGATTGGTCTCACCATTGCAAATAGGAACTCAATTGGGAAGATCAAAGGGGTTAAATTTGCTGGATGAATTATCCACAATAAATGAGTTGCCCAGCGCTGGGTCGGTTTCCAGTAACACTTAGTGCAGCTCACCTGCATCACTGAATTGCAGCTGCCATTCATGCTAGAAGAAAGCGCCATAGTGCTGCATATGCAGATGGGGTGCTGCGTGTTTGTACTCAGTGCGGGTGTGGCAATAGCTGTTGGATTGGGATGGTTGGATATACACCAGGGTGGGGGTCGTACGTACCCAGTTTTACCTCAGTCACATTGATGTGCATGCTCCCAGTGAAGCTAGTTGTTTGCGTTACCCATTGTCACCACACTAAATGCTCTTTTTTATCCCATCCATTCATCTGAACCTTAATGCCCCTGTATGGCTCTGTGTTATAACAGCACCTCCTGCCCTGACTCAGTCCATTCCACTGAAAGGAGCTGACATGAGCAAGTCCTCAGGTAAAAGAAGGGTCAAGGGAGGGAGATTAATTCTGTCTGATCCGATCCATCTTTAAGACAACTTCAGCACAGCTCATTTGTGTGACTCTCTGAGACAGGGATGAGCTCAGCAGTTAGCTATTTGAACCCTGTGTCTTTCACTTCCAGCCCTTCAAATCCGGCCACTTCCAAAACAGTCACCATGCTCCGAAGCCCATAACCGACCCTCCTTTTCATCCCCTTGTTAGACAAATATTCGCGGAACATTCCAACAATCAACAGCAATTATGTTACCAACAGCTTAGATGCGAGCAGAACATCTGGACTAGATACGGTTGAAATGTTCCAATGGAAAGTTTTTCCATTGAAAAGTAGCATTTTTTCATAAATGCCCCTTTTTTCTTTTGGTCACACATCACCACCAGCATTATTTTTGGTTTCCAGCAAATATTTTTTTTGTCAGAAAGGTGATCAAAGTTTCGATCACAATTTTGTTTCCCAACTTTCAGGCAATGAAAAATTGCAATGACCATTTGGATAAGGGTTTCTATTTAAAAAAAAACAATTTGCAAAGAAAGAAAAAAATGGGTCAGTTTCAAACCATTCAAAATGAAAACAACTTCAGCGGTTTTCACTCCACTGGTTTTTCAACCAGTTTTAAGCAGGACTGGCTCTTGGATTTCAGACAAAAAAGCAGAAGACACCTTGTCAGGTTATAGGAATGGGTGTGTGACTTTTCCTCGAAACACCGAGACTGATACCCATGGCTCTCTACTCACAAGTGCAGGAGTGGCACGAAAGCAAGCTGGCTTGGGGCAGTTGGGCTGGTATGACTTTTCATTCATGGATGGTTTCTACCATGCTGCCATACAAAATATCACTAGCCAGGGATGAGACACCTTGGACTGCCCAGGTACACGGGAACATGGGCATTGCCAGGCTGAATCAGAACCGAGGTCCATCCAGCCCATTGTCCCGTCTCTGACTGACGCTGGCGCCAGCTGCTGCAGGGGAAGGTGTAAAAGCCCTGCAGTGGTCGATGTGGGGTAATCTTCTCCTCACGTAGGTCTCTAGTAGCCAGCGATTGGCTCATGCCCTATGTACAAGATTGAATATCCCTGCCAAAAGTTATTGTGGACATAAGGTGGCGATAGCACGCTGGGGGGGACAAACAAGGCAAGCCCATTGCTGGTGTAGGGCTAATATGAGGTGTGATAGCAAATCAGATGGTGGTGGACTGGCTGCCATGGAGATGGTCTGGGAACTTGGAGCGAATTCAAAGGGGCACCATCCATTTGAAATCTAGCCTGTTTCAATCATGAGTGCAAGGTCGCTCCCAGCCCCGCCCCTGCCAGTTCTGTGGTGTTACACTCTTCTCTCTTCCTTCTCTCTTCGTGATGCTTTTCTCTGCCATCACTGTGGGGGGTCACTCGGACTGCGGGAGAAGCTGGCTAATGCCTGGGCTGCATGGAGGATGTCACCCTGGTGTAGAGACCCCTGCTGTACACAAGGGAAACCACATCTGGCACAGAAGCAGCCAACCCAAGTGGCAAGCAGAGTTGGACTCAATCGGTGCAAATAGCTATTTAGCCCTGTACACTAGGAGTTGTACTGGTGCAGCTACAATGGTGGCTGGCTGGACTCAGGGGAAATCACTAGTACAGACCAGACCTAATTAAATATGGGCCCCATTCAGCAAAGCACTTAAGCACATGCTTAAACTTTACGATTAAAGGTTAATACTGCTGCCGACTCTCACAGTTTGATTGCGAGTCCGGCAGTTTCTGGAGTATTTGTTTAAACCTTCGGCTGGTGGCATCAAGAGATTGCAGGAGAGTCTCTGCTTTCATTCAAAGTCAAAGGCAGTTTCTAGCCCTCCTGGTTGCAGAGGAAAGCTTGAAAACATGACACACGTGTGCCCCAAAAGCTTGGAAACTAGAAATCAAAGAAAAACAACCCCACAATTATTATTTGTTTTTTTTCCAAATCTCATGATTTTTAAGCCAATCTCGTGATTTTGGCAGGTCAGATAACGGATGTTTAGCATTTAAAGTTGGCAACACCTGAGTTAAACACATGCTTAAGTGCTTTGCTGAACAGAGATGGTTTGATGACTTGGGACCTGCTTTATGGGGAAACCAGGGACTATTTCCCAAGTAAGGTCAAATGTACAAAGTAAATAAATTGCCACACTGCCTGGAATGCCATCCTAAGGGGCAGTACTTCCTGGATTACACTACTGGTGGGTGGAACTTCCTGGAATGAAATCACCCAGTATTGGTGGTATGATGTAGTGTGAGAGTAGGACGTGTAGCCTGATCTCACCATTTGATCTTCCAACACACATTTACATAGAGACGCTTGCCGTCCCCACTTCCTGAGCTTCCTACTCAATGGAGTTTAATTAGTAGACTATAATTGTGGTATGACATGCAAAGGATGAAGGACTGTGGAGGCTTTAAACTCATTGCTGCTTGTACTGGAATGTCATTTCCTTAGCAGCCACTCAGACGGGCCCTAGCTGGGGTTGTTTCTGGTTTTGTTCTAACCCAGGCTGCCATCAAAAGGCTTGTGGCTGACGACCAGCAGCATTCCTGCAAATCAGTCATTCTGTAGCTGTAATAACACGACAGAGGTACTGACTGTCTCTGCTCTCAAACGCTAAGCAGGGCCAGGCCTAGTTGATATTTGGATGGGAGATTGCCCATTAAAAATGAATGATTAGGCCCTCTTAGCTTTGGGTCAGTGCCCCTGGCGTGGCTGAGGTGCCGTTGCTCGGGCAAGATGGCAGAGTTGTCAGCTTGTGGCTGTTACTACTGTAATAAATCTGCATGCAATGCTACTCTGCATGGAAAGCCAGGCCAAAGGTGTGGCCAGACGGGGGCCCCACCACCACAGATGCCCAGCCATTGACTCCAGCGAGATTAATGGTAGTGACAGAAGGACAGGTGCTGTGATGGGGCGATCGCTGAGCAACCGTGGGCTTGTGCCATTGAGGGCTTTGTCTAGGCCCACCTGGGAAAGGAATTGGGCACTTGCAGCAGCATTGGAGTAACAGCCCCTCACCACTCCACTGTACAAACACATTCTGCATCAGCTGATGCTTTCAGGTTGCCTCCGGGATGCACCCCAGCTGGAGTTTGGTGCCGGAGCTGTGAAGCAATAACGATCCCATGACATAATTCCCTAGCGGAGAAGTGATAACCCCCGTGTCCCGTTCAGATTCTGTCTCGGCAATGGGTAATTCCGTTCTGCCTCTAACTTTGCCTCTGCAGTTCCAATGGACCAAGTATTCTCCGTCATTGCCTGCCGTTCGGTATGCGCAGCATGACTGTGGGCTGCTAAATAGCTGCTGTGCTCCCCCCGCGCCCCGCCAAGAGGGGGCTGCATTTCATTGCTGGGTGAGGTGAGGCTTGTGAGCGCTGTGGAGTTATGAAAGCGCTTTGGGCTCCTCTGTCCTACAGAAATGGAAGGGGTGGGTGTAATGGGCTCCCTCCTTCTGTTCCAGGATTATATCTTCTACCTGGAGCCGGAGAAGCTGGAATCAGGGAAAGGGAAGTGCTCCTATGACCCCAAGGTGGACAGCGTCTCAGCCTTGATAAGTGAGTCCTCTCTTGCAACTGCAGCACTGCAAGGTTTCCAAGAGGATGGGGGCTGCTCTGGCTGGGTCTTGCAGTGCTCCAGAGGGACATCCAGCTTGTTCTCGGCACTGATTCCAGATGGACCTAGACCAAGGGGGCAAAGGGGGTATGGCGGTGCCAGCCATTGCCAAGGCACAAGGCCAGGAAAGGGCCAGAGCAGCGAAGGGGAAATGCAGATGGGGCTTTTGCCTGGTCTCCATAGCGGGGAGATGTCTCCAGGGGTGAAGGTGGAGTAGCCAAGGCCCAAGGGGCACCAGAGCCCAAAGATCTAAGCATGGCTCCTCGCCAGAACCACTTCAGGCAGGGCAGGAAGGTGCCTGAGCCCTCCACCAAGGGACCAGGCAACTGGGAAGGTGCCCGGGCATGTGGCCTTTAATTCATGAGCTCCGGCCCGGACCCAGGAGGGGCCTGGCTGGTTGGCTCATGGAGGGTGCAGCCACTGTAGCTAACGTGTCAGTCCTGTTGGGCTGTTCCGTCCTCCGCACCGCCACCGATTGAACCCTCGGTCACTCTCTCCATTGGTGCCACGCGACCACTCTCGTTGCCCAGGGAACCCCCAGAAGAACTCGACAGCCACAGAACGCCTGCACCCTGCTCTGAGCCAGCCCTGTTCTCAGCTGCTGCGAGCCTCGCTTTGTGCAGATACTGCTGCACTGCGTCCCGCGTGGACTTGCCACTCCAGTGAGAAGCAGCCACTTGCAGGTTATGGGGAGCTGAAGCCAGGGAGTGCACAGGCTGTGGGAGCTCCAGAACTCCTGTCCAGGCTTTGCCTGGGACAAGCCAGGGAGCAGAGGCCTGGGGAGCTGGCTGTTCTCTTCCCGGCCCCGGCACACATGGTTCCTCTTGTGTGGACCTGGAATGGCGCCCACCTGAAACAGATGCTGCTGGCCTGGCACAGCTGGGGAAATCTCTCCCCATGAGCTCCCATTTTGTTCCCCACCCCCTTGAACTAGCCAGCACCACAACTGCATGCGGGTGGCCCACAGACCCCTGCTCTCCCGCCCAGCTGCATCGGAGTGGAGCAGTGGGCCAGCCCCTGGGGAGGGACCTGCACCAATCTGGGTTGAGTGCCAGGGAAATATTAGGTGGTTTGAGACTAATGTTAAAATGAGAGCTGATGAGAAGCTGTTTAGGACTTCAGGGCAGGTGGCTGCTGAGTGGCTGCTCCCCCCTCCCCAGAGATGTTAGCCTGGCGGTGTTCTGCAGCTCCACTGAAGGTGGCTGCCCCCAAGGAAGCCAGGCAGAGATCCGAATCCAGGGCCCAGCAGCTGTAGGGCCAGCAAATCCAGACCTGGTGTGGGGGAGGGAAAGCAGCGGGGTACTTTGGCCCGATGTGAGGACTTGGAGGTCTGTGGCTTGGCAAGAGGCACCCGGATGCCATGGTGATGGGTGTGGGACGAACCTAGGTAGAACAGAGTGGAAAATGGGGTAGGAGAGGCTCTGACGGCCACCGACAAATGATGGAAAAATCCCCAGGGCATCTCTTTCCTCAATGAGGTCAGATCCAACCCTGGGGTAGGAATGGTCACGGTGAGTCAGCCCCATGTGCTAGGAGCATCTCCACCCCGACTTCCTGTCCTATTTCTGTCTCCACATTCATCTCCCATTTCCTGTACCTCCCCTGCCCCCTCCCAACTGATCAGGCACAGCCCCGGGCACTGCTGGCGCCCTCCTGGAAGGTGCAAGGCCGCAGTGCAGAGCATGGCATCCCTGGTGTCTGTGGTGCTTTGCCCCTGGGGTGATGAGGGGTGGGGCTGGCTGGGATGGGGTTGCAAAGGGCAGGAGAGCGAGACAGAGCAGTGAAATAACATGGGATGGTATCGATGTCCTGCCATCCCCAGGCCTGTATAGGCAACAGCTGTGCCGAGCTCCCCAAGGAGCGTGGGCCAAAGCTCTCACTTACTGTTAATCCCCCCTCGGGCCTCGATGGGCCTCGGCCGCCTCTGATCCTCTCCAGGCGTGAGTGTTGCCTTATACACTAGCCCCGGCACTGCTTCGTTCACTGGGGAGCAGCTGCAAAGCAGGGGGCTGGCAGCCAGGCCTGGGACAGTGCCCCCAACCCGGTGCCTACTGGGTACCACATGGGAGATGGAGACCTGTCTATGAGCTGACAAGGAGCTGGGGTCCCTCTCCCCAGAGGAGAGATGGACTGCTCTCAGGGCTGCCCCAGGGAGCACAGGACGTCCTGTCAGGGAGAGGTCATCAGCCCCTCCCCCGAGCTTCCCTCTTTGGGCAGGGCTTGGGGGCAGGACAAAGGGTCTGCATGAGGAGGGGCTGGGGGGTCCTCAGGCCTCCCACAGTCCCCCTTCAGGAACTGCTCCCCTATACATCCCAGTCCCTGCTGACCTCTGCTTCCCACCTGCAGATGAGGAGCTCTATGCTGGCGTCTACATTGACTTCATGGGCACGGATGCGGCCATCTTCCGCACCATGGGCAAGCAGACAGCCATGAGGACTGACCAGTACAACTCCCGCTGGCTGAACGGTGAGTCTGGGGGAGCCACGGGTGGAGACGGGGCGGCATCATGCATCTCCGGGACGTGAGATGCTGCCCAGGGCCTCGCAGTCTATATAAAGCCCAGTGCCTGGGTGCCCTCTGGCCTGCCATTCCTGGGGCTTCTCTGGGGCTCAAGTAGCATGAGCACTGCATCCAGGGTGGGGCCCACACCCCACAAGCACCCAGGAGATCCCCACCCCCTTGCATGGAGTTGGTGGAGCACTCTAGCTACGGCTGCAGCGTTTCAGGAGAATCTCCATGGGTTAGCCCTGGCAGAAGGCAGCTGTTGCCTCATGCCAGCTTGGCAAGGCTGTGCCAGGTACATGGGGCAGCCTGGGGGTGCAGTTTTCCCTTTGCCTGTGATACGCCAAGCAGAGCTGGTGAAGTCACAGCCCTAGGGCTATGGGCAGTAGTAGGCAAGGTGCGTTTTAACCAGGGTGATGTGAACGACAAACTTTCCTTGACTTCCCTCCAAGCCCCCGACTTCCCTTCACCCCCCACCCCAGCTTTGTGCCTTCTCCCACGCCGCCTCTGAGCTGGGAGTTGCCACTCTCTTCCTTCAGAGCCTGGTGCCAGGGCATTTCCACCCCTGCGAGCTGCTTCCAGGGCCCCTGGAGCCTGAGGCCTGCACATCTGCCCTCTTCTGGTTCCTGCTAGCAGTTCTGCCTCTGCCAGCAGATCCGGCGACACTGGGCTCCTACCGCCAACCCGTTCACGGCTGGGGGCATTCGTAGGCAGCAATCCCTGCTCTGGGTGTGTTTCCAGCAGTAAGAGATCCTTCTGCAAAGACCCATCAATGCACGCTCGTCCCACTCCATCTCCAGCGGGCACCGCAGAGACGCTGCCTGCCTGCCTCCTTGCAAGCTTCTGAGGCACTCCCACCATGGCAAACTGCTGTCAGGGCCCCAGCAGGAATGCCGGGCCTCCTGGCCTCAGTCACAATGGGTCTAGACATCCTGAGGGCCCCCACGCAGAGACCTGCTGTGGAGCCGTGGCGATGCTGGCACCAGGGGGGCAGTTCTGAGGCTGGGCCCATCTCCTTCCCTCAGCAGTTTTGCAGAACATGGATGAGTGCAGCTACTGGTCCATTGTGAGCAGAGAGAGATTCCACTGCTGCTCCCCTCTGTGCTGGCCAGAACCAGGCTCTAAGTCCTTGGGTGCCCTTCTCGAAAAGCTTGTGATCACTAGAAATACCAGAGGAGCGAACGGGATAGCCACCATCTTGGCCTGGGAACCTCCAGAGCTCAAACCAGGAGCTGCTACACCGTGAGCTAGAGCCCAGGCTGGGGCTGTGAGAGCCTCACCTCCTGTGTGGACCAGGCACAGAGAGGGGCCTGTGACCCATGCTGACCAGAGGGTTACGGCAACCCAGGAGGAAAACAAATCGGAAGGTTGATATCATCCCAGAACACAAAGCAAAGCAATTGGCAACTGGCTACATTCTCCCCTCAAAGGCATTGTCCTCATTGAGAAGGAGAACCTGGACACGTGTCAGATTGGGAAGTGCTACAGACAGGACATGGCCGTCGAAGGCCAGCCATTGCCTAGGACGGGTGTCACAATTTCATCCCTGACAAAGAAGTACCCTACTGAAGGGAGTTCTTACTGAAGGACCAGGCTAGTGCTGGAGCTGAGGAGGAACTTTGAAGCATCCCTGACCTGTTTTGCCAGGACAGCCCTTCCCTGGTGCAGCGATCTGAAAGGGTGAGACCTTCCCCAGGTGCATGATCCAAGACACTTGCAGATGTGCACCCAGACTCACCAAAATTCAGGCCATTCAACCCAGTAGTTGCCAAGCCCTCATGGCTCCATCCCTGGAAAGTGGGCAACCAGTGAGCAGCACTATGTACTCAGCCACCTTCAAAGCTGGTAAAACCCAGAAGAAGTGGTGGCCATTTCATCAGGCAAGGACAAGAATTCCCTCCCAGCATGTGAGCCTCAACGAAAGGATGTTACCAAAGGAACAGGGAGTCCCTTGAAGGCCCATGTGGTGTCTAGGGGAAGTGCCAAAACTCAAGTATTGCAGAGCCAAGTCCTGGAATAGAAACAGCAAAGGACAGAGAGCAAATAAAACTCATAGATAGATAGATAGATAGATAGATAGATAGATAGATAGATAGATAGATAGATAGATAGATAGATAGATAGATAGATAGATAGATAGATAGATGGGTCTGGGTCTGGGTCTGGTCTGGGTCTGGGTCTGGGTCTGGGTCTGGGTCTGGATGGATGGATGGATGGAAGGGTCTGTATAGAGGGATAGATGGTTCTGCATGGGAATAGGTGGATGGGTCTGGATGGGAATGGGGTGTCAGCCCCATCATCTGCAATAACCAATCCAGAACATCTCTCTCCTGCTCTCCCTCCCTTCCCCGCTGCACCAGAGGGAGGTTCCTGGTGGGAGGTATGCCTGGCCTTCTCCCAGTAGCACCTGCACCTGTGGCAAAGCAGCAGTGACAGCTGAGTAAACTGAAGTTGGAGCGATCATATTATACCTCTGGGCACAGTAGCTGCAATTGAGAAGGCAGAGCTGTCACCGTAGGCTTGGAGGCATATTGATTGATGATGGACAGATATTCTAGCAGGAACAGCACTGGTCACTCCACTTCCAGCTGCCAGACAGTTTCCATTCTAACCTCCTGCTTCCAGTTGCTCGAAAATTGCTGGAACTTTGGGGCTAAAATTTCCCAGGCATGGGCTCCTTCGTGTGAATTGATATCCAAACATTTGAGCAAAAAACTGTCAAGCAATTTTGGAGTCCAAGGAGAGTTGGGGGCCAAAAGGGGATACACTTTTCTCATTATTAAGAAAAAAAATCATTGGACTTTTGTATAGCACCTTGAGCACTGACACAAGCGGGGGTAGGCCACTGATGTATGGTATGAGATGTGCCAGTGAGAATGCAAGTCCCCCTGCCTTCCAAGGGATTGGTCACAGGATACGTTGTCGCTGCAATTAGCCTGGGGGCTTGGCAGCTAGGTCTGAGCAGCCGGGTTAGCCTTGTCTGGGTGTGAGCGTCCCCACTGCAAGGCCCAAGCTGTGCTACTGTGTCTTCACTCACCCGTGTGCCTGTGGCACATCCCATGGTTCTTTGTGCTGAGAAGTCGTTCCTGGTCACTTGCAGAGAACTTGTCTGTCCTTTGGGGGGACTTGTGGGAAGGCCCTGGAGGCTTCATGCTGGGCGTGCATTCCCCCCAAACACAGGGAGCTCTCTAGCTAACTAGTTCCACTTTACAGGCTTTATTGCTAGCTAAAAACTTAGGATATTACATTAAAAACTGTTAAGAAAAAACTAAGGTTGCCTTGCTGAGCATTCCAGAGCCACACAACTTTAACTGCCCTGTGTGTGGGTATTGCCATAGGGTGTTTTTTGCTGAGCATTCCAAAGTCACACAACCTAATCTCTGCCCTTTGTGTGGGTATTTCCAAAGGGTGTTTCTTTACAAATTCACATGTTCTTTTGCCAGTCGGGGGGCAATGGGGCCATGTACTAGCCTCTCAATAGATTGCAGGGCAGGCTCCTGTCCCATTGGCACATGGCCTCACAGCGCTGGCATGTCTGGTTGCAGACCCAGCGTTTGTTCACGCCCAGCTCATCCCGGACAGCGCCGAGAGGAATGACGACAAGCTTTACTTCTTCTTCCGGGAGAAATCAGCTGATGCCCCGCAGAGCCCTGCTGTCTACTCCCGCATCGGGCGCATCTGCTTGGTATGTACCTGGCTCCCCAAGGCACACCCTGCTGGGAGTGGCTGGGAGCTCTCCCCACAGACAGAGCTCCTGCTCCATTCTCTACAGTGCCCCCAGCTAGGACTGGAATACCAGCAGTGTCCCCTACAGACTGAGCTTCTGAAAGGAGAAGCTGGGATTTGAATAGAATAGCTGGGAGCCTCCACACAGCCAGCGCTCCTGCCCCCTCCCCACAGTGCCCCCTGCTGGGAGAGGCTGGGGCTGGAGTACCGGGGAGCCCCCCACAGCCAGCACCCCCTGTCCCACTCCCCACAGCACCCCCTGCTGGGGGAGGCTGGGCTGGAGTAGCTGGGAACCCCCAACAGCCAGCGCTCTGTCCCCTCCCCACAGCGCCCCCTGCTGGGAAGCCCAAGTTAGCAGGACAAGCCTAGCTCACATTCTGGTTGCCCGAGTGCCTGAGAATGGTATTTTCCCCCCTGGTTTAGAATGACGACGGAGGTCACTGCTGCCTTGTCAATAAATGGAGCACGTTCCTGAAAGCCCGGCTCATCTGCTCCGTGCCGGGGCCTGACGGGATCGAAACGCACTTTGATGAACTCCGTAAGGGCCGGTGGGCAGGGTGCACTGGGGCGCTGCCATGGAGCGCGCCGGGCAATGAGGTGCCTGGGAGGGGCAACAGCTGACTACAGATACCAGAGGTGGTAGCGGGCAGAACCTCTGTGCTGCCCAAGCTGTCACTGCAGACTACAGCATCTCTGAGCAGGGGCAGCGCCACATCTGGGTCCCCAGCACCTCCTGGGGAGCTCACAGGGGCCTTCCTGCCCAGCCAGGAGCCTCCACGGAGGTGTCCAGCGAAGTCGCTCTCACCAGAGGCTGGGAGGCAGTGCAGCCCCCAATAGCTTGTCAGCACCTGCTGTGGCATGTGATGGATGGGCTGCACCCGGGAGCAGGAGGCGCCGTCCCATCGCCACCTGGTTCCCTGCACTTTGCTTGCCTAGATCAATTCCAGATGGTGCCCAGAGGCTCCCCTGGTTCCTAAGGGGCACTCTCCCCAGCCTGCATCTTCACCACTGGTGCACGCCTTGCAGCTGAAGCATCCCCTGTGCAACAGCACTTAGCCGGGTGTGCCCCCCACAGCCAGCATTCCTGCCCTGGTCCCCACAGCACTCCTTGAAGAGAGAGGCTGGAGTAGCCGGGAGACCCCCACAGCCAGCGCTCCTGCTCTGCTCCCCACAGCACCCCCTGATGGGAGAGGCTGGGGCTGGAGTAGCCAGGAGCTCCCCACAGCCAGTGCTTCTGCCCCGCTCCCTGCAGTGCCCCCTGTTCTCCCTCCATCTGCCCTGTGTCCCCTGGTCCCTGCAGAGCTCTGGGGCGTCTCTCCGGCTGTTGATGCTTTCTCTTCTCCCCTCAGAGGACGTGTTCATCCAGCAGACCCAGGACGGGAAGAACCCCATCATCTACGCCGTGTTCGCTGCCTCTGGGTGAGCCCACCAGGAGGGGTTGGGGATGGGTCTCCGTGGGAGTGGAGGGGAGAGGCACTGCAGCAGGGCCTGGGGACAACATGCAGGGGCTGCTGGGGGAGCGGGGTAGATATGGGGGGGTATCACACTCAGGGGGAAGACCCTCCTGATGCAGGGCATGCTGGTCAGGCCCATCCCGGCACTGGCAGAGGGTTCTGGGTCAGCCCTGTCCTAGCACGAGCAGAGAGGGTTCGGGGTCAGACCTGTTCCAGCGCGGGGCACAAGAGGTTCTGACTCAGACCCGTCCTGGCGCTGGCAGGGAGGATTCAGGGTCAGCCCCCGCCAGGTGAGAGCAGTGCCCCATTGGGCCTTGTTCCCCACTTCCCCTGGCACCCCCTCCAATGTGGTCTCCCGTCGCACAGTCTGAGCTCAGGAAGGAGGGGCTCCATGGCCTGAGATTCCCTCTTTCCTGCCTGCGCCAGGTCCAGAAGTGGGGCTCCCTCTAGGCTCCCCTTCCCCACGTTCAGAACCCCGCAGGGCTGGGCACTGGCCTGGGCGACACTGGGTTCTGACCCCATCTTGGCACGGGCCTGGCGCTCCCTATCTACCCCCATGCTCCCCGGGGATTCATGGGCACAAAGGGGTCTCTTTCCTCCCACAGAAGCTGGCCCCACCCATCCAGTTGATCACCGCAGTGGGGCAGGGTTGTCTGGGGGGGTCTCGCACTGCCGCAGGGGAGGGGATCCCAGCCTGACTGGGGGTTCACGCGTTATAACCCAGAGCCCTGGAAAGCATCACGCCCACCCCCAGCAGGGAGGCATGCACTATTTCACAGATGGGGAAACTGAAGCACAGAGAGGGTAGTGACTGGCTCAGGGTCACAGCGCAGTCCTGTGGCAGAGCCAGGCATGGAACCCAGGCATCCTGGCGCCCAGGCCAGTGCATTAAGCACGTGGGCAGCCTTGCTGTGTGCCAGCTGGCGTCACTGAGTCAGTTCCAGCGGGAGAGGCCAGGCAGGGCAGCTGCTGAGGACCTGGATCCCTCCGGATCTGCCTCTGCAGAGATCCAGGATCACAGGCAAAGCAGCTGGGTGGGGCCGTTCCCCAGCCATGTCCGGGCATCGCTGTGCCATACCTTCACGGCCAGTGGAGCCCTGAGACCCCCGTGCCAGGCTGGGATTGTTGGGGATGAGCGTTTCTGGATCCCACATGAGCAGAGAGCTTGAGGTGCTGTCCCAGTCTGACTGGGTGGGTCCCTACTAGGCAGGTCAGCGCGGGGAATGGGTTCAGGGTGGGTCTGACAGAGGTACCCCCTGGGGATAATGTGATGCTCCCCCCTCCATCCCCAGGTCCGTGTTCAAAGGCTCCGCTGTGTGTGTGTACTCCATGGCCGACATCCGCATGGTCTTCAACGGGCCTTTCGCCCACAAGGAGGGACCCAACTACCAGTGGATGCCATACACGGGCAAAATGCCCTATCCACGCCCGGGCACCGTAAGTACGATTGGGACCTCCTGCCAGAGCGCCCGGCAGGGCCGGCAGCAGGAGAGCGGGGGTCCTCTGGGTATGGCTGCAGTGATGGGAGCTGGAGGTGGGGGGTAGGGGGCACAATCATAAAGTGCCCACCAATAAGTGTGTCTGGGCAGGGACCTCCCCTGTGCAGAGACTCTGACGTTGCCCCCCAGGACTTCTGGGACCTGCCCCACGACGGGGTTTAGAGCGACTCCCTCTGGCCAAGCCAGGGACTAAGAGGGGCTATGGGAACTGGGAGAGGGCCTGTTTGGCCCTCTGGCTGCCTGCTGCGTGGAGAGAGGGTGTCAGTGTGTGGGGTGCTCAGCCCAGCACCACCCCATGCTGGCCTCGTGCCAGGGCTCTGCCAGCCCCTGCACCAGGGGCACCCAGCCTGCTCTGCCAGGGGAGAGGCTCCCCCTATACCACAACTCCCGGCTTGGGCAGAGGCAGGGGCAGTGCACAGGGGCAGCACGGTGGGGAACGGAGGAGTCAGAGGTTCCCCACGAATGGGGCACCAGTGAGATGGTGGCTGTGGGTCGGAGTCTCATGGCACCTGATGCTGGCTGCAGGATGGGTGTGCCGGTGCCTTCAGGAAGGGAGACGTGGGCAGAACAATGCCCTGGGGGCATGGGGGGGGCCGTGCCATGCGGTGGGATGGTGGCTGTGCATTGGGAGGCGGGCCATGCGGTGGGGTGGAGAAACCATGCCTCAGGGGACAGAGCAAAGGCCGTGCCATGGGGTAGGGTGGGGGGAAGCCAGGCCACGGGTGGAGAGTGGGGGGAGGCTGGTCCGTGATTGGGAGGAGGGAAGCCGGGCCATGATTGGGAGAAGGGAGGTCGGGCCGTGGGGTGGGGCTGGTGTCTTACCTGCCCACTCTGTATTTCAGTGCCCAGGAGGCACCTTCACCCCCTCCATGAAGTCGACCAAGGATTATCCAGACGAGGTGATCAACTTCATGCGCTCACACCCGCTGATGTACCATGCCGTGTACCCCGTGCACCGCCAGCCGCTGGTGGTGCGCAGCAACGTGCACTACAAGTTCACCACTGTGGCCGTGGACCAGGTGGACGCAGCCGACGGGCGCTATGAGGTGCTTTTCCTGGGCACAGGTACCCGCAGACGTGCTCTGGAGACACACACAACATGGACCCACACGGGCCATGCGGGAGGGCATGCTGCCCGGCACTGGGCACGGCAGGGAGCTTAGCCCTGATCTGGGCCGACTCGCCAGGTCAGCGTTGCCAGGGCTGCGCTCCGCGCTGTCCCCGTCAGACATGCCTGGCGACCAGTTCGTTGACAGAGGAGCCTAGCACAGAATTCTATCTGGAGTCCCCCAACCCAGGGGCTGCCCCAGAGCCCATTCCGGGGGTGCAGCAATCGAGGCCAGGCTGTCTGTTCAGGATGAATGGAGTGGGTGCCCTGTGGTGACTCTAGCCTGGCACAGTGCCGGAGAGGGTATGGGGATCTGGAGGTGAGTGTCCAGCCCTCCAGGCTCCTGGCATGGGGTCAGGTTTAGCTCCCAGTCCCCAGAGAATGTGGTGCCCTCAGCAGGGACTCAGACGCCAGAACTGGGCCGCACCAAGCGGGCCTGCAGGCGGGGCAGGGTCTGCGCTGGCTGTCGGTTCCCCACCCCTCATGGAGGGATTGTGCCAGGATGACGCCCTGGGCAGACCCCAGCCACCACGTGCTAGGCAGCCTGGTGCTTGCTGGGCCACGTGGGGCCTGGGCCATCTGGGGCCGCCGGGGCAGGGTCTGTGCCAGGCCCCCGGGAGCCAGCCTGGGGGCAGAGGGGCTTGTTTAACTGGGGGTCTCGTTGTGGCAGAGTGGCCGGTGCTGCCTCGGCCCCTCTCAGGGAGCCAAGCCCCTGGCTGCCAGCCAGCCTGGGGAGCCCAGCCAGTGCCGCCACGTAGGTGGCAGGGAACGCTAATGACCCAGAAAGATCCCGTTAGCTAACGGATGCGCTGCCTCCTGGCCAGCTGTTCTCTCAGTCGCCCCTGCACATGGCAGCCTGGCCAAATTCTCCCACCACCTGTCCTGCCCGCTAGGGAATTTCCTCCCTGCCCCACCATCAGTGTAACGAATTGTCAGAACTCAGCTGTTCCTTCCCCCAAGGGTCTGGGGGGGTCGCCAGCAGGGCCTGCAGCAGGCCTGTGCGATGGCGAGGGGGGATCGCGCTGGTGCCTGGATGCAGACGACTGCGCCGGCAGCGCTTGATGGTAATGAGGAGCTCCCCCACCTGTGCCCCTGCACGGCTGAGGGTGGGGTGCCCAGCAGGATGTGGGGGCCCTCGCTCCCTGGGCAGCCCTGCCTGCCAGCCAGTTCTCCCCAGGCCCAGGATTGGAGTCCCAGACCAGCCTCACTCTGCATTGTGCAGCTATGTTCTGTTCATCCACCACTGCACTCCCCCCAGAGGCAATTGGTTTGAGTGACGGGAGCTGGGCTGTCCCTCCCCCAGTCAGCGGCATGTGCTGTGAAGTGCTGGCGGCCCGTGAGTGAGGGGCCAGCCAGTGCCATGTGCACGCGTTAGTTAGAGCAGCACGTTCTGCAGCTCCCCAGGTGTGCGGGGCCCATCTCTGGGGCTCACACCCAAGTCAGAGCAGACGCCAGCAGGTTTGTGAGTTCCTCTTGCTGGTGCTGCCTGCAGGGCGCCCGCCTCCCCCTGGCACTCCAGCGGAGGCTTCGCCTCAGAGATCCCCAGTCAGGCGCAGCAGCTGCTGGAGAGATCCGAGCATCGCAGTTCTGCCGGTGTCTCTGGGCAGCTCCAGGGCTGGTGGATCCCCCCAGGAAAGATGAAGCTGTGGCTCTGGGGTTCAGTCCAGGCCCCGGAGCCCTGTGCTGGCTAAGAGCCTCGTGCTGATCCAGCCTCATCATGTTTATAAAGCCGTGATGGCAGGTTGGCCTGTCCCTTCCCATGCCATCCTCATCAGTATGGCCCCACGCCCCAGGCTGTGGCAGGGTGGAAGGGTCCATCCTGCATGGCGCTGAGTGCCGGCTGTGCCTTGCAGATCGCGGCACAGTCCAGAAGGTGATCGTCCTCCCCAAGGATGACCTGGAGACCGAGGAGCTGATGCTGGAGGAGGTGGAAGTGTTCAAGGTAACGCCTCCTGGGCCCTGCACGCACTGCGCTCTCAGGCCTTGCTGTGTCCCCCCTCCCTCAGCCATGGCCTGGGACAGTTCTCCCTCCCTCGCCCCCCGCCTGGAGGAACCTCCCTCCTGCAGCTGCAGCAGCCATGTGCAGCAGGCCGCCACTGCAGCCTCATCTGTGACTTCCCGGCGGGCACCTGGGCCCTGATCCAGCACTTGCTGGTGTCAGTAGAGGGCATCACAGGGCCCACGGCTTCTGTGGGCACTGACCTCCGGCATGGTCAGTGGCAGGAGGTGAGCGTGCCATTTGGCTGGCTCCACAGGAAGGATAAGAGCCCTGCTACTGGAGCTTGCTGAGGGAGTGCTCCAGTAGATCATGTGCCAGCAGACTGTTCCCGGCGCTAAGGGGCCAGGGTTGGAGCCCTGGCTCCCCGGGGCATGTGTGGCTGCTCCAGGGAGGGGTTTTGATGCCAATGGATTTGTTTCTGACTCTCGCAGCCCTTTGCTCCCTGTGATTGGGAGCAGCTCCAAGGGGGCTGAGTGGCCCGGACTAACCACTGTGCTCCCGTGCTCTCATTCCAGGTTCCAGCCCCCATCAAGACCATGACCATCTCCTCCAAGAGGGTAAGCTGGGGTGGTGCGCTGCAGGGGGTGGGGTCCTCACGGGGGTCGTCCACCCGGCGCAGATGCCAGCCCAGCCACGGCACTCCCACCTGCTGAGGAGGGACGGAGAGTCCACGTGTTCCTAGTCGGACAGGGACTCTCTGAGTGTCCCAGGGGCTTCCACCTTCAGATGGGCTCTGTCGCTAACTCGCAGGGGCAGGCAGGGGAAGGGCCACTCAAAGATCTGAGCTCCCAGCCCCGCTTGTGGGAGCATCGGGGGGCTGGCTTGGAGGGAGATGCGCGGGGCGCCCCAGAAACCTGCTTGCTCTGCCTCAGCCAGCCCCTGGGAGGGGGGAGTTCCCGCCCATTTCCAGACAAGTGCTGCGCTCTCAGAGAGGCAGCCCCTCCTTGATCCCAGCCTCTCTTGGGGCGCCCAGGCCAAGGGAAGACAGGTGGGTTTGGCACCTGGGACAGTGCAGGGTCTGCAGCAAGGGGGCATCTCACCATGTCTTCTTTGCGCCCCATAGCAACAGCTGTACGTGGCCTCGGCCATAGGAGTGACCCACCTGGCCCTGCACCGCTGCGACGTGTATGGGGAGGCCTGTGCCGACTGCTGCCTGGCCAGGGACCCCTACTGCGCCTGGGACGGCAAGGCCTGCTCCCGCTACTCAGCATCCTCCAAGAGGTACGGCCCAGCTGTGCTGTGGGGGCAGTTATACCGCGGGTCCAGCACAGGGTCAGGCAGTGCTAGAGGAAGGGGCCTTTATACGGGGGCTCCTGCGCTGTACTCACTGGCTGGGTTTGCCAACAGGGCGCTGGTGCTGGGAGGCAGCGTGTGGGGGCAGGGGACTCAGTATCTTTGATGAGAGGCAGAATAGGGGCTCCGCCCCAATCCCCATGGTATCTGGAGGGGGATGACTAAGCCCCGCATGATGCAGCCAATCTCCACCTATGGGGCTGCCCCAGGTGGTTGGGGGTGCCCTGAGACTGTGAGCAACTTTCCGTCTGTGCCTTCTCCCCCTCCCACAGGCGGAGCAGGCGCCAGGATGTCCGGCACGGTAACCCCATCCGCCAGTGCCGGGGCTACAACTCCAACGGTGAGTAGGGCCGGCCGGCCACCCTGCCCCTCCTCACACCCATGGCGGGTACGTCCGGGACACAGGGGATGGAGAAAGGCAGGGTGGGGATATGACATACGTAGATTAGATATCCAGATCGATAAATGAGTTGCAAGGTTAGATGGATGGATGGATGTGTATGTACAAGGATGGATGGATGGATGTGTGTGTGTGTGTATACAGAGATGGATGGATGGGTTTGTATGTACATACAGGGATGGATGGATGGATGGATGGCTGTGTATGTATGTACAGGGATGGATGGATGAATGGGTGTGTATGTACAGGGATGGATAGATGGATGGATATGCTGGGTGGGTGGATGGAGGGATGGATGGAAGTGCTGGGTGGATGGATAGAGGGTTGGATGGATGTGCTGGGTGGGTGGATGGATGGATGGAAGTGCTAGGTGGATGGATGGATGGATGGATGGATGAATATACTGGGTGGGTGGATAGAGGGATGGATGGATGTGCTGGGTGGGTGGATGGATGAGCTGGGTGCGTGGATGGATGGATGGACGGATGGATGGATGTGCTGGGTGGGTAGAGGGATGGATGGATGTGCTGGATGGGTGGATGGATGTGCTGGGTGGGTGGATGGATGAATGGATATGCTGGGTGTATGGATGGATGGATGTGCTGGGTGGGTGGATGGATGCAGGGCCGGCTCCAGGGTTTTGGCCGCCCCAAGCAGCCAAAAAAAAAAGCCGTGATCGCGATCTGCGGCGGCAATTCGGCGGAAGGTCCTTCGCTCTGAGCTGGAGTGAGGGACCGTCCGCTGAATTGCCGCCGAATAGCTCCCCTCCGGAGTGGCCGCCCCAAACACCTGCTTAGCAAGCTGGTGCCTGGAGCCGGCCCTGGATGGATGGATGTGCTGGGTGGGTGGGTGGATGGATGGATATGCTAGGTGGGTGGATGGATGGATGGATGTGCTGGGTGGGTGGGTGGATAGAGGGATGGATGGATATGCTGGATGGGTGAATAGAGGGATGGATGGATATGCTGGGTGGGTGGGTGGGTGAATGGATGGATGGATGTGCTGGGTGGGTGGATAGAGGGATGGAGTAGAGTGAGGGCTGAATACATACACTGGTCGGCTGGAGGTAGATAGAGTGCAGAGGATGCTGCAGTCCCCTTAGTGAGGACAGGCAGCTGGAAGCAATGGCTCTCCCAACTCTGTGAGTAGGGTCGGGTTCACAGCGTTGTGTTGATCCATTGCCCAACCTCCCGTCTCCTCTGCCCCACTCCAGCCAACAAGAACACGGTGGAGGCCGTTCAGTACGGGGTGGAGGGCAGCACGGCCTTCCTGGAGTGCCAGCCCCGCTCCCCGCAGGCCACCGTCAAGTGGCTGCTCCAGAAGGACAACAGCGACCGGCGGAAAGAGGTAGGAGGGCGCGGAGCTGGGGGCGTGCCTGGAGAGAAAGGCCCTGCAGCCCACTGCCTGCTGTCTGGGACAGAGGGCCAGGCTGGCATAACGAGGGCTGCAGGTTGGGACTGAGGTGGTGGGGGAGGCTTGCATGGGGCCTGTCTCTAGTCTCCCCCTCCCCTCCTCTGATGACCCCCCCATGCCTGGCTGCCATGTCTCACCCGTTCTAACGCTCTGGCCCTTGGCCTCTCTCCCATCCAGCTGCGCATGGAGGGCCGGGTGCTGCGGACAGACCAGGGACTGCTTCTGCGCTCCCTGCAGCTCTCAGACAGCGGTCTCTACTCCTGCACGGCCACCGAGAACAACTTCAAGCACACGGTGGCCAAGGTGCAGCTGCACGTGCTGAGCAGCGAGACCGTGCACAGCGTGCTCTTCCAGTCAGAGGCACCCGCCCTGCAGGCTGACGGTGACATCTCAACCTCCGCGCTGGGCATGCGGGCTGGCCTCCCTGGTGCCTCCGGCCCCCACTACCAGGACCTGGTGCAGCTCCTCACCCAACCTGAAATGGGACTCATCAACCAGTACTGCCAGGGCTACTGGCGGCATGCAGCCTCCAGCCACAAGGAGGCATTGGCCAGCCTCAAAGCCAAGGAGCTGCAGGACGAGAAGAAGCCTCGAAACCGCCGGAATCACCAGCCAGACGTGGACCAGCTCACATGAAACCGCCGCCAGGGACTTTGTAATAACAGTGCTATATTTTTCCCCCCTTTTAATATTAAAAATATCTATAAATATATATATAAATATATATATATACACACACACTCCCCCCCTCCCTTTCAAGACAGTATTTATTTGTAGGTTGTACATAGTCCATGGGAGATGCGGTCCCACCCCTTTGCCCCATGGCCCTCTGGGTAAGATAGCCAGGTTCCCAGAGGCACCCTGGCCAGCAGCTTGTCCTTTTCTCTTCCTAACTTCTATGGTACTGTAAAATAAAAGGCAGGCACCGAGCATGGGGGTGGGGCTAGGGTAAGATCCCCTCCCCCGGTCCCTCATCAAACCAGAAGCTCTTGATGCTAACGTAGAAATGGCCAGCGCAGAACCTGAGCTGGGGTGCCATTGGTGGAGCTGCCATGTTCCCTCTCCCCCTGGCATGGGTGGGGGAGCCTGGGTTTGGTCTGTTTCCTGCCAGTGCCCTTGGCATTGATGTGTGCTGGGCCCGAGCAAGGGGGGGTGTCTGACTTAGGGATGGGAAGTCCATGCTGGGGGTGGAACTTCTTGGCCACTGACCATATCCTTCCCCTGTTGGCACTGGACGAGGAGGGGACTGGCAGGGAGAGAGAGAAGTGGTCCCCTCAAGGGAACAGAGTCCCCAGGAGCTGGCACCCACTGTGCATGCACGCCCGATGGCACGTCACTCCTGGCGGGACTGTCCAGGCTGGGTGCCTCTTGAATGCCCAGGGAGGCGCCATCGCTGGGCTAAACCCCGTGGGGGTTGAGGGCAGAAGGCCAGGCTTTTCCACCCGCCACTGGCCACGCGTCACTCCTGCGAGGGGTATGTCTGGGAATGATATCACAGGCTCAGCCTGGGCTGATTGGTGGATGATGTGATGCCCTCCAGGGGGTGGAGCTGCAGTGGTATAAAAAGCAGGCTCTGTGGCCAGATTAAATCAGGGATTCAGGAAGCAGAAGGGGTGAGGATGTCAGCTGCAGCTGTGCTCCTCTGGTGCCAGCTGCACCCAGCAGGCATGCCCCTTCCTGGGCTCTGCTGCAGTGGCACCTCGGAGGGTACTAGGGACACTGGGCATAGGGGCCAGGAATGGCTGGGGCAGACACTCCGCCCCCCCCCCCGCCCTCCCTCCACGGAGGTGGGAAGAATTCCTTTTGGCAGGCAGGGTGAAGCGAGGAAAGGACAGAGCGAGTAGGAGGATGGAGCGAGGCAAGTGGGAGAGAAGAGGCAGGCAATGCAGGGCCGGCTTTAGGCCAATTCCACCAATTCCCTCGAATCGGGCCCTGCGCCTAAGAGGGCCCTGCGCCCAGTGGCAGGGCCGCCGGGGTGGGGACAAGTGGCCGAGAATCCCTTCCTTGGCTAGAGGCTCCTTGTTAATTTTTACTCACCCGGCAGCGCTCCGGGTCTTCGGCGGCACTTCAGTGGCAGGTCCTTCACTCGCTCTGGGTCTTCGGCAGCACTTCGGCGGCAGGTCCTTCAGTGCCACCGAAGACCCGGAGCGAGTGAAGGACCCACCACCGAAAACTAGGAGTGCCGCCTGGTGAGTACAAGCCCCATGTGTTTTTTTACATTTTTTTTTTTTTCAGTCATCCCTGCCGGGGCCCCGTCGAAACTGTTCGAATTGGGCCCCGCACTTCCTAAAGCCGGCCCTGAGGCAATGGGTACCTGGGCAGCCAGGTCCTCCCTACTGAGTGACTTGGGCAAGTCACTCCCCGCTTAGTGCCTCAGTTTCCCCATCTGATTACTTCTCATTATTTATTAAGCCATGGCCCCACTGCTGCTGGACCTGGCAGCAGCAGCCTCTCTGCTGTGTGGCTTCATGATGGGGGGAGGAAAGGAAGGAGTGTCAGTATTGAGTTGTGAGGCATTGTGGGTAGTGAAGTCCTGAGACACGTGGTCGCTGCACTGGGCCATGTGGGAGCTGAGTAGTGGGTTTCCTGGCAGCTGCACTGTCCCAGTCATGGGGACTGGGAGCTAGGGAAGCGTGTATGCAGGGAGGGAGCCAGAGGGATGGGGGGTGAAAAAAGGAGTCATGGGCGGGGGCTGACTGGCTAAGAGCACTGCCTGTATTCAATCCCTAGGGCTAGTGGCCACAGCCACACTCACCCTGGCAGACCCCAGAGTGCTTTGCAAACTGGACCGACAGAGGCACTTCAGTCACCTCTCGGGGTCGGGCGGTTACAATACTGCCTCTGCCCTACAGCTTAAGTCAGGACTCTGAAATTGCCCCGGGAGCTGGGGGAAGAGGGGAAATTGGACTCCAGATGCTTGGGGCAGGCATTGGCTGCTGCTGCTGCTGCCGTAGGGGTTTTAAGGCCTGTGCTCAAAGCACCTGCCTGAAGGGGCTGTTAATTGGTGGGGAGAGACAGAGCCTGGGGTTTACCCTGGCTCCCCTGCTCCCAGCCTGTGCTGCCTGGGGTCACCACTAGGGGCCAACCTCAGCCCTGGATTCAGCAGGGGGCCCAGCTCATGGGATCACAGAGCCGCTGGCATGTTGCCCACACCACCCCAATAGTTCAGGCCAAGTCTGTGGCTGGTGCAAAGCAGTGCAGCGTCACGGCCTGCCGTGGGTATTGGTGGGGCTTCACCCCTTCCCACCAGCTGAGGATCTGGCCCTGGCCCCTCCAGAGTCAGGTGCCCATCCGTCCACTAGCGTGGCATGGTCCCAGCGCACATGGGCACTCCATGGCCATTAGCAGCTGCAGCACTGCTCGCTGGGGCAATCCAGGCAGGCTGGAGCAGCGGGGCCAAGCAGGGCAGGCACTGCCCCCCAGACAGCGCACAGGAAGGTTACTCAGGCTCAGGGCGAGGGGGCTGGCCTGAGAGCTGGGAACACAAAGAGGACTGGGTGCCAGTCTGGGAAAAGACACCATTAGCCACAAGGATCACTGCCCCATCTGAGCCATGATGTGTGGGCACAGCCACACCCAGAGTCAGCCCTGGCTCTGCACACTGGTAGAGCCAGGCACCTGGCAGGGGCAAATGGAAGCCAGGGCAGTACTCACTGCACTAAGTGCTGACTCTCCCTGGGCAGGGGAGACTATAGCATAAAGATCAGCTCTCCCCAAGCAACTCCTGTCTTTCTGGGGTTGGAACCAGCTGCCCTAGGTGGCAAGCACATAGGGCTATAGAAATTAGTGGCTAGCCCCATAGAGGTCTGTAGTGAAAGCTGGGCAATACTATGGATAACCACGCATGATTTCAGATAAGGGAAGAACATGTGACAGGGTCATTGTGCTGGGACACACTTCACCCTGCAATTCCACCACAGTCAGAGTGCCCGGGCGCCCCAGGGGCAGTGCCCATCTCTATTCACATGACAGGCATCCGAGAGTCATCCATTGGTTTTCCTCTGAGATAACAATGCCAAGTTCCTTACGCACACACACCCCCTTAGGGCTCTGCTCCCCCCAAGCAGATGGGTAAGGGAGCAAAGCATCCTGGGGTCAGTTATGCAAATTCCAAAGCAGGAAGTCAGGCCCTGAGAGCCCCGCCCCTTTGCTCCCAGCTAGTTGAGACTCAAAAGGGTACACCATGGTGCATAGGGATAGGCAGGGAGAGCTCACCCTTGCCAGGCCAAACCAGTAAGACAGGAATTGTGCCCTTTGCTTCCCCGTGCTGCTAATGCCTGGTGTTAACCACTTCCAAGTGGGCCACTTCTGTGATTGAGTGGCCCATGGCTCATGTGGTGTGTACTGACAGGTACACGCCAGGGCCCTGCCCATCCATTCCCCTTGCCCCCCCACCCCATGGGACAGCTGCCTGCGCCGGTTCAGACCAAGCGCATCTGCTCTCTGGTGTAAATAGTTGTAAATGGCGAATGTAACAGAAGCGGAGCAGGCAGCAAGGCTGAGCTCCAAGGCACATCACACCTGTAATGTGAACTTCCTGTGGCTGGGAACAAACTAATAAACACTGGCTTTGTTTATGGAGACTCTGCCTCTTTCTTCTTCTTCGACCTACAACCTATCCTGGAAAATGATCCCTCACTCTCACAGACCTTGGGAGGCAGGCCAGTCCTTGCTTACAGACAACCCCCCAACCTGAAGCAAATACTCACCAGCAACTACACACCACACCACAGAAACACCAACCCAGGAACCTATCCCTGTAGCAAACCTCGTTGCCTACTCTGTCCCCATATCTACTCTGGCAACAGCATCAGAGGACCCAACCACATCAGCCACACCATCAGGGGCTCATTCACCTGCACATCCACTAATGTCATATATGCCATCATGTGCCAGCAATGCTCCTCTGCCATGTACATTGGCCAAACCGGACAGTCCCTCCGCAAAAGAATAAATGGACACAAATAGGACATCAGGAATGGTAACATACACAAGCCAGTAAGTGAACACTTCAATCTCCCTGGTCATTCTATCACAGATTTAAAAGTCACTGTCATTGAACAAAAAAACTTCAGAAACAGACTTCAAAGAGAAACAGCAGAACTAAAATTCATTTGCAAATTCAACACCATTAATCTGGGCTTGAATAGGGATTGGGAGTGGCTGGCTCACTACAGAAGCAGCTTTTCCTCTCCTGGAATTGACACCTCCTCATCTATTATTGGGAGTGGACTACATCCACCCTGATTGAATTGGCCTTGTCAACACTGGTTCGCCACTTGTGAAGTAACTCCCTGCTCTCCATGTGTCTGTATATAATGCCTGCATCTGTAGCTTTCACTCTATGCATCCGAAGAAGTGAGGTTTTTACTCACGAAAGCTTATGCCCAAATAAATCTGTTAGTCTTTAAGGTGCCACCAGACTCTTTGTTGTTTTTGCCTCTTTCTTCGGCCTTCTCTCGGCCCTGTTTTGACTAGAAGGGCCTTGAGCTAGTGGGAGTTCTCGCGTAATCAGAGCAATCCACTGTCCAGCTGTGCCAGTGCACATGTAACCCAACTGGCGCACTATGTTATGAGTCCCTTCTAGTGGCTGCTCCCATAGGAGAATAAGAGTCTACTATTGCTACTAATGGATGGAGTTGCTCCTTTACCTCACATAATAGCAACCCAGGCTTTTAGTGCTGATGGTCCAGGGTTTGATGCCAGCAATGATTCTTAATGGCAGCAGGGCAGCCAGACACCACGGTCCTCGGCTAAGCATGTGTGTGGCATCAGGTGTAGCACTCAGGCAAGCCTGCTCCAAGCTCAGCAACCTAGAGGAGACAATTCACCACTCAGCCACTAGAGGGTGACAAACCCTGGGGCAGAGCCCATCCCATCCAGTAGAGGGCAGCAGTGGCTGTAATACACCTCAGACCCCACTTTTAAACAGCTGGTTAGCACATGTCTATGCAGTGACACTGTGGGCAAATGCCGGCGAGGGGACCCCCCTCCCCACTGCACTGCATCAGATGGTGACACCCCCAAGAGAGCAGCACGACCTGTCTGTATTGGGCAGGGAGGCTCAGAGCTGCTCCCAAGGCAAAGGGCTTGGCCAGCACCATGCAGGTGGGCTGTTTCTGCATGCAAAAGAAGTGCTTGGAAAAAAGCAGTTGCAAACAAAGCAAAACACTGCAAAACTCACAGCAGTTTCCTTCGCAAAAAGTATTCAAAATGAAAAATGTCAGACTTCGGGGGGGGGGGGTCACTTTTGATTAATTGGGGAACATTCCTGGTTTGGCGAGTTTGAAATCCTCATGACATGGGCTGGGCCAGATGAAAAAATCTAAAACTGTTGTTCCATTTGCGTGGGAAAAGCCCTTTTTGCTTTTCCCGCCCCACTCGACGAGGCAAAGGGGGGGTCTCCCAAATGCGAGGCCCACTTTGACAATTATCGCATTGAAATTTTCATTTAATCCCCCCACCAGGAAACAGCTAATGAAATTAAAACGTTCCTTTCTTCTGCTTTTTCCCCAAACGCTGAGTTCTGCACCAGTTCTAACACTGACCCTGATCTGGCGCATCCTGGTTCCACTGGCAGGGCCCAGGGGATGGGCCTGAGGGGCCCAAAGAGAGGTCGCATGGGGGACACAAACTCTCTGGCAGAGAAGCCAAGGGCTACACGTTGGGCCATCAGTTAGCAGCCAGTGCTTCCTACCCGCTGCACTCCAATTCAATGCTAGGGACAAGGACTAACCCTGAGCCAGGGCAAGTGGGGGCCTGAGCCTGCTCCCCCTTCCTGCCCCCCCCCCCAGCCCCGGGCTAGGTCTGATTTTGTCAGGATGGAGCTCTTACCCAAACCATCTCCCTGGCTGGAGCACATGAGCCCTGCAGACTCGTTCTCCCCTCCGGCACGGGAAATCCAGTCAGTCCGGGACGCTCACGGGTGGTTGGGCTGTCACTGTGCTGCAGTGAGGTTTTTGCTCACCGGGGCTGTTACTCAGCCTCTCACAATGCCCCTATGTAGTGTTTTAATGAATATTGTCATGTATTGTATAAAGAAGTAGATGTAGAATGTTAAATATGTTAAATGTTCTTCAAGTGATTGCTCATGTGTATTCCACAATAGGTGTGCATGCTCGCCACGTGCACCGGTGCCGAAAGTTTTTCCCCTAGCAGTACCCATGGGGGGGAGCGCCCCCGAAACCCCTGAAGTGGCGCCTGCCTGGCATGGTATAAGGGAAGCCACACACTCCCCGCACCCTTAGTTCCTTCTTGCCACCAATGAAGGTGCGTCGGAACTGCTCTGCTCCAGCTTTGCTGTAGCTTGTCCCCAGAACTGTTTGTTGGTTCATCGTTAGTTAGTTAGCTGTTTAGTTAGTTTAGTTAGTCAGTGAGCCCGGGCCAGGGCATGCCCCGCACCCCGGGGTTTAAGTCGTGTGGCTCTTGTAGGCGTTCTATGCCAAGAAGTGACCCACACGCAGACTGTTTGCACTGCTTGGGAGAAACCCATATCAGCGAAAGATGCAAGATTTGCAAGTCATTTCAGCCTCAGACCAAAAGAGAAAGGGACATTAGGCTCCGGGCCATCCTGATGGAGTCAGCACTGACCCCGACACTGGCTCGCCGCTCCGAACCAGTACCTGGCACCGCGGCGTCAGTACACGGCAACCCTCCAGTGCCACCAACCAGCTGGCACCGCTCCCCGTCCACAGGGCATGCCAAGAGGGCCAGGAAGACGCCCTCTTCGCAGCAGCACCGAGGGAAGTCTGGGACAGAGGCTTGGCCCATGTTGGGCAGTCCTCGATCCCCACTGGGCCCCAGGCCTCCAACTCAAGTTGAGCGGAGTAGCCCGGTCCCTTTGGAACAGGCCTCTGCGGATGTCCGGATGCCATCCACACCTGAAGCCCTCCAGGCGGCCCGGGTTGTCATGTCCATGCTGGTGCCCGGAGCACCGCCGATGTCAGCCCCGTACTCCAGAGGTAAGCTGCCGCTGGGATCTCCACAGTCGCTTCCAGCCCTGTACTGGTCTCAGTCGAGGGAATGTTCCCGACACCGATCACCGCCCAGCGACCACTCGGGGCACAGTCCAGGTGGATTGCCCTCGACGCTGACCAGACTGTCTGGCTGGATCCCGTCCGTCCGGGACTCGCGGCACCGCTCATCCTCAAGGAGCGAATATCAATGGGACCACGGCAGGCGTTGCTGTCAGTCCTCGTCTCGGAGATGGTACCGCAGTTGGTCATGGCACGATCGTCAATGCCATTCCTGCTCAGACTCCCGCTCCAAGTCTCTGCTAAGACATCGCAGCCCCGGGCGTCGATCACCGGGGTCTCGTCATCGCAGGTCCGCCCGTTGAGGACAAGCGGTGCCGCGAGTCCCGGATGGACGGGACCCAGCCAGACAGTCTGGTTGGCGTTGAGGGCAATCCACCTGGACTCTGCCCCGAGGTCTGAACCAGTACATGGTGAAGCTCAAGTTCCACATGGTCTCTCTGGGCTCCATCATCTGCTCCCTGGATCCTGGGGACTGGTACGCTGCCCTCGATCTACAGGACTCATACTTCCACATCCACATATTCGAGGGGCACAGGCGCTTCCTCCATTTCGTGGTGGGACAGAATCATTACCAATTCACGATCCTCCCATTTGGTCTGTCCACTGCCCCCAGGGTGTTTACAAAATGTATGTCGGTGGTAGTGGCCTACCTCAGACGGCGGGGGGTCCAGATATTTCCCTATATGGACGATTGGCTTGTCAAGGGTACCTCCTTGACAAGGAGCTAAGTGCTGCATTAGGGGGGCTGTGTTGGTGAGTATCTGAGTGTCTGCTGCTGGGACAGTTGGTCAGTTTGACCGTGTGCTTGATTGCTTGCTTGTTTGTTTGAAAAGTGTGAATTGGGAGTGCTTTGTTCCAGCTGGGCCTTGAGTGGGCCTGACTGGTATATAAGGGCAGTCAGCAGCGAACCAGCTGAGCGGCGAACAGCAGAGGCTAACAGCGGGAGTTCGCCTGGGAGTTCGCGTGGGGAGAGCGCACTGAGGCTTTCATCTGCAGGTTTCTCCGAGTAGTTCCTGCAACAGTTGAGGAAGCTCCTAAGAGGACGGTGACATGGAAGGTGAGCGATCAGCTGTTGTAACCTGCACAGGTTGTGCCATGTTTGTCTTTCTTCCGCAGGACAGAAGCGACTTTGTCTGTACAAAGTGCAAGCTGGTCTCCATACTGGAGGAGAAGGTTCGAGGGCTGGAGAAACAAGTATCGACTCTGCGTTGCATAAGGGAAAATGAAGATTTCCTGGACAGACGTCAGGAGATGCTTCTACGGCCACAATGTTCTGAAGATTCAGAGCAGGCGGAGCAGGGACAGAAGGATTGTGAGGAGGTTTGGCAGCATGTGACCTCCAGAAGAAGAAAGAGGAGTGTCCATGCACCAGCAATGGAGATACAGGTGAGGAATCGTTTCCATGTTCTCTCTACAGGTGCTAATGCGGAGAGTGGACTAGATGGCCCATCTGAGGGAAGGGAGCAGAAGGAGACTCCACCGATTGGAAGGCAAAAGATGCACTGTCCTAGGGATGGGGGTTCCACGACCACCACTCCCAAGAGGAGGAGGAGGGTGGTGGTGGTCGGGGACTCCCTCCTCAGGGGGACTGAGTCATCTATCTGCCACCCTGACCGGGAAAACCGAGAGGTCTGCTGCTTGCCAGGAGCTAGGATACACGATGTGACGGAGAGACTGCCGAGACTCATCAAGCCCTCGGATCGCTACCCCTTCCTGCTTCTCCACGTGGGCACCAATGATACTGCCAAGAATGACCTTGAGCGGATCACTGCAGACTACGTGGCTTTGGGAAGAAGGATAAAGGAGTTTGAGGCGCAAGTGGTGTTCTCGTCCATCCTCCCTGTGCAAGGAAAAGGCCGGGGTAGAGACCGTCGAATCGTGGAAGTCAACGAATGGCTACGCAGGTGGTGTCGGAGAGAAGGCTTTGGATTCTTCGACCATGGGATGGTGTTCCAAGAAGAAGGAGTGCTAGGCAGAGATGGGCTCCACCTAACGAAGAGAGGGAAGAGCATCTTCGCCAGCAGGCTGGCTAACCTAGTGAGGAGGGCTTTAAACTAGGTTCACCGGGGGAAGGAGACCAAAGCCCTGAGGTAAGTGGGGAAATGGGATCCTGGGAGGAAGCACAAGCAGGAGAGCGCAAGAGGGGAGGACTCCTGTCTCATGCTGAGAAAGAGGGACCATCATTGAGTTATCTTAAGTGCCTATACACAAATGCAAGAAGCCTGGGAAACAAGCAGGGAGAACTGGAAGTCCTGGCACAGTCAGGGAACTATGATGTGATTGGAATAACAGAGACTTGGTGGGACAACTCACATGACTGGAGTACTGTCATGGATGGATATAAACTGTTCAGGAAGGACAGGCAGGGCAGAAAAGGTGGGGGAGTTGCGTTGTATGTAAGAGAGGAGTATGACTGCTCAGAGCTCCGGTATGATACTGCAGAAAAACCTGAGAGTCTCTGGATAAAGTTGAGAAGTGGGAGCAACAAGGGTGATGTTGTGGTTGGAGTCTGCTATAGACCACCAGACCAGGGGGATGAGGTGGACGAGGCTTTCTTCTGGCAACTAGCAGAAATTGCTAGATCACAGGTCCTGGTTCTCATGGGAGACTTTAATCACCCTGATATCTGCTGGGAGAGCAATACAGCGGTGCACAGGCAATCCAGGAAATTTTTGGAAAGTGTAGGGGACAATTTCCTGGTGCAAGTGCTGGAGGAACCAACTAGGGGCAAAGCTTTTCTTGACCTGCTGCTCACAAACAGGGAAGAACTAGTAGGGGAAGCAAAAGTGGATGGGAACCTGGGAGGCAGTGACCATGAGATGGTCGAGTTCAGGATCCTGACACAAGGAAGAAAGGAGAGCAGCAGAATACGGACCCTGGACTTCAGAAAAGCAGACTTTGACTCCCTCAGGGAACAGATGGGCAGGATCCCCTGGGAGAATAACATGAAGGGCAAAGGGGTCCAGGAGAGCTGGCTGTATTTTAAAGAATCCTTATTGAGGTTGCAGGAACAAACCATCCTGATGTGTAGAAAGAATAGTAAATATGGCAGGCGACCAGCTTGGCTAAACAGTGAAATCCTTGCTGATCTTAAATGCAAAAAAGAGGCTTATAAGAAGTGGAAGATTGGACAAATGACCAGGGAGGAGTATAAAAATATTGCTCAGGCGTGCAGGAGTGAAATCAGGAAGGCCAAATCACACTTGGAGTTGCAGTTAGCAAGAGATGTTAAGAGTAACAAGAAGGGTTTCTTCAGGTATGTTAGCAACAAGAAGAAAATCAAGGAAAGTGTGGGCCCCTTACTGAATGAGGGAGGCAACCTAGTGGCAGAGGATGTGGAAAAAGCTAATGTACTCAATGCTTTTTTTGCCTCTGTCTTCACGCACAAGGTCAGCTCCCAGATTGCTGCACTGGGCAGTACAGCATGGGGAGAAGGTGACCAACCCTCTGTGGAGAAAGAAGTGGTTCGGGACTATTTAGAAAAACTGGACGTGCACAAGTCCATGGGGCCGGATGCGCTGCATCCGAGGGTGCTAAAGGAGTTGGCGGGTGAGATTGCAGAGCCATTAGCCATTATTTTTGAAAACTCATGGCGATCGGGGGAGGTCCCAGATGACTGGAAAAAGGCTAATGTAGTGCCCATCTTTAAAAAAGGGAAGAAGGAGGATCCGGGGAACTACAGGCCAGTCAGCCTCACCTCAGTCCCTGGAAAAATCATGGAGCAGGTCCTCAAGGAATCAATTATGAAACATTTAGAGGAGAGGAAAGTGATCAGGAACAGTCAGCATGGATTCACGAAGGGGAAGTCGTGCCTGACTAACCTAATTGCCTTCTATGATGAGATAACTGGCTCTGTGGATGAGGGGAAAGCAATGGATGTGTTATTTCTTGACTTTAGCAAAGCTTTTGATACGGTCTCCCACAGTATTCTTGCCACCAAGTTAAAGAAGTATGGGCTGGATGAATGGACTGTAAGGTGGATAGAAAGCTGGCTAGATCGTCGGGCTCAACGGGTAGTGATCAATGGCTCCATGTCTAGTTGGCAGCCGGTTTCAAGCGGAGTGCCCCAAGGGTCGGTCCTGGGGCCGGTTTTGTTTAAAATCTTTATTAATGATCTGGAGGATGGTGTGGACTGCACTCTCAGCAAGTTTGCAGATGACACTAAACTAGGAGGTGTGGTAGATACACTAGAGGGTAGGGATCGGATACAGAGGGACCTAGACAAATTAGAGGATTGGGCAGAAAAAAACCTGATGAGGTTCAACAAGGACAAGTGCAGAGTCCTGCACTTAGGACGGAAGAATCCCATGCACTGCTACAGACTAGGGACCGAATGGCTAGGTAGCAGTTCTGCTGAAAAGGACCTAGGGGTCACAGTGGACGAGAAGCTGGATATGAGTCAACAGTGTGCTCTTGTTGCCAAGAAGGCTAACGGCATTTTGGGCTGTATAAGTAGGGGCATTGCCAGCAGATCGAGGAACGTGATCGTTCTCCTTTATTCGACATTGGTGAGGCCTCATCTGGAATACTGTGTCCAGTTTTGGGCCCCACACTACAAGAAGGATGTGGAAAAATTGGAAAGAGTCCAGCGGAGGGCAACAAAAATGATTAGGGGTCTGGAGCACATGACTTATGAGGAGAGGCTGAGAGAACTGGGATTGTTTAGTCTCCAGAAGAGAAGAATGAGGGGGGATTTGATAGCAGCCTTCAACTACCTGAAGGGGGGTTCCAAAGAGGATGGAGCTCGGCTGTTCTCAGTGGTGGCAGATGACAGAACAAGGAGCAATGGTCTCAAGTTGCAGTGGGGGAGGTCCAGGTTGGATATCAGGAAAAACTATTTCACTAGGAGGGTGGTGAAACACTGGAATGCGTTACCTAGGGAGGTGGTGGAGTCTCCTTCCTTGGAGGTTTTTAAGGCCCGGCTTGACAAAGCCCTGGCTGGGATGATTTAGCTGGGAATTGGTCCTGCTTTGAGCAGGGGGTTGGACTAGATGACCTCTTGAGGTCCCTTCCAACTCTGATATTCTATGATTCTCCCAGTCGCAGGTGAGGGATCACGTGATGCTCCTCCTGCCCACGTGCACCGCCTTGGGCCTGTTGGCAAACAATACCAAGTCCACCTTAGTCCCAGTCCAGCTCATAGAGTTTATTGGGGCGCTCCTGGACGCAGTGTCAGCCAGGGCCTCTCTCCCACCAGACAGATTCGAGACTCTGAAAGGTCTCATCGACTCGATCACAAGATTCCCAGTGACAACTGCCAGGGTTTGCCTGCAACTCTTGGTCACATGTCGGCGTGCACGTATGTGGTCCATCACGCCAGACTCAGAATGAGGCCCCTCCAGCTCTGGTTGGCCTCAAAGTTCTCCCAGGCCATGGACAGGATGGATAAGGTCCTCACCGTGCCAGACTCTGTGATCGCCTCCTTACGGTGGTGGTCTGCCCCAAACAATATGCGCCAAGGGGTCCCATTCAGGGACAGGCCCCGTTGTTGGAACTAGTGTCGATGCGTCGGACCTGAGTTGGGGGACCCAAGTGGGGAACTTTCAGACCCAAGGCCTGTGGTTGGCTCAAGACCTGACCCTACATATAAACGTCAAGGAGCTCAGGGTGGTACGGCTGGCATGTATGGCCTTCCGCTCGCACCTGGAGGGCAAGGTAGTCAGGGTCCTCAAGGACAACACTGCCTTGATGTTCTATATCAACAGGCAAGGCGGGGCCCGATCCTCAGCCCTCTGCCGTGAAGCCCTCAGACTGTGGGACTTTTGCATAGCCCACAATATCCACCTGAAGGCCTTCCATCTACCGGGCGCCTGGAATGAGAGGGCGGATCGCTTGAGCAGGGACTTTTCCTCGCAACACGAGTGGTCCCTCCACCTGGAAGTGACCCACCAGCTCTTCCGAAGGTGGGGAACTCCCCAGGTGAACCTATTCACAACTTGGCAGAACCGACGATGCCCCCGGTTCTGCCCCAGGTGGGGTCTGCAGGGGCAGCACTATCTCCGATGCCTTTCTCCTGTCCTGGTCAGGCCGGCTTCTCTACACCTTTCCCCCGTTCCCTCTAATCAGCAGGGTCCTGGAGAAGATAAAGTCGGACAAGGCCCAGGTCCTCCTGATTGCCCCGGTGTGGCCCAGGCAGCATTGGTACGGGACCCTCACAGGCCTGGCGGTAGCTCAGCCGTGGCTGTTGCCACTCCGCAGGGACCTACTCTCTCAGGACCAGGGCCGCCTCCTCCGTCCCAACCTAGCGGCTCCTCACTTCACGGTGTGGCTGCTCAGTGGTTAGGTGGCGAGGAAAGGACGTGCTTAGAGCAAGTTCAGTGCGTTCTCCTCGAAAGTAGACGGCCCTCCACTCGCCGCGCTTATTTGGCAAAGTGGTCCCGGTTTTCTAGGTGAGCAGTGGACCAGGGTGTCTTCCCAGTGACCGCCCCGATCCAGCTTATCCTTGATTACCTCCTCCACCTAAGGGCCCTGGGTCTGACGCCCTCGTCAGTCAAGGTGCACCTGGCAGCCATATCGGCCTTCCATCCGCCGGTGCAAGGGCACACAGTATTTTCCCATGCTATGACTGGCTGGTTCCTTAAGGGTTTGGACCGTCTTTTTCCTTATTCTAGACCCCCGGTCCCACAGTGGGACCTAAACCTGGTGTTGGCTCATCTCACAGGGCCCCCGTTTGAACCTCTGGCCGCGTGCTCCTGGTCTCACCTCTCATTGAAGGTGGTCTTCCTGGTTGCAATTACGTCGGGCAAGTGAGTCTCAGAGCTCAGGGCCCTGACCTCCGAGCCGCCATATATGGTCTTTCATAAGGACAAGGTCAGCTCTGCCCACACCCCGCGTTCCTCCGCCTACCACACTGGTCAGGACATTTTTCTACCGGTCCTCTGCCCCAAGCCTCACACATCCAGTGAGGAACGTCGTCTCCACACACTCGATGTGCAGCTGGCTCTGGCTTTCTACCTTGAGCGGACTAAGCTGTTCAGAAAGTCCTCGCAACTGTTCGTCGCCTCGGCTGAGCACGCGAGGGGCCAGCTGATTTCCACTCAGCGGCTTTCCAATTGGATCACTTTGTGCATCCGTTCCTGTTATGAACTGGTGGGTTCCCCCCGCCGCCCATTGTGAGGGCACACTCGACTTGGGCGCAGGCCTCGTCGGCTGCCTTCGTGGCCCACGTCCCCATCCAGGACATTTGTAGGGCCATCACGTGGTCTTGGGTTCACACATTCACCTCGCACTATGCAATCGTCCCCCAGACCAGGGAAGATGCCAGGTTCGGCTGTCTTCCATCCTGGGAACTTGTGAACTCCTACCCACCTCCAACAGATATAGCTTGGAATCACCTATTGTGGAATATACATGAGCAATCACTGGAGCGGGGACCACACAGCTCTGCCCAGGGGGGACAAGGGCTGGGATGCAGGGCCCGGGTTGGCACTGGGCAAAGGTGCTATGGGACGGCTGTGCATCTTGGGCAGGCGTTGGTGTGGCGGCTGGAGGAAGCAGGCCCCAAACACAGACGCAGGGCTGGGGGAGTGGCCCAGAGAGTGGGCTGGGGGCATGCAGGGCTGGCTTTAGGTCGATTGCCCCGATTCCCCAGAATCGGGCCCCGCGCCTAAAAGGGCCCCGCACCTTAGGCACCTTTTTAATTTTTTAATTTTTTTTACTCGCCCGGCGGCGGTCCGCTCCAGGTCTTCAGCGGCACTTCAGCAGCAGAGGGTCCTTCAGTGCTGCAGAAGACCCAGTTCTGAGTGAAGGACACCCCCCCCCCGCCGCCGAAGTGCCGCCGAAGACCCGGACTGCTGCCGGGTATTTGAATCGGCCCTGGGGGCATGGCCAGGCTGGGCGAACGGACATCCCCTCTTGTGGGGCTACAGCTAGAGGCCATGGGGACACTCTGCTAGGTGAAGTTAGGGTGACTCGGTCACTGCTGTATGGGAGATTCCCTGGCTCAGATTCTGGCCGGGGGTAATCATGGGGCCCCTGAAAGGGCCTGACTGTGAATCATATCGTTCTGAGTGTGGTTATTCCCTGAGGCGTGGAGACTGGGACTGGCTAGGTGGGGAGACTGGGGCTGGGCCAGTGAGCTGGGGCATGGAAGAGACAGGACTGAGTCCAAGACAGGTTGGCAGGGTTGGAGCAGAAAGGGTCACTTCCAGGGATGAAAGTAGAAATAGGGACTTACGGGTACGGGGCTGGGTTGGGGCCGGCTCTGGCCCTCAGAAGGGGCGGGGCCTCAGGAGGAAGGGGCAGGGGTGGGGGGGAGTCAGAGGCAGCCTGCTTTGAAGGCACAGCCAAAGCACTTCAGCAGCACAGAGTTCAGGGAGACCCGGTCCTCTAACAACCAGGAAATAGAGACAACTCCAGCTTCTGGAAGCCAGGACATGCAGCGTGAAGGTGCACGTCCACCGAGGGCCACCCGCTGCGCTGTGTTAATGCTTCTAGAATAGATGGGCCCAGAGAGCCCAAGGTGTTAACATGACCCAGTCACTGTCTGACACTAAACAGGGCTCGGAGATTGGAATACAGTAGTCCCATTGCAAACCCACTGGGAAATTCATGCCGAGGTTTGGAAGTGCCTTGGTCAGGGTACACTAGAATCAAAATGAAAAGGAGCAGAACAGGCCCTAGCCTAGAGCACTCGCCAAGCTGCTTTTGCAGCACGTGGAGTTTGAGCAGAGCCTCGCTTTGTCAAACAAGCTGGGGCGGGGGGAGAAAAGGCGTGGGCTGGCGTGCAGGTCTGCCTCGTTGGCCGACAGGAATGCTCGTCACTTCCTCACTGTTGCCAAGCAGACGGGCACGGGAACCAAATCAGTGAAAACGATTCCCTGGGAAGGGCAGAGGTCCCACTGCGGAGTGGCTCAGGCCGTCGGAGCTCGCCGGCCAGGTAAGCTGGCCAGGTCACAGCTGCTCTGAACCGGTGCCAGTGCAGTGCAAAGCAATTGGAGGGACCTGATGAATTCAACCCACCATCTGCAATTGGCTTAGAGGAGGCTGACACAGGAAGGGGAGGCAGGGAGAGCCCAGCCTCAATCCCAGCATCTCTGTGCTTTCAGGGCTGCCCCTGTGCCTCAGTTTCCCTGGCAGCACTACCTCAGGGTGCACTTGGGGGAAGATGCAGGTGTGACGTTATTGACATAAACTGGGACCATATAGATCATTGTTGCAACCAAGGTCCTGTAGTGGCACCCAAATCTTGTATAAAGGGGGTCAAATGGGGTGTCTAGGACAAGGTTATGGTTTACTGGTTATGATTATGCTGTCTATATGTATGTATCAGTTTTGTAGTCGAAGTTATGAATATTGGCTCTATACTGTCTGTATGGCAAACTTATGCTATGCTTCTGGGTGACATCCCAGACAAGCTGAGATTAGCTCTGCCTAGCCTGCTTGATGGCCCATTAAGGACCATCAGCTATACAATGGACCCATTGAGAGAAGGCAGATACGCCTTGTAACTCAGCAAAGTATGCAGGGACTGGCCCATGTGACTCCAGACTCCATTTTGCTGTAATTTTCCACAGTAAGAACAAAGAGGTGTTCTTACACCTGGAAAAGACTATATAAGGCTGATGCCTCATCTCCATCTGGTCTTCAATCCTGCTTCTTACCTCTGGAGGAACTTTGCTACAAACTGAAGCTCTGAACAAAGGACTGAGGACCCATCCCGGCTGGGGATGTATTCCAGAGACTTGATTTGAACCTGCAGTTTATTCCATCGCTGCTGCAAGCCTGAACCAAGAACTTTGCCATTACTGTATGTAATTGATTCCATTTAACCAATTCTAACTCTCATCTCTATCTTTTTCCTTTTATGAATAAACCTTTAGATTTTAGATTCTAAAGGATTGGCAACAGCGTGATTTGTGGGTAAGATCTGATTTGTATATTGACCTGGGTCTGGGGCTTGGTCCTTTGGGATCAGGAGAACCTTTTTTCTTTTATTTGGGTATTGGTTTTCATAACCATTTGTCCTCATAACGAGTGGTACTGGTGGTGATACTGGGAAACTGGAGTGTCTAAGGAAATGGCTTGTGAGACTTGCCGTTAGCCGATGGGGTGAGACCGAAGTCCTCTTAGTCTGGCTGGTTTGGTTTGCCTTAGAGGTGGAAAAACCCCAGCCTTGGGCTGTAACTGCCCTGTTTGAGCAATTTGTCCTGCGTTGGCACTCTCAGTTGGGTTCCGCCAGAACCGCATTGTCACACCCCTGTGACTTGCCAGCTCACCCAAGGGGGCACCTGGGCTTAGAGACCTGGTGGGTGAGTCCTTAGCGGGCTGGGAAGAAGCCCTGCCTCATTACAGTGAGTCTCCGGGCACCCACCAGCCGCTCCGGGGAGCCCAGCCTCCGATCTGCCTTTGGTCTCAAATGACTGAGTTCAGCAGTCCCCGCTTGGCACCCCTGCATTCTGCTGAGTGGGGAATGCCCTGGCCAGGCCTGGGGTGTGGAGCAGCCTAAGCAAATGCTCCAGCCTTACCCACGGAGAGGCAGCTCGCAGGACCCAGCTGCTCTACCCACATGGAGAGAGAGTCCCTCTGTCAGCATCCATCCAGCCCTGCCCACAGTCCAGTCTGGCCTCTTGTGTATCCTCCACCCCCATCCCAGCACCTTAAGCAGTCCTGGGCCAGGAGAGCTCAGCACCCCACGCAAGCCAGGACAACATTCATCACCCCCGTGTGCACACTGCTGGTAAAGCCGCAGAACTGTGCTTCCCCCCTAGGTGGTGTGAAGCCCAAGCTCAGATGTGACACAGGTTCACGCTGGGGCTCTGGAGTCGCTATCCTTCTCAGTCCCAGCTCCGCACGCCCACCATGCACCGGCCACCTTTCCCCCCCGGCCATTCTCAGGGCTGTGCTTTCCAGCGGGGGAAATTAACCCTTTCACTGCCAGAGACTCGGACTCCATCTTCTGGGGCTCACACTGGCAATCAGCTTGGGGGACCCAGTGCGCTTGCTCATTTGTCCTTGGAGCACAACCACATGCCTCCCTGGAAAAATCATGGAGCAGGTCCTCAAGGAAACCATTTTGAAGCCCTTGGAGGAGAGGAAGGTGATCAGGAACAGTCACATGGATTCACCAAGGGCAAGTCATGCCTGACCAACCTGATTGCCTCCTACGATGAGATAACTGGCTCTGTGGATATGGGGAAAGCAGTAGATGTGATATATCTTGACTTTAGCAAAGCTTTTGGTACAGTTTCCCACAGTATTCTTGCCAGCATGTTAAAGAAGTATGGATTGGATGAATGGACTATAAGGTGGATAGAAAGCTGGCTAAATTGTCAGGCTCAACAGGTAGTGATCAACGGCTCGATGTCTAGTTGGTAGCCGGTATCAAGTGGAGTGCCCCAGGGATCGCCTAGGGTGGCAGGATTTGGGGGGCGGCATTTTGCCGCCCTCGGCGGAAATTCGGCGGCGGGGGGTCCTTCCGCTCTGGGTCTTTGGCAGAAATTCACTCGCTCCAGGACCCGCTGCCGAAGTGCCCTGAAGACGTGGAGCATCCCCCCGAATGCTCAGAGGAGGAGCGCTGCCGCCTAGGGAGGCAAACACCCTGGCGCCGCTCCTGGCTGTGGGTTGGGATTGAGGAGCATGGCGGGGGTGGGGTGCCAGGGCTGGGATGGCAGGGGGGCCTGTGGGTTGGGATTGAGAAGCATGGCAGGGATGGGGGTGCCCCCTGTACCCCCATTATTCCTTCCCCAGTTTCCTCCTCTGGGCCCCCCTTTAAGACACATTCCTCTGTGCTCGCTAGGAAGGGTTTTTAAAGCTTATGCTCTAATAAATTTGTTAGTCTCTAAGGTGCCACAAGTACTCCTATGTTCTTTTTGCGGATACAGACTAACACGGCTGCTAGTCTGAAACCTAGGAAGGGTTTTGTCTCTTGTTGTCTCTTGGCAAAACTCTGCCAGCTAATGACTGGGACAGTTTCCTTAATCACTGACAACACCTCTCCTGTCCCTGCGCCTGAGGGCATGTTGCCTTCTGCTGGAAAGGAGCTAGTCTCAGCCCCTCCCGTTCTTGGAAGCACCCTGCTTCCCTGTGTTACAGTCACAGGGATCCTCACCCACCTCAGTGGTTCCTGAGATTCCCTGCCCCTTCCCTGGGCTCTCCGCTGGGACACATTTCTCTCTGCTCCCTAGAGCCCGGTTTATCTCTGGTTCAGCTGCAACCTGCTGGCAGCTAACAACCTGGACAGTTCTCTCCCTGGCAAGCAATACACCCCCATCCGTTCCTGATGTGGTGTTGCCTCCAGCTGCAATCAGGGCCGGCTTTAAGCCGATTCAGCCTATTCGGCTGAATTGGGCCCCGCGCCTAAGAGGGCCCAGCAGCTGTCCACTCCGCCCCCAGCTCACTTCCCCCTCCTCCCCTCCCCTGAATGCTCCGCCCCCTGTTCCTCCCCCTCCCCTGCTTCCCACGAATCAGATGTTCACGGGAAGTCTGAAAAGGGGCAGGCGGCAGCAGCAATAGGTAAGCTGGGGCGGGGGGGCGCGAGGAGGGCTCCTGGGAGGCGGGGCGCGGCCCAGTCCGGCCCTGGCCGAGTGGCCCCGGCGGCTCTGGCTCCAGCCCGGCACAGACCCCGGGGCACTGGCCCCGGCCGAGCGCGCCGGCCCGGCCCCACGGCTCCAGCCCGGCCCTGGTGCCGGCCGAGCACCCCCAGCCCCGGCCCGAGCGGCTCTGGCTCAGGCCCGGCTCGGGCCCCGGAGCAGCGGCCTGAGTTCTGGCCGAGCACCCCCAGCATGGCCCCACGGCTCCGGCTCCGGCCGAGCACCCCCGGCCCCGGCTCGGGCCCCGGGGCGCTGGCCCGGCCCCGGCCCGAACACCTCAGGCCCCGGCCCCGGCGGCTCTGGCTCAGGCCCCGGCACGCCGGCTCGGCCCCGGGCCAAGCGACTCCGGCCTGGCCCCGGCCCCAGCGGCTCCGGCCTGGACCCAAACCCCGCGACCCCAGCCCGAGTGGGGCCCGATTCGTTGGGGTGAGACTTGCCGGCGGCAAGCCCCGCCCCCAGGAATCGGGCCCCGCTCTTGCTAAGGCCGGCCCTGGCTGCAATGCAGGAGTTGGTCTCAATCACCTGAAAGCATGTGGCTTCCCACTGCTGTAGAAGAATCAAGGAGATTCTCTCCCATTCTCTCAGCAGTTCCTGAGACGTTACCCTTTCCCTCTGGGGTCCCAGCATAAAACTCCCTCCTTCTGCAGGCAAATACTTTAACCTGAACTACATGGAAAAAATCATTACCAAGAAGCAGGTCAACTAGGAGGTGTTCTATTACCCTCACAGTCAAAACACTTTCCAAACCTTCCCACACCACATGGATTTGGGCCCCTGTATCCCTCTGCCCCAAGTACTCCCTGCCATCAATTTGGACAGCCTTAATATGCTCCATATCTGGTTCTGCAGAGGCTAATGTCACAAAACCAATATAATAGGTTTCAGTTGCTTGGGGGGGTTCTGTGTTGAGGGCAGCAGAACTAACATGAGCTATTGGTTGCCTGCTTCCTCCTAGCACAGGTCATTTATTCCTCATAGCACTTTTGGGGATCTTCTGTTTTTACGGGAGATTTGGGATAGGAGTTACCAGTAGAAGAATGTTTTTGCGTAAGAGAATGTTTAGTCTCCCAACCCCCTTCTCTCTTCCCAGGGACAAAATGGGATCCTCCCTTCCCACAGTTCTAAACTCCTCTTTCTGTGGCCTGCCCTCAATAGACGCCCGAGTCTGTTCAAAGGCATCAGCTAAAAAAGCCATCTCAGCCACAGTCTTTACATCTTTGTCCCATAGACACTGCTTTACATCAGCCGTACATATGCTTAGGAAATGCTCTTGAGCAACAAGATCAAGCATTCCTTCAAAACTTGCCACCTCTTTACCCCTCACCCATTTTCCCAACAAATCTTTCATTTTGTTTACATGTTCCCCATCACTCATCCCAATATCCCTTTTAAGATTCCAAAATTTAACTCTATATGTTTCAGGGGTAATCTGAAAACTTTGCAAAACAGTATCTTTAAATTTACAATAGTCTAAAGCATCTTCAATAGACATTCCATTGAATACATTTCGAGCTTTATCAGTTAATTTCGCAATCAGAGTAGGAACGCTCTTATCATCAGGGATTTCATGTATTACACTCAGCCTTTCAAAGGTAGTCAGATATTCAGCAATATTATCATCTTCACTGTATGCAGAGCATAAGTGTTCTCATTTGTGGATTTTTGAAGTGATGGGAGTCGTTGAGGTCAGGGGGTTCTGGTTCTGCTTCTCTAGCAGGTCCAGTTGGTGTTCTCGCTCTCTCTCTCTTTTTCTCTTTCTTCCATCACCCTTCTGTGTGCAGCCTCCTTTTCTGCAACCTGCTGCCTAAAAAGCTCCAACTTCGCAATCGCTTCACTGCTTTCACTGATTTTCCTGCTTTTCTGTTCCTACTTCCCTTTCCCGAAATAAGCAAACAGAAAATAACAAAACTGTGACCTCCTCCTGACTTATTTGCCACTGCACTTAAGACTCACTTAAAATCACAAATATCAGTGCTTAAAATGTAAACTCCACTTGGAGTAACAAGCTGCACATATACCCTGCTCGCTGTGCCACTGTGACGTTCCTCTCTGGTGTTATCTGGACTGGTGATCTGCTAGGTCACTCCAATCCTCGACTCTGGGAGCCAGCCTTACCCTGCTCTGCTCTGAGAACCCCCACTCCTGGGCTGTTCACGCATAGCCTCTAGCATGTAAGCTACTCCTTGGATTGTGCAACCAAATGACACTAGCCAATATCTCCGGTCCCAGACACAACCCTAGGAACCTCCTTGCAGTGTCCAGTTATGCCCACTGGACACTGCAAGCTTATATGAGTTTGTCAATTTAACAAAGAATTTGATATGTACCAGGTTTGTTATTCCAAGGGGAGCCTCTGACATGCTTCAAACCAAATGCACTGCTTCAGGTAGAATAAATAAACAGATTTATTAACTACACAGATAGATTTTAATTGATTATAACTCAAAGCATTGTGCAGGAGGTCAGACTAGATGATCATAATGGTCCCTTCTGACCTTAAAGTCTATGATTCTATGAAGATGGATTTGGTCAAATGAAATAAAAGGAAAACACATTCTAAGCTGATCTTAACACTTTCAGTGTCCTTACAAACGTAGATGCTTCTCACCACAGGCTGGCTGGTTGCCCTTCAGCCGGGCTCTCCCCTTTGATCAGCACTTCAGTCGCTTGTTGGTGATGTCTGTAGATGGTGGTGGAATAGAGAGGAAGCATGGCAAAATGTCTCTCCCTTTTATCATGTCCTTCCTTTCCTCTTGGCTCCCCCCACCTTCAGAGTCAGGTGAGCACTACCTCATCGCAGTCCCAAACTGACCAAGGGAAGGGGGCTGACTCACTCAAGAGTCCAACAGATCCTTTTGTTGCTGCCTAGGCCAGTGTCAAAAACAACAAAGAGTCTGGTGGCACCTTAAAGACTAACAGATTTATTTGGGCATAAGCTTTCGTGAGTAAAAACCTCACTTCTTCGGATGCATAGAGACGCATAGATGCATAGGCCAGTGTCCTTTGTTTCTGTGAGGCTGGGCTGGGTTTGCCCCATACATGCCCTGATGAAGTGTGAACTGCCCCTCTGCTCTTGGGGAGTTTTTGCCTGGTTTTGTTTCAAGCCATGAGGACACATTTTCAGCCTCATAACTATATACATGACATTATAACCTATAACATTACTATAACAACAGTTACTATAATATTACTATAACAACAATGCTCAGTGCATCATGAGCCTTCCGAAGACACCCGAAATAACAAACTTTGCATTGGATACCACACAATCATTTTATAAGGATGAATATGGGGGTTCAGGGGGTTCCCACGAGGTACAGAACGTCACAGCAGGTGTATTGGGCCGCTGATCACTGGAGCCTGGTCCCCACTAAGCCCCCACTTCAGACTAAGGTACACAAATTCAGCTACGTTAATAACGTAGCTGAATTCGAAGTACCTTAGTCTGAACTTGCCACGGGTCCAGACGCGGCAGGGAGGCTCCCCCGTCGATGCCGCATACTCCTCTCGCCGAGCTGGAGTACCGGCGTCGACGGCGAGCACTTCCAGGATCGATCCCAGAACATCGATTGCCTGCCGCCGGACCCTCCGGTAAGTGTAGACGTACCCTGGGATGTGGCAGGGCTAGTACGGCGTATGGCCTGGGGGCGGGAGGGTCATGGGGAAGGTCTGGGGATGTGCAAGGCCTGGACAGGGCTGAATCCCGCGGGCCTGAGACTGATCCATTGAGCTCGATTTCACTGAGGTGTCACCCTGTCCCCTGAACCGGCCGGACAGAGCTGGGGGCAACTCCAGGCAGCTGAAAGCATCCTCCTGGTAAGCACACTGCAGTCCCCATATTCCAGGACCCCAGCGTGAGCCCAGCATTTCACCCCAACTCTCTGTTAGTTACATGTCAAGGGGAGTCCTCCAGATTCTGCCCTGCCTGTGTCTACCCCACCTGAGAGGACCCCTCTGCCAACTACACGCGCCTAATTTTACAGAGACCAGCACCACCGATAGCTTCCATTCTTCTTCAAACCCCACCCGTAAACAACACCTCCAACAGACTGGGCCCTCAGCACATGGCCTGCTCCCTGCACTGCTGGCCGCTAGCTGTGTAATCCTGAGCTGTGCGGGTCAGAGGCTGTCAACATGTAATGCTGGGAGCTCGTGCTTCCCCACTGCCTGAGGCTGCTTTTGTGTGCAGTTCCCGTCCAGACGGGGAGCACAAACCTTGGTATCCTGCTGGCATGCGCACCGGCTGGCCATGTCCTGTGAACTGACTTTCTGATGGTCCAGCTGCAACCTGTCTCTCAGGAGATGCCGGTGTCAATGCTGATCACTGGCTTGCAGGGCTGGGGACCGCCGCTGCTCTTGTGTATCCGATGTCGGCAGCATCCAGTCAGGTCTCAGGCACCTTCTATTACTTCTGTACCTTTCTCCTGTGCATGTCTCAATATGATAATGGCTGTCTGGACTCATTGCTACCACCCTTGCTGCTCGCCAACCTGGTGTTGTTCCCATGGATAGTGGATCTCGGCAATGGAACACACAGAGCAGTCAGGTCACAGCATCTCGTCTGTCTTTCCTGTAGATGCTTTAATCTGGTGTGAGCCCTTTGGGTTGTAGCAGTGTGTGTGAGAATGGAAGAGTAGCTCGCAACATCCTCCCCATCATGTGCAGGGCAGTATTCCTGTTAGTGGTGCTTTTCTCAAGTACAAAAGAGCCCAGGAGGGATCTTTGCCTGATGCAGCTGTTTTGGGAAACATGGATTTCATCATCGGAACGGTTCACCCAGCCATTCTGTTCCATTGCAGGTATCCAGGGCTGAATGAGTTTCACTCCCCCAGATCTTGCGAAGTTCCCCTCTTCTGTGCTTGCAAACAGAACTTGGTCACTCACTAATTCTTCAGTATTAGGATATAGATATTCAGGCCTGTCTGCAAAGGCCTATACTTTAAGAATTTAGGTGTATTTTTATCACTTAGCTAGTTATAGAGGTATAAAAGAGAGAATTAAAATTACTGTCTGCCTGTATAGGGCCTTTTTTACTGTGACAGTCTGAGGCCCGGTTCTTAGGCTAAGGCCTTTGGCTAAGCAGCAGAGGCAGCCATAAGCTGGGAAGTGAACGGTCCCATCCTCACATTCCAAACGAGTCACATGGAAAGAAGGTGCTATTGGGCTGTTAGCAATACAATCCTGTCCTGATATTCCTATCACCTCCAGAGAAAGGGAAGAGCCTAGAAGATGTAAAAGGAAACTTAGTTTAATAGTTTTCTGTCTGGTAAGAACTCACTTATCAATAGACACAGCTGGAAAACCCTTATGTCTGTATAGATGTAGTTGTGAAATCCTCACTTTTGTATTGTTTTGTATGTTTATTTGCATGGTCTCTGTCTGGTTCCGTAATTGTTTCTGTCTGCTGTATAATTAATTTTATTGGCTGTAAACCAATTAAGGTGGTGGGATATAATTGGTTAAATAATCATGTTACAATATGTTAAGATTGGTTAGTTAAATTTCAGTAAAATGATTGGTTAAGGTACAGCTAAGCAGAACTCAAGTTTTACTATATAGTCTGCAGTCAATAAGGAAGTAAAGGGGGGAATGGGAACAAGGACTGGAGGATTTGGGATCATGTTTTGCTAAGGGGGGAATGGGAACAGGAACAGGAACGGGGACACAGGCAAGGCTCTGTGGTGTCAGAGCTGGGAAGGGGGACACTAAGGAAAGAAACTGGAATCATGCTTGCTGAAAGTTCTCCCCAATAAACATCGAATTGTTTGCACCTTTGGACTTCGGGTATTGTTGCTCTCTGTTCATGCGAGAAGGACCAGGGAAGTGAGAGGGTGAAGGAATAAGCCCCCTAACATTCAGGATGACCTGGCGTGCAAATACAGCTCTCAGTTACTAGTAACAGAGTGCGCCAACTTCTCTGGCTGACGCAGAACTTCTAGACATTTGGAAAAGTAGCCATTTGGAGTAGACATGTCTGCCGAAGTCAAAACTGCCCACAGCTATCTCCTGCCATGGTAGATCGGGAATCTCATGAGATTATAATGATTCTTTTTGGTTACTTGGCCTAGGGACTCCAATTCCTACAGGTTGTGTAGGTTCTCTTTATGCTCATTAACATTACAACCTCTATCCTGTGGTTAAGTTACATGTGAGAAACAGATATGCCTTTACAGCATTTTTGTGATTTAAAATTAATCTTCTGGATAATTTTTCACAATATTACCTCTTTTCCCATAATTGTAGGGCATCGGGTTATTCTTCGCTCACTTACTTATGTCAGCATTTCTTATCTCCAAGGTCTAAAATAGCTAAGCTAAAATCTTGCAGGCCTCAGCCTACAGGTATTGTGTTTCAGTCTTTCTTACTTAGTGATCTAATACACGATTCCCTCTAAATACTGATCAATCTTATACTTCTATAATCCTACAAATTAATTCTATTTAACATACAATGATTCTATATCTCATGATGTTAATTAATTATAACATCATACAGTAACTGGATAATAAACTCAAATTATTGGCTACAAATCATATCCACACCAATGAGTTCCTATCTAAACCCGAAGGGCAGGTCTACACTACAAATGTGCATTGTAGCACGTCTGGCAAAGACATTGCATGCTGACAGGAAAGAGCTCTCCTGTCAGGTTCATAACTCCACCTCCGTGCGAGGCAGTATCTGTGTCAGTGGGAGAAGCTCTGTGTGTAGCACAGACCTGGCCTAACAGGAAAGAGTTGTAGTGAGATCTGTCAATTCAAAGTATCTCTCAGGACAGCCCGAGGAGGCAGCCCCTGGGGGTCTCTGGTTCAGTTTGGGGTCTCTGGCCCCTTAGAGTTCAAACAGATGCAGTTTCTTACTGCCAGGGATTTTTATTCACTTCTGCCAAGATAAAGGGAGGCAATCACACGCAGGGCTCCTCTTAATGGGGGACGGGGAGCAATCAACGTAGTCATTTGTCCTCTGCTGTTCCACAAGGGTTGTCTGGGGTCTAGGGCCCGTCTCCTGTTGGACAGGAGATGGCACCTCCTGTGGCAAACTAGCATTTCACACTGGTTTGCTCTTGCCTGTGGGGCTTTACTGTTTCAGAGCAAACACTTAAATCTTACCCAATAGCCTGGGTTACAGACATCACAAGTGAGATGAAGGCAGGCTGCAATTTACAAGCGTTTTGTAGAGTCTAAACCAAAGGTGGGCAAACTTTTTGGCCCAAGGGCCATATCTGGGAATAGAAATTGTATGACGGGCCATGAATGCTCACAAAATTGGGGTTGGGCTGTGGGAGGGGGTGAGGGCTCTGGTTGGGGGTGCAGGCTCTGGAGTGGGGCTGGGGATGAGGAATTTGGGCTGTAGGATGGTGCTCCCAGCTGGGACTGAGGGGTTCGGAGGGCAGGAGGGGGATCAGGGCTAGGGCAGGGGGTGGGGTGTGGGAAGGGGTGCAGGCTCTGGCTGGGGGGTGCAGACTCTGGGGTGGGGCTAGGGATGAGGGGTTTGGGGTGCAGCAGGGTGCTCCGGGCTGGGATTGAGGGGTTCGGAGGGCGGGAGCGGGATCAGGACTGGGGAAGGGGTGTGGGGCATGGGGAGGGGCTCAGGATCTGGGCAGCACTTACCTCAAGCGGCTCCTGGAAGCAATGGCCATGTCCCCCCTCTGGCTCCTACGCAGAGCTGTGGCCAGGCGGCTCTGCGTGCTGCCCCATCCACAGGCACCGCCCCTGCAGCTCCCATTATCCTCAGTTCCTGGCGAATGGGAGCTGCGGGAGTGGCACTTGGGGCGAGTGGCAGCATGCAGAGTGGAGTCCTCCAGCTGCCCCTACACATAGGAGCTGGAGCAGGGTCGTGCCACAGCTTCCGGGAGCCACATGGAGCAGCCCCCAACCCTGCTCCCCAGCTGGAGTGCCTGAGCAGGGCAAGCCCCAGACCCCACTCCCCAGCAGGAGCTCGAGGGCCGGTTTAAAATGGCTGGGGGGGCCGGATCCGGCCCGCAGGCCATAGTTTGCCCACCCCTGATCTAAACACTATATAGTTTCTCATAAGACTAATATCTATTTTGAGCAAAACTACCATACAGGTAACATAAGAACATCCATACTGGGTCAGACTAAAGGTCCATCTAACCCAGTATCCTGTCTTCCGACAGTGGCCAATGCCAGGTGCCCCAGAGGGAATGAATAGAACAGGTAATCATCAAGTTAGTGATCCATCCCCTGTCATCCATTCCCAGCTTCCGGCAGTGCTCTGGTCTCCAACTATGAGTTTGTCAGTTCTGAGCTAATGCCTGCAGCCTGGTAAGAGTTGGCATCTGGTCTGCCAGCATCACAGCAACCACTCACACAACAACACAACAACCCAAACACGCATAGCCCCTCACTGCAGCACACACCTTCATTCGCCACCTGTACAGACCCAGACAACTCACGCCACACACAAACCAACACAACACAACCAGCACCCCTCGTTTGCCACCCGCCCAGATCCGCACAACTCTCCCAGCACAACACAACCCGCACAGAAATCAACACAACCACCCACATAAGAACACAACCAAAGCCCCAAACACATGTAGCTTCTGACTGCAGCACCCCCCCTCCCATTTGCCACCCACACAGACCCACACAACACAATCCACACACTCAATCACACTTACCATAAACCAGAACCTCAAGCAGTAAAGTGCCGGTTATTGCTACTTTTTAAATGGTTTTGATTTTTTTTTAAAGTAAAATTAAAGGGAATTTCAAAACACTGAGTCTTTTCAACCCCAACATAGCAAAATTTTCTGATTTTTTCCTAAATTTTTATTTAGAGGTTTTTCAGTCAAAAAAATAATTGAAACTGTGAATATTTTCCAAACAGGATCATCACTTTCCAACATTCCTTTCATTGTAAAGTGCTTGAAATAATAAATAACACAACACAATACTCAAACATGGTTAATAATGGTCAAAAGCAAAATGACTTTGTTGAAATGAAACATTTAAATGGCCCAACCCCCAATTCCCCCCCACCCATTTTTCAATTTGTCCCAGACATGCTGCTCCCCAACAACTCCTTTGCCCACCCTCACCCCACCCCCAAGCTCTGATTGCCTTCAGCCTTCTCTCCCTGGGTCCCAGGCCGCCCCACTCAGGGGGCTGGCTGTCTAGGGCTGGAGGCCATGGGCCAGGCTGGTGCAGTGTATCCATCATATCTGGTCTCCTGAGCCCCATCTCTAGGGGCAGGCATGTTCGCTGGGTGGTGGCGGGGCTAGGGAAGCGTATGGCCTGGGTGTTGGGCACCCTCAGACGGACGGTTGGGCGGTGGAGCAGGTCTGGGGATCTGCAAGCCCTGTGCAGTTCCTGGGGGCAAGGGTGGTTGAGTCCCTGAGGGCCAGAGAGCAGGGCTGGGACAAGCAAGGCCGGTACAAGGGAGTCTCGTGCCCTAGGCAAAACTTCCACCTTGTGCCCCTCCCCAGCCTTGCGGCAGCTGCCTGCCCCCCCTCTGCCCTGAGGTGCCCCCCCATGGCAGCTCCCCCCGCCCAGAGCTGAGCAGCAGCTCCCCACCACAGCTCACCTCTGCTACGCTCCCTCCCCGAGCACGCTGCCCCCGCTCTAATTCACCTCCCCTCCCAGGCTTGCAGCGCCAAACAGCTGATTGGTGCCGCAAGCCTGGGAGGCGGGAGAAGTGGAGCGGCCGCTGCGCTGGGAGAGGGAGTCTGAGCCATACGTGCTGCCGGCAGCACAGCCCAAGAACGCTGTAAAAAAAATGGGGGGCACCGCTTTTTGGCACCCCCAAATCTTGGCGCCCTAGTTTGCCTTAATGGTAGCACCGGCCCTGGGGACAGGGAGCAGGAGGGGACTGATGAGATGAGCTCAAAGGTTTCCCTGGGGCATCACCCTGAGCCCTGATGGGGCAGCAAGGGATGGTGGCGCTGGGAGGGGGCAAGGAAATCCAACTGGCATAGCTTCCTGTTGGAGGGAAACAGCAGCTGCGTGCCAATGTGGCAACCCCCTCCCCCGAGCCGGCTGGGCCATCTCCTGGAGCCCCCCCTTGCTCCCGTGCCAGGCCATGGTGGGAGCTGCCCACACGGATCTAGAACATGGCCATGCAGGCAGCTTAAGATCCAGGCCCTGGCGTGCTAGGTGCTCCGGCGGGTGGTGCCCCGAATAGCTCACAGCACTGGCTGACGGAGAGGGAGGTTCTCAGAGCCCCTGGATGCTCAATGTCCTGGTGCCGGAGCCGCAGGTCCAGCTGGGCTGGGCTCAGCACAGGACCCAGCAGCATGCTCCTTTGTGCCCTATGCCCACCTATGCTGCCCCCATGCCGGGAGTGGGGTGCAGGGCTGTGGAGAAGGCCCTGCCTGTATAACCTGCTGCCCCATCCCTGACCAGGAGCAGATGAGGCTTGAAATCGCTGGGCTCAGCAAGGGGGAGATTTGAGGGGCTTTAACTTAAGCCAGCGGCTCAACGGCTGCTTGCAGTGCTGAGCACAGCAAGTCAGCTCCAAGCTGGGCTGCGGTGGGAGGTGGGGTGGGTCCACACCTGATCCTTGGCCACCTGTCCTTGCCACAGATTGGGCGGCCGGGAGCACCTGACGGCCATAGCCTGCAAAATCCTCCCCAACTAAGCGTGTGGCTGGCACCGGGGCCAGAGCGGGGGCAAAGTCAGCGCCTGGGGAGCCCAAGGCAGTGGGGAACGGTGCTGCTTAGCGCTCCTGGTGGGCGAAGAAGGAGACTGGCCGAGGGTGCCGGACACTCGGGGGCTGGTCTAGGGTTCCCCCCATCGCTGAGCGCAAAGGAGCAGCTCAGCGGGTGCACCACCAGCCGGACCATGGGTGCTGGTGCCAGCGCAGAGGAGAAACACTCCCGTGAGCTGGAGAAGAAGCTCAAGGAAGATGCGGAGAAGGACGCCAGAACGGTCAAGCTGCTGCTTTTGGGTATGTGTTGGGCTATAGAGCCAGTCCCCTCATCCTGAGCCAGCCCCCCCCCCCCTCCAGACCAGTCCCCCCAATCCTGAGCCAGCCCTCCATCCTAACCAGCCCCTCCAGATTCTGAGCCAGGCACCCCAGATCCTGAGCCAGCCCTCCATCCTGACCAACCCCCCCAGCTCCTGACCAGCAAGCCTGTGGTACTGGACCTTCCCAGAGGGCTCTGCCCCAATGCTGGCAGGAAGGGCAGCTCCCGTGGCATGGTGCTGGGGGATCCAGCCCAGGATGGTGCCAGGCAGGCAGGGGGGGTGGCACTGGACTTCAGTTCAGACTCCCTCGGCATTAAACACACAAGCACAGACACCCAGCTCCCCGCCCCTGAGCGCCCCCAACACGCCGGGCCGGGTGCTCTGCCCTCCTGGGGGCTGGGGCTGGGGGAACTGTGTGTGACCAACTGACCTGAACCCACCTGGCTCCCTGACACTGACAGAGACGGGGCTGGTGCCTTAGAGACAATGCGCTGGGCCCAGCCAAGGTAAATCTACAGCGGCTCCTCCACCCGCCATCGGGACAGACCCCCAGCTGTTGGGACTCAGCTTTGCTCTTTGACTGCTGTGGCCCTCGCCTCGCTGATTTCATGGTGCTGCGCCAGGGGAGGGGCTGGCCCACTGTCGCTGGCTTTACACCCTGCTGTTCCAGCCCTCTGGGGGTGCAATCCAGCGGGGGGAGCCTGGAGGTGAGGTGGGGCATCATTTAACCTCTGTGCCTTGGTTTAACCTGCTATGTGGCTGACACACTTTGAGCTCTTAGGTGGAGAGTGACTTCCAAGCATCCTCTGCAATCACAGCATTTCAGACGCTCCTCTGTCTGGCTAGGCTGCATCTCTCTCTGGCCACCAGCATCTCAGTCCTCCAACAGTGGCCGTCCAAGATTGCCGTGGGCTTTAGGCTCACGCTGTCCCAGAGGTTCGCAGGGTGTCCCAGGCAAGGCACAGGAGCCTGCACGTGTACAATGGGCTGGGTGGTACCTTTCCCTCCACCCAATTGCTGTGGCTGCCCCATCTCAGGCCAGGTGGACAAGGAGAAGGTCCAGTCACCCGATAATAGCTGCTGTTCCCACACGGCAAGGTTGGGGCAGAGCCTACGCCTGCCTTCGCGCCAACTCCCTGCTCACAGACTGCTGTGGCATCAGTGCCCCCTTCCCCTGTGGCTAGCATCTGCACGGGCTCCTCCACCTGGGCCCAAGTGGCTCTGTCCAGGCTTGGGTGCCTAAGCTGAGCCATGGCGCAGATCTCATTAGCCAGAGCCCTGTGTCTGCAGAGAAGCAGATTAGGGCTGTACCCGCCCCGCCCCCAGTTCTCAACTCTCCGGCTCGCTTTGCAGCCATGCACTGAGTGCAGCCAGGGGACTGTGAGCCAGGGCAGCTGCATGAGGCAGCCACGATCTCACCCAACACACCAGCGCTTGAACTGGGGCCCTCTGGCACTAAAAGCAGGCTCTGGGGCTGTACCAGCCTCCGTGGTTCGAGCACAGAGGGGGGCCTGTGACACATGCAGCCCAGTGGGCTCCAAGTCCCACCCCAGGGCCCTACTAGTCCATCCAATGGGTTGGTCCATCCAACCAGTGCCAGCAAGGGATTTGCAGCAGAACTGGATGGGCACAGAGGATGTCAGGCCACGTGATGCCCATTCCACCCAGGGTGGCTCTCCATCTCCCTTGCCCCCTCCGTTCCCCCTCCATTGGAGCTGATTAGCAGTGGGCTCCCTGTCACACCCACCCAGCACCCCACGGCACTGCGACCCAGGTGGCTGTGTCGGGCTCCACACCGGGCATGTTCCCTGCCATGACTTTCCTTTCTGTCCCCCAGGAGCTGGCGAATCGGGGAAGAGCACGATTGTAAAACAAATGAAGTAAGTGGGTTCACACTTCACTGATGCCTGCCCCGCTCCCCACAGCACCCCCTGCTGGGAGAGGCAGGGGCTGGAGTAGCCAGGACCACCCCTTCACAGCCAGCACTCCTGCCCCACTCCCCACAGCGACCCCTGCTGGGAGAGGCTGGGGCTGGCGTAGCTAGAAGCTCCCCTACAGCCAGCGCCCCCTGCCCTGCTCCCCATAGCACCCCCTGCTGGGTGAGGCTGGGGCTGGAGTAGTAGGGCGCTCCCCCCAAAGCCAGCACTCCTGCCCCACCCTGGATGCCTGGTTCTTTGAGACAGGATCTCCAGCAGCAGCCTTTACTGACAGTGGCATGCTGCCCTCCACCGATTTCTGCCTTTCCAGGTGATGCCCAGCTACAATACTCTAGGGTGCAACCTCTGGAGGCTCCCCACTACACCTCCTCACCCCCAGGGAATTCTGCCAACACACCGCAGTGCGCTGAGACTGCCCCTCAGGCAGCACAGCTGCCATACTGTCAGGCTAGCATTGGGAAAATTCACTGGAGGGGAGCAAGCCATTGGCAACACCTCTAGCCCATTGGGTGCCCTCTGCGCTTGGCTGGGCATTGCCAGGGAGTGCCCAGCCACGGAGCCCACGGCCTCCCCCAGGCTCACCATCTGCTCCTGTCTCCACCAGGATCATCCACCAGGATGGATACTCCCTGGAAGAGTGCCTGGAGTTCATCTCCATCATCTACAGCAACACCCTGCAGTCCATGCTGGCCATCGTGCGGGCCATGGGCACGCTGAGCATCCAGTACGGGGACTCGGCCCGGCAGGTGAGCGGCTGGGCACAGGAGGGGGATGGATGGGGTTCTGCACCCCTCTCGGCCACATATAGCAGTTGATGAGCCCGCTACGGCCCTGGACAGCAGAGCTGCGTAGTTTAGCTCATGCATTTAGATCCAGCTGGTCCAGGTTCGATTCCTGCTGCCAACAGGGTGCCTCCCGGTGAGCCCTGGGCCAAGCTGAAGCAGCTGACCCCGTTACGCCCTGTCTCCCCAGGACGATGCCCGTAAGCTGCTGCACTTGGCTGACACCATCGAAGAAGGCACCATGCCCAAGGAGATGTCTGACATTATTGCCCGCCTCTGGAAGGATGCAGGCATCCAGGCCTGCTTCGAGCGAGCCTCGGAATACCAGCTGAATGACTCGGCCGGCTAGTATGAACCTTCCTGTGTAACCTCCTAGGGCAGATGCCACCCAGGCAGTGCCAGGCTCAGGTGCCCCCGCAGACCTCATCACAGAGGCATTAGCAAGGGAGTGGAGATGGTCTAGGAACTCCCCTGGCTTTGCACTGACCTGGAGGCTGTGAGGAGTTTGGGGAATGTCAGAACAAGTGGTTTTCATCTTCCCCAGTATGTGAGGGAGAGGGAGGGCGGATTCTCCCCAGCTCACCCCAGTGCCTAGTCCCATTCCTCTGGCACAGGCAGCAGGGCGGCCCTCTGCTGAGCCCCACCCAGGCACTGGCACAGGGAAGCGGGCACGGGGCCAAGAGGGTATAAGCTGAGGAGGCATAGCACTACTGGGACTCGGAGCCGCCCCAGATGACAGTGCAGGGCCGGGGAGTAGCGGGCCACAGCCCCTCTCCTGGAGAAGCAGAGAGGGGGTGGGAAGCGGGTTGCAGTTGGGGTGCCCGTGGGGAGGTCTGTAGCTATAGAGTGCCAGCCCTTCGCTATGTCCATACAGCGCCTGATCTCAGCACCACTGCAATACAAAGAAGTAACAGCAGCAGCAGCTGTCTCTAGGCACCGGTCACCCTAGAATCTAGAAGCACGTGGGGTGGGTGGGGTCCAGCCAGCTCCCAGGGCCCCTCATGCTGGGCACTGCCCAGACACCCAGTGAGAGCCAGGCCCTGCCCCAGGGAGCCCGCAGCCTGAGGGCAAATGGGCGTCTGAGCTGGAAGCTAGTCCTCTCGTGGTGCTCACTAGAGCTTTGCCCAGGGCCGGCTCCAGGCACCAGCCTACCAAGCATGTGCTTGGGGTGACAACTGGAGGGTGGCGGCGCTCCGGCCGGTCGGGGAGAGTGGGGCCGCGGCCGGGCTTGCCGCCCTCCCCCCGGTGCTCCGGCCGCCAGGGAGAGCGGGACCGCCCTCCCCGCGGCGTTCCAGCTGGTCGGGGAGAGTGGGGCCCCAGGCCGGGCTCGCCGCCTTCCCCCAGCGCTCCGGGAGGGGGTGGCGGGAAGCTTTTTTGCCTGGGGTGGCAAAAAAGCCAGAGCCGCCCCTGGCTTTGCCAGCTTTGGTGCAGCCGCTGCCCCCCACTCTGAGCTGGGGTCAACGCTCCTTCAAAGCCACCGAGCGCAGCACCCAAAGATACCCCGGCCAGCAGGACACAAGAGTGAGGCAGCGACGGGGCTATATTCCTGATCCCCATGTGCCTGCTTGAGCCATCCGGCCAGAGCTACCCAGCCTTTGGTTCCAGCCACTCTGGGCCTGGGGAGCATGGGGAGCATGGAGACCATCCCATCCCATCCCGGAGGAGATGAGTGTTTCAGGCCCTTCCTTTGTGCCTCGGCAGCTACCTGAGGGACCTGGCACGCCTGGTGGCACCCGGCTACGTCCCCACAGAGCAGGACGTGCTGCGCTCCAGGGTCAAGACCACCGGCATCATCGAAACACAGTTCTCCTTCAAGGACCTCAACTTCAGGTAGGGCACAGCGCGGGAATGGGGCCCTGCTAAGCACAGTCAGCCCACGGGGAGGGGTCAACAGGGGTTCCAGCAGCCAGCTCCAGGTGTGGGTGCAGAGAGCCATCCCAAGGCTGTGCGGCACAGGAGAAGGGGGCACTGGGCTTGGGCAGGACTCTGGGGCCTGGGGGATTTGAGACACAGTCAGGGGAGACTGGGATTCGAAGGGTTAAAGCAAGAAGATTTGGGCAGTGGGATGGATGGGAGCAGGCGGGCAGAGCTGGGCACAGGACCTGGGGCTGGCTGGGCCAATGCTGCTTGTGCCCCGGGGTGGCATTGCACCGATATGCCAGAGCACGGGGGTTGGGGCCCTCTACTTTCCAGGGCTGTTTTCACATTGAGCTGATATGGTCTCCATCAGCCTCCGGCCCCAGCCCCCTCCGGGGATTGGCTGAACCCCATGCTCAGCCCTTGCCCCTGCCCTGGGAGGGGGCCGCTCCCACCCGCTGCATTTTGGAACCGTGAGCTCGCCAGGGCTTGTCCCAGTCTTCATTCATTAGTGGCTGGCGCCATCTAGTGCTCATGAACCCAGGCCAAGAGCAGTGCCAGCCCGGGCTCTCAGGACCCTGCTGTGCCAGCCAGACTGCAGTCTGTGGTCTTTCCATTGTGAGCAGAGCAGGGGGTTTAAACACCCCCACAGTGAGAACCTCCAATTAGCTCCTGTTCCCCCATCCCAGGAGCTCACCCACTTGTTCTGTGGAGGTTCCTTTCCCTGCTCCAGCCACCTCTCCCCAGTCCCAGCTGGGTGGTCCTGGCCAGCTGCGACAGGAGATGTCACGTGGACACTGCCCAGGAGCTGGGCAGCCTGGAACACATCTATCCTCAGCATGACAGTCTCAGACCATTTCCCCTTGGGTGGGCACCACAGCTGGCACTAACCAGCCCTGCCAGCGGCTGTGCCAGCCAAACCTGGACTGGGGGGCATGGACCACAGCTCCTTGGGGGTTGTCCTTCCAGGTAAGAGTGGTGAAACTCCTTGCCCAGTGCCAGACCTGCTCTGTAGCTAACCCAGCACTATTTTCCACCACATTGGTCCCCACTGTGGGGGCAGGGTCCGTGCCACTGGCCGTGCCCAGGTCTCCAACAGTCCTTTACTCAGCAGCTGTTACCCAAGCTGTGGCCAGCGCCAAGCTGCAGGTGGCCAGGCACCCCTGCAGAGATGCCCCCAGCCCAAGCCGTAGCAGAGGCAGCAGGGTCCAGAGCGAAGCTGTCCCCCTGGGAGGTCTCTCCCCACACGCTAGCAATGCGGCCCATGCCCAATGTGGAGCCTGGCTGCTCAAGGGACCCTCTCCCCGGCCCCAGGATGTTCGACGTGGGCGGCCAGCGCTCCGAGCGGAAGAAGTGGATTCACTGCTTTGAAGGGGTCACCTGTATCATCTTCATCGCTGCCCTCAGTGCCTACGACATGGTCCTGGTGGAGGACGACGAAGTGGTGAGTGGAGCCTGGCTACCGGGGGGCCGAGGCCCTTGGCTCTTAGCCAGAGGGAGCCGGTCGGGCCCAGGCGCCTGGGGCCAGGCCATGTGCAAGCAAAGCAGCAACCCAAGCACTGGAAGAACTCCAGAGGCCTCAGATCCATGCAGAACTCCTACAAGGCCAACCTATCACAGAGCACCTCCAAAAACATCCAGCCATTCAGCTCATGCCCCTGAGACTTGCTAGCCAGTCTGATCCTCTGTGCAGACACGGAGTCCGGGGAGGCAGCGTGGTGGAGCTGTGGTCACAGCGCCAGGTGGGGACTTTAGCAAACCTGTGTTTTGGTCCCTGCCCTGCCTGTGGCCTCGGGTAGACACTTGGTAAAGTGCCCATGAGAGCCAACACTGGCAGGCACTCAGTACCGTTCCGCTAGGGTCCTGACAGCAAGTGTGAAAATTGGGACGGGGGTAGGGGGTAATAGATGCCTATATAAGAAAAAGCCCCCAAAATCGGGACTGTCCAGCTGGTCACCCTACATTCTGCTGATGGCTGAGACTGTGGGGTGGAACATCCTGCTGTGGGGGTGGAGGTTTAACATGGGATTTAACGCTGCTGATACAGCTAGAAATAATCTACCTGGAGTGACAGCAGTCGCCTCCCTGGGCTCACTCCAAACGCCAATAACTGGTGAGTAAGCAGAGACGACAGCCCGTTGGGAGGCAGCGTGGCCTGGGGGCGAGGGGAGCACGACTCAAGGTGGGGGCTCTGTGCCTGGCTCTGCCACTGGCCTACTGGGTGACCCTATCCACATCACTGCACTGTTCTGTGCCTCGGTTTCCCCAGCTGTAAAATGGGGATGATGCTCCTAGGCTCTGTAAAGCATGCTGAGATATCTGGATAGAAATCTCTCTCTGTTATTAACAGGAGCTAGTGGGGCTCAGACCCACCAGGCAGCAGGGGCTGGGGATCGCAGGGGAGCAGCAGAGCACACACTCGAAGGCTACAAGGGTTACTGAGCTAGACAGGGTAGGAGACCCTGCAATCTGTCCTTCAGCAGCCCAAGCCCAGCCAGCCTCCCATTCACACCCCAGACACTCCAGGAGACGAGGCAGGAAATTGATGCTTGAGATGCAACTAAAAGCCCCGTTTGGCCCCTTGCTCCTCCCCAGAACCGGATGCATGAGAGCCTGCATCTCTTCAACAGCATCTGCAACCACCGCTACTTCGCCATCACCTCCATTGTCCTCTTCCTCAACAAGAAGGACGTCTTCCTGGAGAAGATCAGGAAGGCTCACCTCAGCATCTGCTTCCCCGATTACGACGGTAAGTGCCCAGCCTGCTGCAGGCCCTCTGCTGCGCGTCCCGTGTGGGGTGGGGGGAGAGGGTGCAGGGGAACTGGATTTCGATTCACAAATCGAAGACCCAAGAGAGCCTGGATCTAAACACCAGCAACCAACGTGTAGATTCGTTATGCACAAGGTGGCTCGGGGGGACCAGCTGCAGGGCACAGCTCAGAAGTCAAGCAGCCCGCTAAGTACCAGATCAGATACTTACACTTACACGCCCACCAGTTAGCTATATGGCAGCATGTACCTGTGCTTCCATTGCTGGCCATGAGATCTCCCCACTGCTCCATGCAAAGGATGCTGCCCCTGCAGGGTCAGCTCACCCCTCCCCTGACCCGGCAGAAGTTGGGGATTAGTTTTTATGCTGTTGACAGCTAGTATTGATGTTTATGGAGCTTTTATATTTTTAAAGATTTTTTATCAACTTACATTTTCGCAATCGTGCACAATTCGGAGTTTTCAGCAGTTTTAACTTTTCTCTCAGTTTAAATATTCACACTTGTGGGAGATTGGGGACGGGATGGGACAGACAATAATTATTTAATGCAGACGCTGAGATTCAGTTAAAGCTGTGTAAGCCATCACCGCACCATTGTCACCATCACCCGGCCAGCCATCGAAAACAGATCTGCTTAAATGGACAAATCAGGCCTGGCTTTACTGTTCAGGCGTTAGACCATTTGTCCAGTTTCAGTCCATCCCTAGTGCTAGCTGGGCCCGAGACGGCCTCACGCAGCAGCAGCAGTTTTTGACCCTTGCCAATCTGGATGTGCCGAGCCTTCCCGATGGAACGAAGTTTTCATGGGTTTAGGCATGCAGGTGAAATTGACGTTTAACGTCATTCACCAATACAAATCGAATCCTGCCAAACCTGCTCAGAACTCAGCATCTCTTCCCTGGTGCTCGACGCCAGCTGGGAGTGCGTGGAGCTGCTGAGGCAGGTTAGAGGAGTCCTCTGCTGTAGTAGGGTGTGAAAGGAGGGGGCCGAATGCGAGGGTGGGGTCTCTCCGTGTTGGTCCCTAGCGGCTAGAGCCATACAGGGATTTGGGCACCTTGATGCCACTTTAGATTCACTGCCTTTAAGGCCAGAAGGGACCATTGTGATCATCTAGTCTGACCTCCTGCACATTGCAGGAGACCCCTAACATCTGGCTGAGATACTGAGATCCTCAAATCATGGTTTAAAGACTTAACGTTACAGAGAATTCACCATTTACACTAGTATAAACCTGCAAGTGATCCATACCCCATGTTACAGAGGAAGGCGAAAATCCCCCAGGGTCTCTGCCAATCTGACACAGGGGGAAATTCCTTCCTGACCCCAGATATAGTGATCAGTAAGACCGTGAGCATGTGGGCAAGACCCAGCAGCCAGACACCCAGGAAAGAATTCTCTGTAGTAAGTCAGATCCCACCGCATCTACTGTCCCATCACTGGCTATAGGAGTTATTTGTTAATGGCTGTCGTGGATCGGCCACACGCCATTATACTTCATCAAACCATCATCATCCCTCAGCAACCTCAGCATATTGTCCCTTCAGTAATCTTTTCATGCTCAGTTTTGACATCAGTTAGGCTTTTTGCCCCCACTGCTTCCCTTGGGAGGCTGCTCCACCACTTCACTCTGATGGTTAGAAACCTTTGTCTAATTTCAAGCCTAAACTTGCTGATGGCCAGTTTATATCCATTTGTTCTTGTGTCCACATTTGCACTTAACGTAAATAACTCCTCTCCCTCCCTGGTATTTATCCCTCTGATGTATTTAGAGAGAGCAATCATATCCCTCCTCAGCCATTGTTCGGTTAGACTAAACAAGCCAAGCTCTTTGAGTCTCTTCTCATCAAACAGCTTTTCCATTCCTCGGATCATCCTAGTAGCCCTTCTCTGCTTCTGTTCCAGTTTCAATTTATCTTTCTTAAACATGGGAGACCAGAATTGCACAGTGTCCCAGATGAGGTCTCACCAGTGCCTTGTGTAACGGTACTAACATTTCCCTATCTCTACTGGAAATACCTCGCCTGATGCATCCTAGGACTGCATTAGCCTTTTCACGGACGCATCATATTGACGGCTCACAGTCATTCCATAACCAACCAATACACCCAAGTCTTTATCCTCCTTTGTCACTTCTAGCTGATACATCCCCATCTTATAGCACAAATTCAGTGCTGCTTAAGTCCAACATTTGGGTGCACTCAGCTGCTGTCACAGCTCCAGGTGCCTGAGTTTCCACCATTAAAGTCCCCGTGGTGCCTAGTGGTTTCTGTGGGTGAGCATGTGCAGAGCTGCCTCGGGCAGGGAGTGGGATGCGGCGGGGGGGGGGGGGGTAGTGGTTGGTGCAGGAGTAAGTGGTCAGGAACCGAAGCCAAGGGCCAGAGCTGGGTTCCCTGGGGTGAAGTGGGGAAGGGGCCCTGGCAGCTGTGGACGAATGCTTTGAGCAGCCAGCGCCTTGCTGCTGGGCTTGAGTGCAGGTCTGCTGATCGTCCGAGCAGGACCCACCATGCTCATCAGACAGCCAGGGGGTGAAGCCAGCAGCTAAGCAGGCAAGCTGCAGGTTCCCGCACCTCTATGATGTCCCTGAGCTGCCTGGAGCCCTAGCTCACACCGGGGCCCTCCCCTGAATTCTTGAACCAGATGTCGCCCAGCCTGGCTGGCCTGCGGCACCCGGGAGGGGGGGAGGGGCGGCGTGACCCTAACTTTCACCAAGGCCACTGCAGAGAAGGGGAGCTGCCCTACTGCCCAGGCTTTAGGGTGCAATGGGGCCCACTGCCCAGGGGTTGAATTATGGGAGCCTCACTAGAACTGGCCAGGTTATGCCCCTAGCTCCAGAAGAGGGCTCCCAGCTGAAAATCCTGGATGGGGTTGAGGACCAAATCCCTTTGAGGGTCTAGGGTAAGCTTCCCCCTACCACCCATAGGGTGACCAGACATCCTGATTTTATAGGGACAGTCCCAATATTCAGGGCTTTTTCTTATATAGGGACCTATTACCCCCCAACCCCATCTTTCACACTTGCTATTTGGTCACCCAACCCCCCCAGTATTTCCTACTGGTTAGCAGCTCCACCCACTGGCCAGGGAGGCCCAACGCAGGCCTATGAATGCAGGTATCTGAACGCCTTGCAGCGCTAAGTCCCCTGGGGGGCCAGCCCTGAATTCCCCAGCCTGGGGAGCCCCTTTTGGGAGAGCCCCAAAGGGAAGCATTGGGGAGGGGCAAGCAGGGAGGCTGGGGATGGGGACTCCAGGGTTTCTCTCTTGCCAAGCAACCCTGTGAGTGAAGAGCTCAGAGCCCAGTGCCTTGGGACAGCACTGCCCTGGATGGCAGCGTGGCCCCCCTCCCACAGAGCAGGGCTCACCAGGCCCCCGGCCACCCTGCTCGGAGGGGCACGTGAGCAGGCGTTTCCCAAAGGCAGGTGCTGCACAGCTTGGGAGGAGACGCTGGGGCCCAGATTCACAGAGGCTCTGATGTGCCGAACTCACTGGAGAGGGGTGAATCTGTCCAGCATGCCACATGGCAGCAACTTAGAGACCACCCCCAGACCTCTGCCGCCCACTGCATCGCCCATCACACTCCCAAGCCCCTGCCCCACCAGAACAGCCTTAATTCTGCCCTCAGTCCTGGCCCTGCCACCCATACCCCTGCCACGCAGCCAGTCAGTGCCCCTGTGCCAGCTGGCTCCCCTCAGTGCCGGGTGATGGAGCCGGATGTCCTGCCGCTGCCAACTCTCAGGGGATCTCTGCCAGTCCCATGTGGCAGGTATTTGCAGGAGCTGATCACGCTGGTGAGATTCTTTGCCCACACTAGGAGTGGCCATGGCCATCTCCCTGTGGGAGCAAAGCTACGGGCTGCCCTCAGTGAGGGGTCAGTGGCCGGGAGGCTAGTCCTAGCAGAGCACCACCGTCCACCAGTGGTTCTGGTTCCTTGCATTTACACTGGGGACAGGGGGTGCCAGCCCAAGTGGCGCCTCAACTGGGGAGGGCACAGAGATGGCAGAAAGTCCCCTTCACTTCTCCCGGGGGGCAGCTTGGCCCTGCTGTTTAAGACAACCTGGGTATTTTCTGGGGAGGGGGTGAAGAGGGGGATCTGAGACATGCATTTGGAGCAGACTGTAGAGGAGAAAAGGGAGCAAATGGAGTGAATGGGGTGATGAAGCTTTGAGGGATTCAGCAGCAGGGCCCCAGTAATGGCCTGGGGTGTCTGGCTCCTTGGGCCAGTGGCCCTCACAGCAGGTTGGGGGGGTGGGAGTGGGAGCTGCTGGCAGGCTGTAGGGTGTTTGTGCCTCCATGCAGGGCTCAGAGCCAGTTCAGCGGCTGAGCCGCCCCCTGACTCTGTCCTGGCACTGGTGCCTCCGCAGGATCAAACACGTTCGAGGACGCGGGCGCCTACATCAAGGTCCAGTTCCTGGAGCTCAACATGCGCCGGGACGTAAAGGAGATCTACTCGCACCTGACCTGTGCCACCGATACTGAGAACGTCAAGTTCGTCTTTGACGCCGTTACCGACATCATCATCAAAGAGAACCTCAAGGACTGTGGCCTCTTCTGAGCCCCCCCATCACCCCCATGACCTCCACAGCCCTGCCATCACCGGCCCCCAGTGCCACATCTGCAGTTCCCAATCTGTATCACGTCCACATCCCCCACTCCCGGTACCACAGCTGTGGCAACCCATCACCCCTTGGTATCACGGCTGCAGCTCCCCATCCAAATCCCCCCATTACCCCGTAGTACCACAGCTGCCACTCCGCGTCCCACATCCCCATCCCCTTTTATTAATAAAGGGATCTAGCCTCAGCCTCTCTGTTCATCCCCCCGTGCCGAGGGTTCTGGATCCCTGGCATGGAACAGGCCAATCCTGTGGCCAGTCTTGTGGCCTCCGCAGCCTATCTGCTCCACAGAGAGCATTGGTCCTGCGAGCACAGCTCCCTGGGGCTGGGGCAAAGCTCACAGCTGCTTTCCATGGGGTTTCCCTCTCCTAACAGGCCCCCAAACTCCCTTTTGCTGGGGATGGAGCCAATCAAAGCAGCACAAACGACTGGTTTTCTTTCTACATTTTATTATTTCAAACCATGTGAACAATTTGGTAAAACATCCTGTGATAAAAGCTAGGCTGCGTCCGTCGCTGGCTAAGGGCCCCGAGCAGCTTGTCAGGGCCCGCTTACATACAGCAGTGTTTCCTCAACCGACGCTACAGTTAGAGCTAAGAAACTACATTTAAAACAGAGTTGACAGTAGAGCAACCTCGTGAGCAATCCCTGCCCACTGGGGCAGGGGAGGAGAAGGAACGAGAAAGAAGCGGACGTGATCACCACCACTTAGTCCTTCGCTGGCGTCTTAGCCCTTAGAAATCTAGTTCTGCTGATGGGAAAAGATGTGGCTCGAGGTTCTGGGCCATGTTCTCCCCATGCTGGGGACCGAGTCCGGCCTGGAGATCTGGAGGGGAGATTTTATTTGAACCCAATTCTAAACACAACTCACGTCAGAGCAAACTATGGAACAGATGTAAACGTACTAACACCCCTCAAGGCACAATTTTTATTTATTTTTATTTTTTTTTAAACTGTAGAAGATGTTGTGAGGACAACTTTACCATTTAGTACTGGACTTTGTTAAATAGTTTTTAAAAAATATCTCATTTAAAAAGCAATGTAAAATATGATATTCTTTTTTGTTTTTAAAGGAATGTTGATTTTTTTTCTTGCTGGTCTGTGCAAATCACAGGAGTCTGAGGGACTCGCTGGAGGCCCCCCCCCAGTGAAAGAGCAACGGTTCGAATGTAAACATTTGGAAAGTGATTTCTTAAGTGAGGATGGTCGGGAGCAATTCCAACCGGAGTTTAAAAAAAAAATTAAAAATGTGGTTTCCCCCACCCCCAAAATAATCTTTTGTTTTGTTTTGAAGCTGCTGCGCTTTAGTTTAACCGGATGAAAATGTCCCAATCTGCAGCCACTGATCTGTGTGACCTCTGAGTCCTTGTGGGGGTGGCCAGGGGGGAGAAATACCAAGCAGGTTCAGACAGAAACACGGCCTGCAGCAGGCGGTTGGGGGACCCAGATGGGACCTGCCTTCATGTTATGATCATTAACCAAAGTCTTTTATTAGGAAAAAAAATAAAATAAAAGAAACAAAACAAAAAAACAAGAAGCAGAAGTTGTTAAATGGTGCAGTCCTTCCTTCGTCGGCGACAGCCTCTCCTCCAGTACATGCAATTCAAGTAATCCTAGAAGAGAAATGCACCCAGGAGTTATACTGGTGAAACCCACGGGCGCGCGGCTGTGGCTGATCACCACGTTACCTTCTGGCACCCGAGCTGGTGGGACCCTCCAGGCTTAACGGGAGGGTCTGGAGTATGGAGAGACCAGACTGAGGACAGACATGTGCAAACCAGTGGGGGGCCAAACGCCGACTGGCCCACGGGCAGCACTTCAGCCCTGCTGCAGCCCCCAATGGGACTGCGGGGGAGAGGCAGAGAGAGGAGGAAGGGGAGACACAAGGCAGTTCCTTTGGTGCCCATTTAATGCTATGCCCCTGCGTGGGTCATCAGCCATGGGGATCAAACCAGTGACCTCTGGATCTGAACACCCGCAGCTCCGGCAGCCAAGGCTGCAGCAGGCTCAGCAACGTGTGTGGGGCCCCATTGCCACAGGAGGGGCAGGGCCCAGGTTCCACCTGCCTGCCAGGACTATCAGGAACGGCAGTGCCTGGCTCACAGTGCCCTGGACATGCCTTCAAACACAGCCACCAGGGAAGCACCCTCCCCTCGAGGGGAAACCGGCATCGCCGGGCTGAGGGCAGTGGGACTGTGAGGATAGGGCAGTGGGACCAGCTACCAGATCCAGGACGCAGCTTCCTCGAGTCGCTGCTGGAGTCCCTCCCCCAGGAGCTATGGGTGAAACCCAGGCTCCTCAGAGCCCGGCTGCCCTGGCTTGGCCCGTTTGCAGGGAGACGGGCGGCTGAGCAGCGTGGCCTGGCACAGCTGGCTTTGTAAAGCCATGCTGAGTGTGAGCCACCCCGGGAAAGGGAGCTGGCTGGATCCCGGCTGGAGCCGCCCTTCCCATGGCGTCTCAGGCTGCTTAGAGAACATGGGCACAAGCCCCGTGCCCCAGCACCGCTGGGCCCTGTGCCTGGCCTCAGGCACGTCAGTGACGCTGGACGTGGGTGCTGCAAGGGTAAGAGCCCCCTCTCCCCCACTGGCCTCCCCAGGAAGGACCCAACGCCTGGGCCTGCTGCAACCTGTACCACCTAGAGTTAGTCCTCTGCTCCCCCAACCCCCGGGCTCCCCACCAGAGCACCAGGGCAACTGGAGGCGATGGCTGGGGGCCAGGTGGCTTGGATTTCACAACGACTGGGCTCCAGTCTGCCCCGCATGGGACAGGATCACTATGCGAAGTAGAGAGGCTGCATTCTCCAGCCCTCCAAGGCCTGCAGGCCCTGCCCCTCAGGCCTGCTGGTCCCCATTCTGCTCCCCACAGGTCTGTGGGCCCCCCAGCCCCCTCCTCATGGGCCTGCAGCTCCCTTCCCCCAGCAGCAGCCCACAGAGCGAGGTTCTGGGAAACGTCGCCCTGGCCTATACTCTGCCTGCCTTGTACATTACTGAGAGGCACACCCATAGGCTGATCCATGCAGTGGGGCCGCCCTGCACCACAGCTCAGTAGGGCTGCTTGAGAAGGAGGAAGGGCCCGTTTGCTCATGCACCCAGGGCTGAGGGGAACATGGAGAGAGAAGGACCCTGGCTACACAGGACCCTGGCTAAGCCTCGTCCCGGAGCTCCCCAGCCTGGCCTCCTCCAGCCCAGGCATCAGTGCCTCTCCTCCACAGGCCGTCTCTGGGCACCAGCCTTTCCCCCCTGTCCCCCAGGCCTCTATCACTGAGCCCTTGCTGGACACTGGGGCCTCCCTGGCCAGCCTCACCTTCCCCCGTTCCGCAGCAGGTGCCGTTCCACCGTTAGAAGAGCCCACAGTCCTTCAGGTTGTTTTTGATGATGACGTCGGTGACGGCGTCGAAGACGAACTGCACGTTCTTGGTGTCGGTGGCGCAGGTGAAATGAGTGTAGATCTCCTTGGTGTCCTTCCGCTTGTTCAGGTCCTCAAATTTGCTCTGGATGTAGCCAGCCGCCTCGTCGTACTTATTGGCCCCTGAGGAGGAGGAGGAGGAGATGAGCCACCTGCATACAGGGCACAATGCTAAGAGGAGCCCCCTGAGCGCTGATCCTGGATTGGTCTCTTCCGTTGGCAGTGCCTCGGTTTCCCCAGGCAGAAAGTGAATCCTGACCTGGTGTCCGGGCTAGGTGTGTGCCACAGGCACAGTCACACTTTACACCACAGGGATGTTTGCAAGCAGCCTATAGAGGGTTAATAAATGAACAACAGACACTTTAATAAATGGCTATTTGACTGCTAGAGAGCGCATAGGTTGCTTATAACCACGGCTTAGCCATCCAACACATGCCCCAGTCTTCATTCACTAACCCTTCATCGCCGGCCCTTTCTAGAAAGCGTGACCCCAAAAACTAAGCCTCGTCCATGCGTCTCTCCTAGCCAGTGAAAATGTGGAGCTTCTCAGCCATACACGTGCCCCAGCTTTGGTTGAATCCTGTTAACCTCTTGGCTTCAGGGAGATCTTGAGGCAATGAGTTCCACAGGTTAAATATACACTGGGTGAAAAAGTACCCTCAGCAGTATTCAGCGTGTTGCCTTTCAATGTCCCCAATTGTCCCTGTGAGCAGAACCACATCACTGACCATCCATGCGCTTGTGCACTTTGTCAGTCATGTCCCCCCTTACTCATCTCTGACCCCGTCTCTCCACACCTCCTTTCTGGCACTTGTCTCTGAAGTCCCTTTGTCTGCTGTGTACCATGGTAGAAATGGGGTGGAGAGAGCTGGGCCTGGGGTACCAGGAATACTTCCTCCATTAGTCTGTCTAAGGGGCACCTCACACTATGTTGTATTTACCTCCCACCGCTGTGCAGAAGAGCTGTGCTACTATCCCCAGTGTACAGATGGGCAAACTGAGACACAGATGGGGGACCAGGGAATTGAACCAGAGTCTGCTGAGTCCCAGGTTTGTGCCCTAACCATTGGACCAGTCTCACGTAGTCTCCGACTTGGTTAAAATGACCCCAATTTGAGCGGCTCTATTGACTGCAGTTGTACCCTACCCTTGCCTGGGCGCAGAGGGGCCTGAACAACCCATGACAACAGCGACAAGGAACCGAGAACCCAGCCACACGTCCGAGCAGTTCGAGCGACTCCTCACACATGGGTCCCCCTGCGGCCACAAGTGTTGCTGAGCTCTGCCCAGCCTGCAGCCCTCATTACTTTAAAGCGGGGGCTATTCATTTTCCTTTCCGGGCACCCACGCTTGGGCTGCAAATGTGTCAGAGTAGCAACAGACAACGTGGGTGAGAATCTCTTTTACTGGCCCAACCTCTGTTGGTGGAAGAGACCTGCTTTCGAGCCCCAAAGCCAGAGCTGAACCCTGAGGGGCTGAGGTCACAGCGCAAGCTGGTGTGCTGCTTGCCCAAATGTCCCCCACCCTGAGACTAATGCCCACGCAGGCCAATCCACGCAGAGAGCCCAGCTCCAGGTTCACCCCACGGGATGGCTCCTGATCTCTACAAGCTGCATGGGCAAAGGAGGGGACAGGCAGTGGGCTTTAGGGCCAGCCGGCAGGGCAGGCTATTACTCCGTAAAAAGCGATGGCAGAGGGGTACCATGTAGGGCCCAAAGCGTGCAGTGCTCACTGGAGCAGCCCTGCCCCCTTGGCCCCACCCTCTGGCATCTCTGGTGAGCAGATGCTGGCCAGACATTGGGGCAGTGCCCCCCTCGCAGGGGGAAATAGGGGGGAGGAGGATCGGAAAGATGGTGTTGTGCCTCTCACAATAACGTGCCCCCAACATGGCAGCTGCATCCAGGATTCAGCTCCCAGCATGCACAGCTGGGGCAGGGGTGTTCTCTCTGCCCCATAGACCCTTCGTCCATGCCCCACGCATCGCTTGGGGGTTTTCCCCATTCAGACCCCGCCCCCCCTTAGAAGGGGCTCGTTAACAGGAGGGCTCCCTCCACTCCTGAGTTAATGCTAGCCACGCTGAGGGGAGGGGGATGCCCCAGAGAATGCTCCCAGTTGGGCTCCGGGCCCGGACGCTGGCTAGTGGCTGGCGAAGTTCAGAGCCAGGCCACGAGTCCCACGCAAAGGAGAGGCTTCCACTGGCTTCAAAAGCCACCCAGTCACTAGGGGATTTTAATGCAACTGAACCAATCACACCTGTTCTGCATCAAGACTAGTCCGGGGCATGGAGGGGGCTGAACAACGGGCGCCTCCAGTAATTGCTGATCTGAGGAGACTCCCAGCCGTAGCACCACTGAGATGCTGTTGCACCCACGGCTCGTTTCTCACCCCACACGCTGCCACAGTTGCTTACAACACAGCTTTAATCCCCAGCCTCCAGTGAGCAGCTCCCTCTGCTGGAGGAGGCAGATTTCACATACATGGGACAGTGCGAGTCAGCCCTTCGTCCTGGCTGGGCCACAGCCCCAGCGCCGCCAGCTCTCATGAGGAGTCGTGCCATTGTACAAGATCGCAGCTTCCTTAAAAAAAGTGTCTTGCCCTCCCAGCTGCAGAGAAAAGCTTGACAAGCGTGACCTGAGTGAGCCTGATGGCTCAGACATCAGAATCAAAACTTAACAGCTGTTGGGTTTTAAATGCTCAGGAGTTTTAAGCCCCACTTGTGATTTCTGGAGGGTCGGACCTGATGTTTGAATCTTTGGGTTGGTGATGCTGTGCCCCAGGATCTTGCTCCACAACAATGCAGTGAGCGCCGTGGGTGAGGGAACGTGGAGAAGGACGGCATCTGACATGGAGAACCTTCCCCACCCACCCTGGAGAACTGACTGGGTCTGTTGAGTCACCTGCAGAACTGGGTCCGAGGGAAGCGCCTGTTTGTCATACGCATTTGGTGGGCCCCTCTCCACCAGGGCTCCGAGTCTGACGCATTTCAGCGCAGGTGTCCACCCATTTACAAGTGACAAACCCATGTGATCAGCTTCGCCTAGAACACACTGGCTAGGATACACACACTGCAACATGTACATCCCACAGGGCGGGGTGCATTACTGGCCCCTCTGCCTAACCCCCAGAGGATGGCACCTGGTACAGGCCCACCTGGGGACTCAGCCATTTAGCTAAAGCTGTAGCAGCTCCTACTCTTAGCTCTGAAGTGCCCGGTTCTATCCCTGGTGTTTAGGCCAAGATGGTGGCTCATTGACAAACCTCTGGACACCCCCAAATTCTCTTCTGGGGGTTCTCCAGTGATATGGGATAAAGGATGATCCCCCCATCCTCTTTAGAACAGATCTGAACACTGGTATCAGGCCCTCCCTCACCTCAGTCTTCTTTGCTCAAGACCAAACATGCCCAGGTTTTTGACCTGTCCCCAACAGTCAGGTTTTCTAAACCTTTGATCATTCTGGACTCTCTCCAATTTGTCCACATCACCCTTGAAGTGTGGTGCCCAGAACTGCACACTGCTCACACTAAGGCCTCTCCAGATCCCAGACTGTCACCCCAAAGCACCCTACCAAGCCAGCCTAGCCCGCTGCCAGGAGACGTTGCTAATCCATTTGACTGGGTCTTATACCACCCATAGCACTGTAAACAGAGACTGAAGAGGAGGAGAGAGGGAGCAGTATGGCTTGAAAGATGACCACTTGTGCCTGACTACTTGTGACTCCAGCTGGCACTGGCCCAAACGATGCCATGGTAGAGCCTGCCAAATGCACCCTACTTTGAGAATCCCTGCCCAGTCTGCACTCCCTGATTCCTCAGAGCACCGCACAGGAAGGTGGGTCTCACAAGTAGCAAACTGAGGTGGCAGCTTAGATTGGTGGCCAATTGGGGGAAATGCCCAGTATTGGCTAAGGACTGGCAGGCCAGGTGCATGGCTGGGGGAGAAGACCGGAGCGTGCTACCCCCAGCAAGGCACAGCAGTGCATTGGGCCCGCCCATGGTGCTTGTTTGTAATGGGGCATTGGCTGCATCGACTCGTCTATATTCCCCAGAAGCTCCATCGAGGTAACCTGCGACCTGAAAGGCAACAGTGACCGGATTAACTCCCACATCCGGTCACTTTCTGCGGGGCTTGCAGAGCTGCGTCAGAGCACACAAAATGACTGGAAAACTGGCCATTCCAAAGTTACCTTGGTCTGGGACTGAGAACCGTTGTGCTGCAAAAGGGACGCGGACAAGCACATGGTGTTAAAATCCAACATATTTTCCCCTTGATCACATGATTTCCCTTCCCCCATGTACCGATTTTTCAGAAAGCCCCAGAGCTCAACGTTTACGGCTATTATCCTCCAGAATGCCACTTCTCTGTCAGATCGACGCACTGCTGGGCTGTTCCAGGCGGGATGGGGTACCAGGCCCTATGCCCTGATTGTTCACACAGCATCACTTGAGGAGTAGGTTCCACAGGCCCCAGTTTGTTATTGTAGGGTTGCTACAGCCCAGCAGGCTGCTCCAACCCTGGCTGCAGAGCGTGCCCATGCTGGCTTGCTACAGCAGGATTGCTGCTGGGTTTGAGAGGAGCTGCATAGCAGTGGGTTTGTTATGGTGGCGTGGGGCAGAGGAAGGGGTTGTTGTAGGGTTGCCAGGGATAGTTAGTTTGGTTTTTTTCAAGAAAAGGCAGGTGGAATTTTAGGCCCGCCCAGCTCACAAGCTGAGAGAGGGGAGGCTGGGCCAGAGTTTAGAGCACCAGCCTAGAACAGGGAGACCTGGTTCAATCCCCTCCTCTCCCACAGACTCAGGGTGCAACCTTGATCCTGTCACTCACCACTCAGGGCCTCGCCGGTACAACGGGGTGACAGCCCTGCCCTGCCACCTGGGGCATGTGAGGATCACAGTGAAGATGGTGAGGTGCCCAGATACTATAGATAGGTAAGTGCCTACAGAAAAGTCAACACTGCGAAAAAAGATTGGTTCTTAACCTAAATTAGGGTCCATCCACTCAGGTCAGGATCCATCCACCCTGCAGTGGGGAGAGACCTCTGATCCCTGGGAGACAGACTCACACTAACAGGGCATAAGCCTGGCTCCCCAGGCTGGGAGGTGTGCTCACAGCTGCAGTGTAGACAGACCCCTAGGACAGGCAGACAGCATCTCTTCTAGGTCAAAGCTACTTACCCCCCCAGCAAGGCCTGGGCACCTGGCACCTGGCAGATGGGGTGGAGACCCAGACAGCCCCATACGGAGCCTGAACACTGCGTTCTCCCCACAGCCAGAGCAGCTCTGAAGGCTGGAACTGGCCGGTCAAAGGTATTTCACCCCCTACCCCAGAAGGAAGCAGATTTGTCCACTAGTTCCCTTCTGTATAGAGGGCAGTCACAATGTGCACAGCTGCCAGTAACCCCAGGAGAGAGCAGCTCAGCTGCCATTCAGTTAAACCCCAGTCCAACGTGCCGCTGCCCTGTACAGACCCCCCACTGCTGAAGACTCCACTGAGCCCAGCACGGGAGCCTCGCTAGAAAGAGCCAGACACAAGCTACTGGCCTGGTAGCTTATCAGCAGGGACTGAGCAGGTCTGTAGCTTGCTGTTTCCTGTCCTCCTGACCTGGTGTGCCTCTGGCACTTCCTCTGTACAGAACAAGCGTCACGGGGAGACACTCTCCGGTTTTCAGTCTCACAGCGAGGTCCCGATGAGGATTTGCCACGGCTGCCAGGAGGTGCTGATAAAACAACACAGACTAAATGGAGCCTGCATGCTGCTGTGCTCACCACCTTCTCTTCCCTGCCTCTCTGGGGCCCTGGCTGCCCTGGAATCAAACCCCGTTTCAAGGGCTCGCAGGGATTAGTGACCAGGGAGAACAGGAGTACTTGTGGCACCTTCGAGACTAACAAATTTGTTTGAGCATAAGCTTTCGTGGGCTAGAACCCACTTCATTGGATGCATAGAATGAATTAAGTGGGCTGTAGGCCACGAAAGCTTATGCTCTAATAAATTTGTTAGTCTCTAAGGTGCCACAAGTACTCCTGTTCTTTTTGCGGATACAGACTAACATGCTGCTTCTCTGAAACCCGATCAGAGAGAGTTAACTGGTTTCTAAATGACAGTCTGTGTTTGTACAGTGCCTGGCACAGTGTGGTCCTGTCTGGCACAGAGGTCCCAGGTGCTACCAGCTGGCACTGCTGCCCTCCAATGGACAGAATGAGACGTGCTCCCAGAGCTAAACCCAGCACGGGGCTGTAGAGCAGAAAGCAACTCTCCTGTAGCTGGAGAGGTCAAGGCCACACAAGGAGGATCCCAAGTGCTATGCCAGGGACTGAACCAGAAGCAGGAGCTGCTATAGCTTGAGCTAAAGAGGCAGGATCTGTAGCTGTGGCTGGAACAGACTCACCCTCTGTGGGCTGTGCAGAGCGGGACGTGGGACATGGCCAGTGGGTTGTACTCTGAGCTCACAGGGGCCCTAGAGGGCAGCACAGTGACCGTCACTCCCCGTTGGGCCCAGGTTTGCTACAATTTACATGGATTTTCAAACCCGTCTCTCCCCCGTCACGGATGCGGCCACTGGACTGGAGTGGTATGCGATAGGCAGGCACCCAAGTTTAACGAGGCAGAGCCACTATGCGGAAAAGGCCAGCTGGTTTCCACCTTGGGAGCCCCAGCTGGGCTGGGAGAGGGCAGCTGCCACTGGAACGCCAGGGAAGCCGGGACTCCAAGGTGCAAGTAAGGGACTGGCTCTGCGCATCAAGCGCTGGAGCTCAAACAACTCCCCTAACATTTGAAGTACTTTGGGGCCAGCGTTCAATTAACACAACCACCTCAAATAGGTTGGGTCTCAATGAGCCCAGACAGGGCGTCTCCTAGAATAACTTTGGCAGGCCTGGTCTGGCCTGCATGGTCCCAGCCTGATGGCACAGAACAGGGCAGCTCCAGCATCCTTTCTGACAATGGGGTTTGCCTTGAAGTTTGCAGTGGCTTCATCCTGCCCCTGAACCTGAACCTCCCTGAGCCCCAGGTGTCATGACCGCCTGCGCTGTGATGCAGGAGGAGCTGTGCTAACACTGGCCTGGTTGGAAGCAGCTCACGGGGCCATTCCAGGGTACCTGAAGGAAGTGAGAGCTGAGCAGAGATCTCCCCAGCACCTCAGGCCTGCTCTAGCACACAGCTTCATGATCAGATAAGCCCTCGGCATCTTGTGCATGGAACCCGCGTCGCTCCTGCTGGTGCTAAGCTCCCAGATGGCAGCAGCCAACTCCAGGGCCTGACTCAACTCAGTTGTGCCAAGGAGATGCTACTTCCTGCCATGTACAACCACAGGGTCTGGATGGGCTTTATACCCAACCCTGCCCCACTGCTAAACACAGCAGACAGCCACCCTAACTCAGGTAAGACCCCTCCCTACCCCCCCCAGGGGACTCATCCTCCAGTCAACATCTCAACAGAGCTGCCCTCTCTTACATCCCTTCTCACATCAGCAGGAGCAGCGACAGAGCTGGATTTTCCCACTGTCTGTCCCATTCACAGGGACCTGCCTCCCAAAGGCAGCCCCACCGTCAGTCACAGGCCTTTTCTGGTCTAGTTGCGGCTGCACAGACCTTTGGGTTCAGTTCCTCTGGCACCGCCAGGAGCCTCTCAGCTCTTCAGAGACTTGTGTATCTTGCATGAGACCTATTGCATCTGATCTACCAGCTGAGCCTTTGGACCACGCTCATCTCTGTACCATCCACATGCTCATTTCACGCATTCCTAAACAGATGCCTCTCGTGAGGTCTGCAACGGCACCCAATTGCTCCTGACGACACAGGACCTCCCGTTTGTAGTCACCTCTTCCGAGCCACAACCCGTACTAACAGGCAGGAATCGCAGCGCAACAGGCCTAGTAAGATCTATGTATAAACAAGGTAATCCAACCCTTGGCATTTTCGTTTCTATCTCCTGCCTGTAGCCTGTGAGTGCAGCCTAAAATACCAGGGTGTGGCCAATGATCTTGAAATGCGGAAGGTCTGGGATGGAAATTCTAGGAGCTACAAGTTTATCCTCCACCCAGAGCAGGTGCTGAGCTACAGACCAAATCCCGGAGCCATGCTGAAATGGCTGATTCTCCGCTCACTGGGAGCCAGGATGGGTTTCACCCTGGCAAGAAGCAGCACGTTACCTGTGTACTCCGGGAAGCAGATGGTCAGGGGGCTGTGTATGATCTTCTCCTCAAAGAGGTCCTTCTTATTCAGGAAGAGGATGATGGACGTGTCTGTGAACCACTTGTTGTTACAGATGCTGTCAAACAGCTTCATGCTCTCGTGCATCCGGTTCTGGCAAGACAACCAACCATAGGCACTCAGTCAGCCAGATGGGACCCGGACAGAGCAAGAACTGGGTTAGGAGCCAGGGAAATAGCAGGGGGAAGGGCTGCCTAATGGTTAGGGCATGAGACGAATTCAAAAGACCCAGGTTCAATTCCCTTGTCCCCCAAAACTCCCTGTGTGACTTTGTGCAAGTCACTTTGACCCAGATCCTCAGAGATGTTTAGGGGTCTCACTGCCACTGGAATCAAATTCCTTTATGCCGTAGCCAAGTTCAGTTGAAATCAATGGAAGTTTGGTGTCTAAATACCTTTGAGTATTGGGCCTCAGTTTCCCATCTGTACAATGGGGATACTACTACTCACGTGCTCATGGGTGAGTGATGGGGCCATACAAGGAGATCAGACAGACTGGCATGAGTTGGGGAAGGTCTCAGGATCCAGCACAGCCAGAACCTCTGCCTTTTACACAGAGGAGATCACTGGATTTTGGGGCACCGTGCCTCAACTCTGGAGAAGTTTGGGCACCAACAGCCTCATGCACTTCCGCTTGTTTCCTGGATGGAACTGAATCCAACCATTCCCACTGGAGTCTAGCTAGATGGGGGTGCTCATGTCTCCTATGTTTAGGGGCCTAGGCATCCAGGTTAACTCAGTTCTAAGAGAATTCTGAGAAGCTTTAAATGTTTTTAAGCCATAAATCTTATTGCAGAGCAGTTTTCAGAGTAGAAAGCATGTGGGGGATGGTCACGGTCAGCTGGAATTCCTAGAAGCCACATGAAAGCATCAGACAGCTAGTTTATGACATGTGCACACAGGTTTAATCATCAACATCATGTGGAACCACAGAAAGAGGAAGAAAGGAAAGAGATAAATGTGCTGGGGCATTGGAACGAAAAGGAAGGACGGTTTGGCTGTTAAGCTATTGTCATAGCCCAGCCTGGCACAGCAATACTGCACTGCTGGTGCCAAATTGCCAACCTTACAGAGCACTGAGACAACACCCTTCCCAAAACGCCAGCCTTGTCCCTGTGGAGTACCGGAATTTGGGGAGAGAGATGATGTTAACCAAGTTACGCTCAACATGCCCGCAGGACCCAATGCGTCGCTGTGATCACTGAAGAGCTCGTGGAATTGCGGAATAAACCATGGCTAGAAGGCAGAATTGTTTAGCAGTGAGTAATGAGCCACTGGAGCAATTTACCAGGGGCTATGGTGGAGTCTCCATCTCTGGAATTTGTCAGTCAAAGCGGGCTGCTCTTGGGATTGTTTGGGGGCAGGTCTTTGGCCTGGTTATCCAGCTTAGACTAGACGTACCCAATGGTCCCTTCTGGTTTTGGCAGGATCAAATGAGGCAAACCCACAGTTTTCTACTGCCCCAGACAAGGGCTAATGAGTCTGCTGAGATGCCCAGTTCCTGCACCCATCTAACCTACAGACACCCCTCGTTTCTGTCCCATGCGTAAGAGAGGTGGTGCAATGGTAGCCAGTGAGCGTGGGGGCAGGTGGGGAGAGGATGCCAGAGAGGGATAGAAGGCACCCGGCAGGAGGAAGGAGATTGGAGTGCTGGGGAGAGGGGAGGGGGGGCACGGGGGAAAGGCCTGGAGCCTCCTGCAGCAAACCCCCTCCCCGGTGAACATGCACAGATCCGGGGGATTGAGCTGGAGACACTCAGCCCATGGTCCCTCATGCTCGTGCATTTCAGACTAGCTCCAAGTGACGCAGGGCCAGATTAGTCCCTCTCCCATCCTTACCATCTCCTCGTCTTCAGCCAGAACCAGGTCGTAGGCGCTGAGAGCCACGCAGAAGATAATGGCCGTCACGCCCTCGAAGCAATGGATCCACTTCTTCCTCTCTGACCTTTGGCCGCCCACATCAAACATCCTGCAAGCAAACAGCCAGCGTCACGGCAGCAGGGGAGCTCCCGCGCCGTCCCCACTGCTGAGCCTCAGCCTGATCAACGACCCCCCAGTCCAGAGAAGGAGAGCTGGCTAGGGCGGAGACTGGGAGCCACTCAGCCCTGCTACCAACTGGCTGGGACACCCTGGCAGGTCTTGTCACCTCCACGGGCCACAGTTTCCCCAGCTGTAAGACCAACCTCCCAGAGCTGAGAGGCTCAATTAGTTAATTAGGCCCAGATTTTCAAAGGATGCTCGGCAGCTGTGATAAATGAAGGGGGGGAGGGATAGCTCCCTTTTATGGACACCCAGCCAGACAGTTAGCTATAAAAATCCCTCTTGGTAGCTGTTCTCTACTTGCTTTACCTGTAAAGGGTTAAAATGTCTGACTGCATGCATAGGTAAAAGGAAGTGAGAGCACACCTGGCCAAAAGAGCCAATGGGAAGGCTAGAACTTTTTAAAATTGAAACAAGACTCCCCTTTTGTCTGTCTGTGGTTGTTCTTCCAGAAAGGGGACACAAAGCAGCAATGCGGTACGAAGTTTAAGCCAGGTATCAAATCATACCTAGAATCTACTCATTTGAAACCCCAGATATGCAAGTAGATCAGGAAATGTCTAGGAAGACGCAATTAGGTTCATCTCTTATTTCTTTATGGCTTGTAGACTCCTCTGTGCTAACCCCAAATGCTTTTGTTTTGTTTGTAACCTTTAAGCTGGACCTCAAGGAAGTTATTTTGATGCTTAATTATTATAAGTGGTTCTTTTTAAAATCTACCAATAGTCTAAGTTTTTAGATGTATTTTCTCTTTTGTTTTTAATAAAATTTACCTTTTTTAAGAACAAGATTGGATTTGTGTGCCCTAAGAGGTTTATGCACATTGCTTAATTAGCTGGTGGCAACAGCTGATTTTCTTTGTTTTCTTTCTCAGCTCTTCCCCAGAGGAGGGATGAAAGGGCTTGAGGTTACCCTACAGGAAGGAATTCCCAAGTGCACCTTCCTGAGTTCTCGAAGGGTTTTTTTTTTTTTTTTTTTTTTGCACTTGGGTGGTGGCATCATCTACCCATCCAAGGTCAGAGAAAAGCTGTAACCTTGGGAGTTTAATACCAGCCTGGAGTGGCCAATATTAATTTTTAGACTCCTTGCAGGCCCTCACCTTCTGCACTCCAAGTGCCAGAGTGGAGAATCAGCCTTGACAGCAGTTAAACACCTCCTAGGACCTGAGCCTAGGAGTCTGCAGGCTGCCTGGGGATGCTCAGGAGGGCAGAGTAAATCATTCTTGTTGAGAATCATTTGCTCACGTTACTTAGAAACCCCTTTGTCATCTTGGAAGGATTAAGTGGTGCTGGCACCAGCTCAGATGACTAGCTGCTGTTCTCTTGGCCAGGCCAATGGGCCCTTCCCTCTGCTAAGTCAGCAAACTCCTGCCTCAGCTCCTGGGCACAGCAGCGTCACAGCAGCAAGTCGGACATGAGAATTTTAGCTGCATTTTGGCCCTTACCACACTACAACGTCTAACCAAGTCTGTAGCCAGCTGGTGATCTGAATGGCTCTAAAGTTGGGGTGAGTCCTGTGCCCTCCCAGAATTCCCCCGCAAAGGACAGACAAGTTCTCCTGCAACTGACACAACTGACTGGGGGGAAAATCCCAGAGCGTCTCAGCACAAAGAATCATGGGGTGTGCCCTCAGCACACATGGGTGAGTGTAGAGAGAGTGAGGATGCTAACACGGATAGGACTCTGCAGTGGGGATGCTCACACTCAGGCTAGGCTAACCCGGGTGCTCACACCCAGGTGCCAATCAACCAGGCAGGCTGTGCGGTGCAGACATAGGATTCTAACACTGGATAGTTAACTTGGGGATAAAAATGCACCTCCACTAGGGAAAAAAGTGTGTTTTTAACACGAGTTAGCGAACTTGTTAAAATCCCAGTGAAGACAAGTTAGCAGGTCTACTTGGCTAAATCCTAGGCTGCTCCAGTCTTCATCTCAACCTGCTAATTCATGTGAAAATGACCAACTGCCTTGCCTTCACTGCAGCTTTACCTCATGTCAGCTAACCTGAGTTAAGAACAAACCTTTTTTCCCTGGAGAAGACAAGGCCTCACAGACAAGCCATTTAAACAGCCTCCTCCCTTCCTGGGAAGTATAAACTTCCCTTTTCCCTTCCAGCATCCATGCCTCATGGGAGGTATTACTGCAGCCTGCAGGCGAGCAGGGAGTGTGCTGTGGCAAGCAAGGATGGATCTCTGGGAAGATGCTGTCGACAAGCGCTGGAAAGCAGAGGCTGAGGCCTCAGTAGCCTTGCACACATTTCGACAACTATCCTAGCAGTGCAAAGGAAATGCATGGCTCAAGAGCGAATTACACTGGTCACATGTAGCGCTGCTGAGTTAAATAGGATAAGAATGCTGTGTTACAGTACAACATGCGAGGACCAATGGGGTTAGCACCTTGTTGGTTTAGAGCGAGTGCTCTGAATGTTAACTTGCTAGGCATACGCGGGCATCAGGGAGACTGGGCAGGAGATCGGGAGCTGGCAGCTCTGGAGTTTTATTCCTGGCTCTGCTGCTGAGATGCTGGGTGGCGCTGGGGTAGTCACCTCGGCTTTCTGTGCCTCAGTTTCCCCATGTGTGAAACAGGAATGATCAGACTCACTCACATGACTGGGGTGTGGGATGGCTTCCGTAGTTAAGCATTAAGACTGCCAAGTGGTGCACGTTGTCAGATAACGACAGTACTGCTTCCTGTGCATGCAGCAGGCACCTGCTCACATTACACTCAGGAACTCTGGGGATGTTAGGCCTGCACGACACACCGAGTGTAACTAACGGTGTGATTTGAAACCAAATCAGTTTCAGTTTGTAATTGAATCGGGCTGTGTGTACACTTAAACTGCAAGAGTGGTGTAGCTGAAGCGCTTCCAGTAGCCACTCACTGCGGTGATGTGAGGGGCTCTCCTACCACCGGAGTTAACCACTTCCCTAAGAGGCCACGGCTAGGGAGATGGACGAATTCTTCCTAGTGCTGTTACACTAAGGGGTAGGTCAGCTTAACTACATCTTGCAGGGGTGTGGATTTTTCGCATCACTGAACAATGTGTAGACCTGGCCTTAAACTTAACTAATTTAAGAGTGTCCACATTACAGGGGTTGCACAGATTTCGATAAATCAGTGCACAGGCTGTGTGTAGAAAAGGATTAAATCATGCCACATTGGGATTAGATCAGTGCCCTAGATTCACTGCACTGGTCCGAGCCCTTAATGGATACAGATCAGTTTGGTTATAACAGTGCATCTTTCGGAGACAGATCAGCCATGCATCTACCTGCTCTCTAGTCACCTGCTGAGCCTCCTCAAAACAAAAAACAGGCTAGAGAAGACCTGCATTTCTGAGGTAGGAAACAAGCAAAAACACTTATTAAAAACCCTTTCAGGCCTTTTTCATACATCATTAAAGCACACTCTGTGATGAAGTTGGGGATCTCTCGTTTTTTACATGCATAGTGTGTACGCTCCTCAGTTTCCCTGTGTGCTGCATGTTTAACAAGGTGGTGGGAGAGTGTTTGTTGTTGCAGAGGATCACGTGTGACCTCACCTAGCAGCCGGGACCCCCGGACAATGGCCTGGAGATGGGAACCCTAACAACTGGTGACCTGGTGACTAAGAGGCCCACCCCAGCTTGGCAGTCAGCCGGTTCTGGCCAGTTGGAGAACAAAGGGCTGAGGAGAGAGGACCCTGGTGACCTGACCAACCATTTCCAGCCAGAGGGGAACAAAGGATGGATGAGAGAGGGCCCCAGTGACCTGTTTACCTGGGATGGAAGACAAAGGACAGGGGAGGAGCTGTTGGGGCTGGATGCCCAGCTGGAAAGCTCACGGTCTCTGGACTGGGGAGAGAAACCAGGCAGAGCCCACCTGAATGCAGAGGAGACTTAGATGTACTGTGGTGAGGGAGGCCAGGCCTGAGGGCCCTGAGAGTTTCCTATGCTGTGTTCAGATGCTCAATAAATCCTCCTGTTTTACGCTGGCTGAGAGTCACTCCGGTCTAGAGAACAGGGTTGCATTATTCCCTCTGGGAATAGAGGCCCTGGGGGTCCAGAGCGAGTGGCCTCCCTGAGAGGCCTATGACGAAAGACAGGTGTGCTAAGGCTCAGAGAGGTGCGGTTCCAGGAGGTGGAGGGGCTTAACCCCTGAGAGAGAGTGGACCCCGAGAAGGGCTGTCACACTGAAGGACCCCCCAGGGACCGTACGGGGCCAAGAGTGGGCACAACCTGTGAGTCTGTAACACACTCACAAAAGGGCCAAAGTTCAATTTATCCCCTAAGCAAAACGCCTTTCACTTTCAATGGACAATGATCTGTTTTAGAAACCCAGCCTTTATATGACGATCTCTTTCTTTCTCTTTCTCTCCAGGATAATGCAATGATTGCCAAGGAGAGGAATCTTTGCTATGGAACAGATGTAAGGAGAAGTAAATCTATCTAGATTATTATATCTAAATAGCTTAGCTTCTCCCATGTTTCTAAGCTCCTCCCACAGTTGAAAAGAGAGACACCAATCATCTGATGGTGATGGCAGTATCACACTGTAGCTGCAGCAGCTGCAATCCTGAGTGCTCTGTGGCTTTGCTCTCCAGCAAACACTTGCTCATTTCACTTGTTAATTACCTTAGCTTAAAATGAGGTGGGTGATATAACTTTTATTGGACTAACCCCCTTCTGCTGGTAAAAGAGACAAGCTTTTGAGCTACACAGAGATAGAAGATTGGGGTGGGAGGAGGGCCTGTGATTTGTGGAGTTGATATTTATGATGTACAATATTTCCAGTGTTGCTATTAGTGGTCCTAGGTGCTGAGAGAGGCACTTACGTGGGCATTGCCCACCATAGATCCTCTTCAGAGGATTAAGTATGCTGTAGTCCAGTGGTTCTCAACCTATTTATCATTGTGGCCCCTACAAACCCCTATGCCCAGCATCCTCCGCTCAGACTCCTCCTTCACACAGCGGGGCCAGGAGTGGAGAGCCGAGTGCAGGGCTGGGGGCAGAAACCTTGACCCCGCATCCTGCAGTACATGGCTGGGCGGCAGCCCGCAGCTGGCAGTAGCTGGCTGCCCGGACCCCACTGCATGGAGCTTACAACAGCCCATGGCCTTTAGCGCACAGCTGAACTAGGCCACAGCTGTATGCTAATGTGGTCATATGCAGCCTGCGGCCCACAGGTTGAGAACCACGGCTGTAGTCTTTCCGGCTAGGATGAGGAGTAGGCGAGAAGTCCTAGTCTATAGTCCATGGACTCCATGAGCCACCTTTGACTGCTAGGCTCCCTCTGCAGTGAGTCTTAGGCCCAGTCTCTTTTGGCATGCACAGCTGTCTCTCTCTCCTTGCTCAGACCCTCCAGAGCAATAAAGCATGAGGACTGGCAAAACCCACAGAACTGCATTCCAACTTCCCCTGCAAACCGTTCGCTACTGAAATCCTCTGGAGATGTGTTTTTCTTTGCTTGGCGACTGATCAGCATTTCACATCATCGTTTCAGCCACACAGATAACGGGACTGGAACTCTGTCTAGTCTCCCCACAGCTCCTGCTGGATTGAAATGTCCTAAAGCAGGGACGTGTCAGCTCTCTCTGAACCACCATGTACACCAAAGGAACAAGCACCCTCTCCCTAAATCCTTGTCTTCACTACAGATGAGGGTTTTTAACATGTGGTAACTAAAACCTGCCAACACCCACATGTAAATAAGGCAATCTGAACCTGTTAGCAGGTCAGGGTAAACACTGGGGGAGTGCATGGTTCACCTCGACCCATTAACGCACGTAAGAACCACAAAGTACCTGGTACACACTAGGATGTTACCACATGTTGGCTGCCACATGGATTAAAAACACAAACCAGATCCTCCTCTCTTCCAAATGTGGACTCCCCTCAGGGTGTGTGGGTGCACCATGCCTGCCCACCCACCCCCCACTAACACTCAGTGCTGCTGGCCGAAGGAACTGACCCTGGCTCCGTGAGGTGGGGCTCTGGAGCGCTACTCCTTATGATCTCCAGTAACTTACCTGGAGTTCAGTACAGCATTTGATACAGGTCCACCAGGGAAATTATCAGTTACATTGGAGAAGATGGTGACAGGTCATTACAAAACCTCATTTCCCCATACTAATTTCTCCCTACTGTTACTCACACCTTCTTGTCAACTGTTTGAAACGAGCCACCCTCATTACCACTTCAAAAGTGATTTTTTCCTCCCTTGGTATTCTACTGTTAATTGAATTGTCTTGTTAGACTGACCCCCCACCTGGTAAGGCAATTCCCATCTTTTCATGTACTATGTATAAATATATCTGCTACTGTATTTTCCACTCCATGCATCTGATGAAGTGGGTGTCAGGGAGTCAGGGCCCTACACCCCTCTTCCTGGGATTCACCGTGACTCTCAGCCAGCCAGTAAAAAGGAAGGTTTATTGGACAATAGGAATGCAGTCTACCGCAGAGCTTGTAGGCACAACCAGGACCCCTCAATCAAGTCCTTCTAGGGGTTCAGGGAGCTTAGACCCCAGCTTGGGGTTCCCTGCGTTGCACCACCCAGGCCCAAACTGAAACTAAAAAAATCCCTCCAGCAGCTCTCTCTCCCCTCCCCTCTGCCCCTCCTCTCCTTTGTTCAGTCTCTGGGGCAGAAGGTGTCACTTCTCCCAACCCCCCTCCTGGCTCAGGTATCTCCCTGCAAGGAAAGTCTCCCATCCCCAATGTAACTCCCAGGCAACATTCCCAGGTCAAATCCGCTCCGCTCCCTGCTCCGTCACATCGGGTTCTAGCCCACGAAAGCTTATGCCCAAATAAATTTGTTAATCTCTAAGGTGCCACAAAGACGCCTCGTTGTTTTTATTGGAGAAGATGGGGCTTACTATGAGAATTGAGAGGTGGGTAAGGAACTGGTTAAAGGGGAGACTACAAAGAGTCCCACTGAAAGGTGAACTGACAGGGTTGAAAGAGGCTACTAGTGGAGTTCCTCAGAGATCGGTCTTAGGACCAATTTTATTAACATTTCTATTACTGATCTTGGCACAAAAAGTGGGAGTGTGCTAATAAAATTTGCAGATGACACAAAGCTGGGAGGTTTTGCCAATATGGAGGAAGACCTGAACAGCATACAAGAAGATCTGGACAACCTTGAAAACTGGATGAAATTTAATAGTGCAAAATCACTCACTTGGGGAGTGAACAACAAGAAGTTTTGCTGTAAGCTGGGGACGTATCAGTTGGGAGCAACAGAGGAGGAGAAAGACCTTAGTGACTATAAGCAGTCAATGTGAATGCAGTCCTAGGATGCATCCGGCGAGGTATTTCCAGTAGAGACAGGGAAGTGTTAGTGCCATTACACAAGGCACTGCTGAGACCTCATCTGGGACACTGCGTGCAGTTCTGGTCTCCCATGTTTAAGAAAGATGAATTGAAACTAGAACAGGAGCAGAGAAGGGCTACTAGGATGATCTGAGGAATGGAAAACCTATCTTATGAGAAGAGACTCAAAGAGCTTGGCTTGTTTAGTCAAACTGAACGATGGCTGAGGGGAAGATATGATTGCTCTAAATACATCAGAGCAGAGGTGGGCAAACTACAGCCTGCGGGCCACATCTGGCCCGCGGGACCATCCTGCCCAGCCCCTGAGCTCCCGGCCCCTCCCCCGCTGTCCCACCTTTCCCCACAGAGCCACGCCGCCGCGTGGGCAGCACTCTGAGCTGCAGAGCTGCACGCTCCTGCAGAGCAGAGTGGCAGTGTGTCTGGCTGCGGCCGGCACGGCAGCCAGACATGCTGCTCTGCATGCTCTGCTCGGTGTGGTAAGTGGGCCGGGGGGGGGGAGGGGGGAGGATTGTATAAGGGGCGGGGGGTCCCGGGGGGGCAGTCAGGGGACAAGGAGCGGTTGAATGGGGTAGAGGTTCGGGAGGGGAGGGGAGGGGAGCGGTCATGGGACGGGGAACCGGGGCAGTTGAATAAGCGTGGGATCCCAGGGGGCCTGTCAGGGGGCAGGGGTGTGGATGGGGTTGGTGCAGTCAGGGGACTGGGAGCAGGGGGGTTGGATGGGGGTGGGGTCCCAGGGGGGTTAGGGCAGGGGGTCCCAGGAGGGGGCATTTAGGGGACATGGAGCAGGGGGGGTTGGATGGGTCAGGAGTTCTGAGGGGGGCAGTTAAGGGGTGGGAAGCGGGAGGGGGAGGGGGAGGGGACCAGGCTGTTTGGGGAGGCACAGCCTTCCCTACCCGGCCCTCCATCCAGTTTTGCAACCCCAATGTGGCCCTGAGGCCAAAAAGTTTGCCCACCCCTGCATCAGAGGGATAAATACCTGGGAGGGAGAGGAGTTATTTAAGTTAAGTGCAAATGTGGTCACAAGAACAAATGGATGTAAACTGACCCTTAACAAGTTTAGGTTTGAAATTAGGCAAAGGTTTCTAACCATCAGAGAAGTGAAGTTCTGGAGCAGCCTCCCAAAGGGAGAAGAGGGGGCAAAAACCCTAACTGGCTTCAAGACTGAGCTTGATAAGTTAATGGAGGGGATGGTATGATGAGACTGCCTACAATGACATATGGCCAAACTGTGACTGCTAGCAGCAAATATCTCCAATGGCCAGTGATGGGACACTAGATGGAGAGGACTTGGAGTTACTACAGAGAATTCTTTCCCAGCTGTCTAGCTCCTGGATTTTGCCCACATGCTCAGGGTCTACTGATTGCCATATTTGGGGTCGGGAAGGAATTTTCCCCCAGGTCAGATTGGCAGAGACCCCAGAGTTTTTCCTCTACAGCATGAGGCACGAGTCACTTGCAGGTTTAAATTAGTGTAAATGGTGGATTCTCTGTAACTTGAAATCTTTAAATGAAGGGTGGGCAAACTTTTTGGCCCAAGGGTCACATCTGGGAATAGAAATTGTATGGCAGGCCGTGAATGCTCACAAAATTGAGGTGAATGCTCTGGTTGGGGGTGCGGGCTCCAGGGTGGGGCCAAAAATGAGGAGTTCAGGGTGTGAGAGGGGGCTCCAGACTGGGGCAGTAGGGTGCGGGGAGGTGAGAGCTCCGGCTGGGGGTGTGGGGTGGGAATGAGGATGAGGAGTTTGGGGTGCAGGAGGGTGCTCCGGGCTGGAATTGAGGGGTTTGGAGGGTGGGAGCAGGATCAGGGCTGGGGCAGGGGGTTGGGACTCAGGGGTGCAGGCTCCAGGCGGCACTTACCTCAAGCGGCTCCCAGATCAGCAGACATGTCCCCACTCTGGCTCCTACACAGCGGCGCAGCCAGGCAGTTCTGCACGCTGCCCCGTCCCCAGGCACTGCCCCTGCAGCTCCCATTGGCTGTGGTTCCTGCTGGGGCGGACCTTGGGACGGGGGGGGGGGGGGGGGGGTAGCGTGCAGAGCAGAGCCTCCTGGCTGCCCCTATGCGTAGGAGCCTGGGTGGGGGGGCATTCCGCTGCTTCTAGGAGCCATGTGGAGTGGCCCATGACCCTGCGCCCCAGCTGGAGCACTGGAGTGTGGCAAGCCCCAGACCCTGCTCCCCAGTGGGAGCGCGAAGGCCGGCTTAAAACAGCTGGCAGGCTGGATCCAGGCCACGGGCCGTAGTTTGCCCACCCCTCCCTTAAACCATGATTTGAGGACATCAGTAACTCAGCCAGGGGTTTGGGGTCTATTACAGGAGCAGGTGGGTGAGATTCTGTGACCTGCAATTCACAGAAGTCAGACTAGATGATCATGATGGTTCCTTCTGGCCTTAGAGTCCATGAGTCAGTATGGTGCTCTGGCAACCCCCAGCAGCTCTTTTTAGCTAGGGCTGCCACAGACCCACTCTACAGGCATGTTCAGAGTTGCAGTTAGTTACTGTAGGAATGAGGTTCTTGCTCCTTTTTCAATCCTGGGGGCCTGCAGGGTCAGAACAGGTACAGCAGGGTGAGGCGGAGTTCGGCTCACACAGCAAGAGAATTGTGAGCCAAGCTCAAGTGCAGTGTGCCCGGGTCACCGAACAGACCAAGGCACATCTTCAGGGGCCTATATGCTCAGATAGTAGTGAGCATGCACGAAGGGGAGTGACCCAGCTTGACTCTCAGAGGGTGGCTAGCACTTACTCCCACCATTTGTTTTATGGAATAAGTGAGGCCTGAATTAGGAACCCCAGGAGGCCGCCTCCTTCCCAGGCCCACTTAGGAGACTTCAGCCTCCCTACGCAATCGCAGACCCTCCAATAGGTAGAACCCTGCACGGATACACAAATTATATCCGCAGATGTGGATATCTGCACCCGCGTGTATAAATTGTGTATCTATGCAGGGCTCTACCAACGGGACAGGAAATTCATCGTTCCCTCCGCTGTCCGAGGCAGGCGCCAAATCCAGCCCTTTTCCTGGTGCTTGGATTTCATAGTAACTCTAAGCAACAGCACCGACACCTCTGCCCAAGCTTCCTCCTTGAAAGTGGCTGTCCCTCAGGTTTTCCTCCAGGCCCTCCTCTAGCCCAGCTTCCCCTTCCCCAAATACACTCCCCCACCCTAACTTAGCGGAGGCACCTCCTAGCATGACTCAGCAGGAACCAACCACGGCTTTGGCACCCCAGCCGCATGCGACCCAGCAGAAAAGCATGGCATTCCCACACAGCGCTGAGTAGCTGATGCCCAGTTACTTACTAGGCATGCAAGGGCCAGCACTTGGGTATAAATAGGGAGAATGGATAATGTCTTCTACCAGAGCCAGACTGAGCTCTCTTCCCAACCCCAGCACACACCCTCCCCTTCTCACAGCCCTGGCCGTGGAAAGTACCAAATTGGCACAGTGGTCGGGCGCTGGATTAAACATGAAATTAATCTCACCAGGATGGGGTCACGTCCCCACTCCGCTCCACATGGCTCCTCATTACTGAGGTATGCTGTCAGCACAGGACATGAACCGGCTCAGGATGAGCCCTGCCTTGCCAACATCAGCTGACGTGACCCTGCTCAGCAAAGGCAGGAGGGCTCCCCAACCTAGCGAGGAGTGAGGCAAGCATGTGATTTTCATTTAGGTCAGAAAACTGGGATTTAATTTGTTTGACCCCTTTTATGCCTCTCTCAATGGCTTCGCATTAGAGCCTCAAAGGCCTGTAAAAAAACAGGCATTTGCAGAGAAGAGAGTTCAAAACCTGTAGCAATTACGAGGGCATAGGAGACAGGATCCCTTCTGGCTACATCTGCCTGTAGAAAACAGGCTACCCCTTGAATATGATCACAGACACTAAACCATCAAATACGACTTTGTTTCTCTCACAAACATTTCTAGCTTCTTCAACACTGCCCCTGATGGCAAAAGAACATAAGTGATAAAAGAGAGGAATATTCACATGGTAAATCTATTGCACAGGGGCCACCTAACAGCTGTTGGGTAGGATCAGGCGTGGCTGCTGTTAACCTGGGCGATCATGCATGGGGCCCCTGGAAAAATGGAGCGGGGTGGGTAGGCCTTCTGTATGGAAGTGGTGGAGCACCAACAGTGTGCTGTTGGAATGGGATTTACTCACATCGTCTGTGGATTTGCACACTGGCCAGGAAATAATTGCAGTGCACCAAACTTGCACAAAGAGTTGGGGACGTGGGGGGGGAGGGGGGGGAAGAGAGAAAGGGGAAGTGGGGGAGGAGTGAAGCCATTCAGCTGCTGCAGTTTTACAACCCTCCCTGCCTGCTGAAGGAAGAACTAGCTCTGGGATATTCCAGCAGTGTGTTGCTATCACAAATAACGCTTCAGATTTACATTGCATCCACAGAACTCAGGGCACTTTACAAACAATGGGCCCTGTAAATATGATTTTCCATGCTGTGTGGATGGGGAAACTGAGGTGCAGAGCTGGGGACAGAAGCAGACTCAGTTTCCAGCCCCACACCTTGGTTGATGGCCCATGGTTCTTTGTGATCAGCTGGGGCTGGAATCTACTGCTGTTGCGAATGGTCACTGTGAAGCGGTCACCCCTTTCAGGAGCACAGCGCTCTCACTGCATGTTCTCCTTCTGGACAGGGTTCACTCGGGCTGTTTGGCTCTGTTCCCTAGATACAGTCAGGGTGGTAAAGTCACTTTAGCCCATTCGATTCCTTTGTGTGCTTTGGCCTGTGTGAAGCAGGAGGTCAGACCAGATGGTCAGAATGGTCGCTCCTGGCCATTAGGTCTATAACCAGCCCAAACCCTTGAGAAGGAAGAACCCCAAAACAGCCCATGTGAAAAGGTTCCTGGTGCAGCACCAGCAATGAATGGCTAGCTCTGGAATAGGAGCATGGAACAGGGAACATTAGAGTTAACGGGCTTCTCTCTAATCAGCCAGCAAGAATTTCATTACAACTGAAATCTAGATCCTCCTCCTGGCCCACTGCCATGCCGCTAGCAGAGGTGTGCAGCCTGCTGAGATGGGCCTTTTCCAATAGGCTGAGCAATCTGTTCAACAATGCTATGAAGCAGATCCAGGAATTCCAGCTCAGAGACAATCAGAGAGAGGAAACCCAGCATCCCAGGAACGTGTAAACATGCAGGGCCTGGCCAGAAGACGGGGTGTGAAATAATTAGGGTGCCTTAACGCACTCACTGAAAAGCTGCTCCACCTTTGGCAGCACACACTACTCCTGCAGTGTGCGTTGTATTCCCATTCCTCCCAGAGCTCTCCTGCTGGGGGGTCTCCAGTATGGCACTGTGGTAGCCCCCTGGACTGGGGCCATGCCCTGGCAATCCCCAGCAGCTCTTTTTACCTAGCCAAAAGTAAGTATTTTGGAATATTCATCATGTTTCTCTACATTTCAGTGGGGGCGAGGAGGCTGGGAAGAAATTATAGCCAGGTATTTTTTTAACTTAATGTTCTTGAACTCCATAAAAGCTCAAAGCCACCACCATGCCACATGGATTGAGCTCCTTCATATTGGGCAACCTTAGTTCACCTGCCCAATGCTGTTTTTTGGAGGCGGAACATCTGGTTTACTTTCTTGGCAGTACACCATCTCCCCTCTCAGAACTCCACCTGTGCATTAAAGGCTGGTCCATGACTCAAGCTGGGTGACTAATTCTCACTAGTAAGACAAGGTGGATGAGGTAATGTCTTCAGTTGAACCACATTTTGCTAGTGAAAGAGACAAGCTTCTGAGCTACACAGAGCTCTTCAGCTGTGAGACAGGTACTCAGTGTCACAGCTATAGACAAGCTCAAACAGATAGTTTGCAATTCCCCCCTACATCTCTGTATTTTGTCTGCGTCTCTAACAATCTGCATCTTCCTTAAATCTGACATATTGATCTCAGAGGATCTAAAAAACAATGAAGCAGACATTTAGATTCTTGAAGACTTTTTCTACAAAACCCCAATTATTTTAAGAAGGGCCTACATTTTTGGGTCTACACTACTCCTGAGCAAGCAAGAAAGCCTGAAAGTGGCTGAAGTGCATAAACATCACCCACAAAGTTATTGGGCAGACTTTTCTGAAGGAGGATGAGCCTAAAAGCACAAGGCAACTGAAAATCCAATCTACAGACTCCAGAATTTTTCTTTAGTGCAATGTCACACACCACTAAATACCCTGAAGGCCAGATCCATTCCCAGACAGACAGGTATATAGGTAAGTGACTCAGAGTGGAGGAACCAGATTCCCAGGCAGGCTGAAGCCCCTTTTTCCACAGCTGAGCTGGGATCCCACAGGACTGCAATACATGGGCACCACTCCACTAGCTCTCTCGCCCAACACCTCTGTCTCCCTGCATTGCTCCCACTGGGGCATAGGGCACCAGAAAGCCACTGGCATTTTAAGCATGGTATAGTCAAACTCTGCTCAGAGAAGATGCCCAAAATGCCTGTGGCCACTGGAGCGCTGGGTACACTATCGCTGCCATCAGTGACTCAAGACCTTGTAAACTAGCTCTGAGACACAGACAAGCTGCCACTTCAGACAGAAGGAGCGTCAGAGGGACTTGGACTACGTCTACACTTTAACCGCTGCAGAGCGTCAGTCTAGACACTACACTGACAGGAGGGGTTCTCCCATTGCCTCCCCAAGAGGCAGTAGCCAGGTTGACGGAAGCATTCTTCTGTAGACCTAGCACTGTCTACACTGGGGCTTAGGTCAGCTTCACGGTTTCTCTCCGAAGTGTGAATTTTTCCACACACAGGAGATGCAGCTGTGCTGATGTAACTCATCAGCAGGGACCAACCAGCCTTAAGTCACCGAGGTGATTATTCCGTCCTATTGAGAGGGACACTTTGGTAATACCACTGGCTCAGCAGGGGTGCTCACCCTCCATCTCCTCACTGGTCCCCGTGAAGATACGAGCTCGCACCACACTCCCAGCTAAAGGGAAGGGGAGCGCACACCGTTCAATCACCCCATATAGGTTTCTGCTGCTGGGGATCAAAGTTCAGGCTCAATCCCCAGTAACCACCATGGTGCAGGTGGCTACAATGAAAGGGACTTTGCTGCTTCCATCTCCTGATGGGAAGCAAAGGGGGGCACTAAACTTGTTTATGCTGATTCAGGTTCTCACCTTTTCAAGCTAGTGTAATCTCATTCGATTCAATTTCATCGTCCCCTGGATGAACAGTAACCCAATGTCTGGCAGCTCAGGATTTTGCTATTTGTTGAGAGTGATCATTCCATTAATCAGTTTTTAAAGTCACCCCAATAAAATTTGCTAAGAGGTGTCGCCAGCAGCAGCAGTGACCATACGGGCTCAGATATGACACGCTTAGCTAAATAAAATGCATTACAAAGCCACAACCCTGCTGGCGGGCTGAAGTCCCTGGGTGAAACAACAAAATATAAACATGCTCCATCTTTAACAGCCATGGTCTGACTACAGTTGCAGCTCAGGAGTGAGGGGGAGGGGAGAGGGACTAGGACCTATGCCAAAGGGACAGACCAGTTGATTTTATTACTCTTTCCATTCTCTAATTTCTATGGTCACAGACAGGAAGAATGGCCCAGTGGTTAGGGCACCTCCCTGGGACACCAGAGACATGGGTTCCATCTTCTGCTCTGCCACAGACTGCCTGGGTGACCCCGGGCAAGTCATTTGGACTCTCTCTACCTCAGTGGAACCAGGGGTGGCACTTCCCCATCCAACAGGTGTCTTAGGAGGAGAAACACTTTACAGAGCGTGAGGCATTCAGATACTACGGGGAGGGGAGCTATAAACCCAGCTAGATACCAAATGGCAGGCCTAGTCTGGGCGTGATGTGAACCAAGAGGGTGCATGATCCTTTCCAGCTACATTCATGTGACGAACTACAGTAGTCCCAGCCAAAGGTGGCTTCCCTGGGTGCATTGTGCTGTCAGGCTGAGCGTGCCCAGACGGCAGCAAGCTGGTTCTGTAGCAGCACGGTCCAGGAGTACATAGGCATCAGCTGGAAACCTGCTACACTCAGCACCCAGTAGGTCTGATGTGTCACATTCTTAGTGCCGACATGTGCATTCAGCATGTTCTCTTCCCACTCCATGTGCAGTACTATTTGGGGGCTGGCATTTGGAAAGCACAATTTTATCGTGCACAGGGAGCGGGAGGCTGGGCTGCAGCCTGGCGAGATCACAGGGACAGGGCAGCCTCTGAAGCAACAGATTCATCTCCGGAGCTTCTTGACTGATTACAGTTTTATTCCAGTGGCAAGTTTAGTTTTCCTGCATGTTCCAGAGACCTGCGAGTGCCTCTGTGGTATGTTGAACAACAGGAGTCAGGGCGTTGCCATCTGGCCCCCAAACCTTCTAGTCTTGTTGCAGTACTAGTGAAGAGCTGAGGTAGCCACCCTCAGCCCTGCTGTCATGCTGGCAGCTGCATCCCTCCCTCCCTCCCTCCCAGTTAATGCTCACATAGCGCTAGGGGGATTAGCCGCACTGCAGCCTCTTGGAATGGGAAGAAATTTGGCTAAGGGAGCTACAAATTTAAAAGCTGAATGATACAGTATCAACAGGTGGGAAGCCAATGCTTATTTCTACCTGTATCCTGCGGGTCAATCTGGTACTTGTAAAAGTAAAGAAAGAGTAAGTGCACTGTATAGACACGCTCCCCCATTCCTGCCCGCAGCTCTCACACCCCTTTGCCAATGCCCCGCTCCGCCAAAGCTCCCCACTCCTGACCTGAAGCCCCCCCCACCACTCCAGATCTGGGATACCCCTCACCACAACTCTGCCAAAGCTCCCCACTCCTGACCAGCAGCCCCCTGGCTATTCCAGCTCTGAAAAGACAGCTGTGCTAACTTCTAGGAAGATTCTGCAATGCGTGGCCTAGGCTGAGACCAAACAGATTTCTACTCATTTGCCCGCGAGAAAACCATGCGCCTGGGTGAGCAAACGGAGACAGACATTTAGGAGGACAGAATAGTTCAGTGTGTTTCCACTATGGTAATTCTTCTGTACGCCAGTGACACTAACACATGGCTAGCTACACTGTCCTTCTCTAGCACCATCAATCAGAGAATCTCAAAGTACTCTAAATAGGGAATTAAATCTTGACCCCGCCCACCAGGTATTATTCCCAATTTACACATGGGGAAATTGAAGCACGGAGGGGTGAAGTGACCTGCCATGGTCACCTAGTAGGCTAGTGGCAGAGCCCAGGATAGAAGCCAGGTACCAGCTGCAGCCCAGGCCCAGCTCTGATGAGGTCAATGGAGTGTAGCTCTTTATTCCAATAATTATTTTGGCCGGGGGTCACCTGAGCCACATCCCCATGCTGAGCCTGGCCTCCCCCACCGCCAGCACAGCAGGAGCATTGATTAGCTAATCCAACAGGTGCCCAGGTTACACGGCAGGAGCTGGAAATGGGGACAGGGCTTGGTTCTGATCTTAACTGCAGCACTGTGGCTACGGCAACATTACAAGCTCCCTCCCTGGGAGAAGGAGCAACGCGTCTCCTCACTTTCCAGCCTGGCTGCCAGCTGCAGCAGGACACGAATGGAGAAGACGTCCTCACAGGCTGGCTGAACTCCTCAGCGAGAGTCAGCGTTGCCGAGTCGAGCCTAGCTCCTAGCAGGCCGGATGTTAGGCTGGGCAAGGATTCAGCTACAGACACGTTTAGACACCACGGTCCAAACTGTCAGCGCCTATGGTACAACAGCACACTAAACCTGGGTTTGAGGGACCCGGCTTATGAACTCAGTGTTTCCAAGCCTGTGCTCGAGTGTCCACACTGCATTGTGCTAACACATCCACGCTGCACTACCTGGCCCTTCTGACTCAGGGCTGCGGCTTGAGCCACGACCACACTGCAAAATGACAGGACTCGGGCTCTGACCCACCTCCTAGCAGGGTCAGACTGATTTGTGTGTGCCTGGAAGGAGGGCTTGGGCTCAAACCCAAGTTGGAGCCCGGGCTTAGTGTGCAGTGTAGACTTATTCTTGCAGGCAGCCTGCCCCTATCTTTGGCACAAGGAAGCTAATTAAAGCTGTACTCCATCTCAGGCCTGACGCCCGTAAGGACTGCAGGTCCCAGCATGCAACAGCCCACATTGGCCCAAGTCCACAAGGATCAAGATAGGGCACCGCATGCTCAGACCCGGAGGCTGCATCATCTTCTTAAAAACCAAGACATTTGCAGGTGCGCCACGCTGAGAATTGCTTTGCTGGCAGGACAGGTTCCTGTCTCCCTAAGGAAAGCTAAGGCTGAACGGGATAAGCCCAAGTGACACCAGGAGAGGTGAAACGAAGGGGCTGGCATGTCTTGCAGCTCCCACTTACTTGAAATGCAGGTCCTTAAACGTGAAGTGAGTCTCTACAATGCCCGTGGTCTTCACCCTGGTCCTCAGCACATCCTGCTGGGTTGGAATGTAATCCCCTCTAGCTATCCTCTCCAGGTCATTCAGGTAGCTGCAGAGAGAACACAAAGGAAGCTGCGTCAGCAAGGCAAGCCAAGGGACGTGGCTTGGTGCGGTCTCAGGGCTCTGCCTTCCCGGCTACTGCACAGCCCGGGTGCTTTGGGGGAAAACAGGAAAGTGGGCCACACCGCAGCGTTGGTTCCAGAGGGACTCAGACCCACTGGCATGGCAGGACAATGGGAGTAAAGCTGCCCAGGGAACATTTCCATGTTTGTTAAATAAAGTCCCCTTCACACCTATCTCCTGGCCAGTGAGTAGGGGAAAGAGGCCGGCAGAGATTCCAGCAAGCTGGATCGTTCCCTAGTGTTTGGGCTGGGGCTCCAGCCCAAACAGAAACACACTGCGGGTGGGGAATCATGTGAGAAAGGGACCCCAGCTGCACTTCATCCTCCATATGGAGCCATGGCCCATGGAAACTACATAGAATCATAGAGATATGGGTTGGAAGAGACCTCAGGAGGTCATCTAGTCCAACCTCCTGCTCAAAGCAGGACCAACACCAACTAAATCATCCCAGCCAGGATTTGTCAAGCTGGGCCTTAAAAACCTCTAAGGATGGAGATTCCACCACTTCCCTAGGTAATCCAGTCCAGTGCTTCATCACCCTCCTTGTGAAATAGTGTTTCCTAATATCCAACCTAGACCTCCACCACTGCAACTTGAGACCATTGCTCCTTGTTCTGTCATCAGCCACCACTGAGAACAGCTGATCTCCATCCTCTTTGGAACCCCGCTTCAGGTAGTTGAAGGCTGCTATCAAATCCCCCCTCACTCTTCTCTTCTGCAGACTAAACAAGCCCAGTTCCCTCAGCTTCTCCTCATAAGTCGTGCCCCAGCCCCCTCATCATTTTCGTTGCTCTCCACTGGATTCCAATTTGTCCACATCCCTTCTGTAGTGGGGGACCCAAAACTGGACGCAATACTCCAGATGTGGCCTCACTAGTACCAAATAGAGGGGAATAATCACTTCCCTTGATCTGCTGGCAATGCCCCTACTAATGCAGCCCAATATGCCGTTAGCCTTCTTGGCAACAAGGGCCCACTGCTGACTCATATCTAGATTCTCGTCCACTGTAATCCCCAGGTCCTTTTCTGGGGAACTGCTGCTCAGCCAGTTGGTCCTCAGCCTGTAGCATGTCCCAGCATGCAGCGTAGCAGGCTCCTCAATCAAGGTGGAACACTGCATGCTGGGATGTGTAGTCCAGGCAGGCTGGGGGCTGCATGTGTAGGCTGAACTATGGCTCCCCCTGCATTTTTACTCTGTACTTTCACTAGTGGGAGTCATCTGCACTAGCTAAAGGATTTTGCTCCCCATTGAAACCTATCAGAGGCCTTCTGAGCTATTGAAATAGTGAGGCTGGTACAATCAAACCAAGGGCCAGGGCTGCATCATTCAGAAAACAAGCCCCATAAGGGTGGGGGGTCTTGTGCCCCATTACTGTGTTATGCTGCTTTGCAGCATGTATCCGCCACCCTTATCGATTTCCTTGCTCCCGACTGGGTGAAAGTGCAGTGCTTGCGTATAACTGGAGCTTTTCTGGGGGAGCAGATCCTGTCTCGTGCTCAGGGCAGTGCTGTTTTCCCCCACCCCATTCTGAGCTAATCACCGCTACGGAGCTGCATTGATACGGTGCTGCTCTCAGGAAAAAAAACGGAGAAAGGAAAGTATTCATCACTATGGCAACAAACCACACAGAGAGCGGAAACAATTGATGGCTATGCGCCATTTATAGTCAAAAACACAAACCCCTCCATCCTGTGAGGAAGAGGGAGGTGCCGGGGCGGCAGTGCTGCAGTCCAGGCAGAAATACCCTGATGGGGCAACTCTGCCTCCATTGTCAGCTGGGGATGATCAGCAAATACTCCCTACCCCTTCTGCCTCTAGCATGCAGCCCTCACTGGTGGGCCCAGGGATGGAGTTCTCAGGGCCTTCACTGCATGCAGCACATTTGGGCAGGGGCCTGTTTGAGGACCCGGGAGAAGGACTGACGAGAGGCAAAGAGTGGCTTCCCCCAAAACACCAAGAGCATGACAATCCTTTACCGCTCCTGGTGCAATTCAAAGCTCCCCCCAGGACTAAGTCCTTAACTAAACATAATTCCCACCCCCCCAACAATAAAGATGTGGGGTGCTGAATCCACATGTCCCGGCACGCCCTGCGTCTAGGCTGCTCAGATCAAGGCAGAGCGTTCCATGCTGGGGCCTACAGCCCACTCAGGCTGCACCTCTGGGGACACCTACACCACAATGGGAGGTGTGGCTGCAGCATATGTAGACAGATCCATGCTAGCTCTGATCTAGCTAGAGCAGTGGTTCTCAAACTTTTTTTTCGCGGACCAGTTGAAAATTGCTGAGGATCTCGGCAGACCATTTAATGATCTTTCCAAATGTTGTTTGTACCGTTAGCTAACTATTGTAAAGTGCTTTGGATAAAAGCACTATATATAAAAAAAAACAAAAAAACTTTTTTTGTTCTACAAATAAAAGCACACAACTCATATTTTAATGTCAGTAATCTTACCTTTCTAATGCAATGGATGTGCCCTCCCTCCCCCACCAGGGCAGCCCCCGAGCTGGGGCTGGGAAGGAGGGCTGTCTCTCCCCAGCAGCTGCAGCCCTGGAGCTGGGGAAAGTCACCTCTTTCTCTGGCCACCACAGCCCTGCATGTCCCAAATTCCGCCCACCCCCTCTTCTCACCCCACTGCCCCCTCCCACCTACCACCTATTCCCCCCCAAGGCCACCACCTCACCTTACATGTGCCTCTTTCTCCAGGGTCCAGGCACCTAATTAGTGGAACCACACCTGCACAGCTCCACTAAATAGGTGGGTGGCCCTTCATTCTCTCATGTGTGGCCACGCAGGTGCGCACCTTAGAGGGAACTATCCACGGACCTCCTGAATGGAGAATAGAGCACAGCATGAGAACCTCTGAGCTACAGCAAAGCTAGCTCGAGTAACAATAGTAGTGAAAGGCAGGGGCCACTCGAGGATGTAGAGGGGTTTGGGTGAGCGAGGCGAGCCCATACAGCTGTAGCCTCACTGTTGTTACTTGTGCTGGCTAGATCAAAGCTAGCGTCGGCATGTCTACACGTGCTGCAATCTCACCACCCAACTGCAGTGCAGACAAACCCTCTGAATTACAGGGAAGAGCAATACAGTGCATCACTGGCGACATTTTAGGGATCCCGATCAAGTGTTGGCTGCTAGATTTAGTGTAAGTCACTCTTTAGAGTCCTGATCTTTCCAGTAGAGGGAGCAGTCCGTGACAGAAACCTAGCTCAACGCTTTCCCCCTCAGCTGAGACTTGTACAATGACTGATGAAAATGGCATTAGTCCAGGACATCTCACAGATAGGACAGCAGATTACACCTGGAGCTGTAGCCCTGTCAAACACACAGGAAGCCCTGGTAGTCCCAGAGGAGGTGATGAGGGAGAGGCAGGCATGCTGTCTCAGCTCAGGAAACTGGCACCGTAGGGTTTTAAAGCAAAGGTTCCGGATGGGTGTGGTGCATAAATCAGAGCCCCCAGCAGGATCAAGCCTGCACATCTACACTCCGACCTTACATACTTCTACTGTGACCACCAGCTCCAGCAGTCTGGCATCAAGTATCTACAGAACTCATCTGCCAAGCAAACTTCAGGGCCAGTCCTTTCTCTGTGCTTCAAAGCTGTTGGAGACAAGTCTGAGCTCTAGGTAGCACTGACAGTTACTGTGGACTCAGTCTATGAAGCAGTCTACAAAAGCAGTATCAGAGCACAGCAGCACCTTTGAACATTTAGTGTCGCAGGCACAGGAATCCTACCCACGACACTGCCTGGGAGGTCAGCGAGAGTTTATGTTGCCCCAGATCAGTTGCTTAATTGGGTTATTACAAACAAGCGTCCTTTAAGCAAATTAGAACCATGCTAATCAGGGGATTTGCAGCACCCTAATCTGGTGAGAGCTAAGCTTTGAGATGACAGATTCCCCTCCATCACAGAGAACAAAGGGGACCGGGCTGGGGAATGGCAGGTGAATCCCCAGCGCAGTTATTACATGGTAACTTACACAGTGTACAGCTGCCCCTGGGGAAATCACAGAGTGACACCTATCCCGCAGGAGAGCTCCTCACCTTCCCGCTGTGCTAATTAACATCCATTTCCCTTCCTTGGGAGTTTTTAAAGCCTGCTCTTCAAGAGCTGGGGAATGGAAGCTCGCATGGCAAGATAGGGTTGTGCTCCCAGCAGAGATTAGCCTGCAGCGAAGCAGGGACAAGTCCCAAGTTTGGGCCCACACCAAGGAGCACATGAAAGGCCTCGCCTCCTGATCAGCTGCAGCATGGCCCAAGGAGATCCTGTCACCTGCAAACATTTGCAGGCAGCGCAAGTCTGCCTACTGAGGCCTTCTGGGCATTGCTCCCAAGAGAGCGCTGCAGGCAAGTGGGATGTGCATAGGTGAGGCTCAGCCATGCTGTCCATCCCTCACTCTGCCAGAGGCACATGCTCCAGGACACGCATGGGAAAGCTGGCAGGTGCTGGGCACACTCATCTCAGAGAAAACTCAAGGTGTCCAAGCCTCAGGTCTGGAGTGTGCCGGAAACTACATTTAAAACTAGACCTCTGGTAAGGACCAAAGACTGGAACACTAACCTCCAACACAGGCCCCTACCCTGAAGCTGGCTGGACCATGCAGTAGCCACCAGCTCCTTGCTGTGCATGCACCTGGCCTCCACATGAGCTGCTCCACTCCCCGGGCTCCTGGTGGTGAGCACGCCATGGTCATTGTGGGATAGAGCACCTGTGTATGAATGGGAGGGGATTGGCCACAGAGCCACCAGGGGAACACACTTAATGCGAGAGGGAGAGCCAAGGGATCAAAGGGGAGCCTGAAATACCAGTGCCAGGTAGGGAGCCAGTGGCACTGGCTAGTGGCTGAGCAACGAAGACCATAAAGGGATGTTGATTTACACCAGCTGTGCATCTGGCCCCCAGATTTCTTCTGATCTTCAGTCCAGTGAGCAGGTGCGCCTGCAGGAAGACACTGCGTGTTCTCTGCACCCTCCTAGCCCCAGAGATCCCTGCAGGAGGGGATGCAGGCCCTGCCCAAAGCCGGAGCTTCACCCCACTACAAGGGCATGGCTCCAACATGCTCACTCTTCTTTAAAAAGAAAGGCCTGACCGCACCATGCAAATGAGCTGGCTGCTCAAAAACAGCCGGAAACTCTTTAAGCCTCACAATACAAAAACAGGAAGCAAAAGCCAGGGGCAGGGCTGGGGCTGCACAAGCTGAACTGCTATTGTGGCCTTTCGTACACCTCCCCCTTTCCCCGTCTTCCTCTCCCACTAGGGACCAGGCGCTCATGAGGATTCCTGGCTTGGCTGGGATAGGATGTGCCACATCGGATTAGAGATCAGAAACTCCCTTTTCCCACCTGCTGAGTGTCCTTGACTCGCTGAGTCCCTGAAGAGATTCCTTAGCTGGCTGGAGGGCCAACAAGCTTCATTTCCAGCCACCCGCTGCTTGGTGCTACACAAACAAACAGTGCACTAGCCTGGGCCGCTGAGATGACAAGGCCTGAACTCAGAGTAAAGCTTGTGGCAGCCCAAGTCTCTCCTGACAGCTGCTGCTTTGCACTCGCAGTAAAGATTCACTAGTTCCAGGGCCACAGGGTGTCCCAGCATCCTTGGCAAGGCGAGTTATCCTCATGTGCCCTGTGTTAGAGCCCCAGCACCACGACAAAGGGGAAAGTGATGCAAGGAATGCTGCAGCTCAGCCAGCCACAGGGGAACTAACCGCTGTGTGGACAGTGCTGGAGGCAGCTCCGTGCTAGGGGCAATGCAGCCCAAAAGCCCTGCTGGGGAAGGGGGCCGAGGGTGCAGCACTTTCCCCACTTAACAAGTGGAAGTTAAGTGCTGCCAAGGCAGCGGCAGCCTAGATACATGGCGGCTCCAGAGAGCAGGGTCTTGTAATCTGTTGACATCGCCCCTTCCTGGAGACCCCCAGGGGATGCCTATTAGAGGGCTTGCAACTCTACCAACACCCTAAAGACTAGGGCACATAGGCACCAAATTTTATATTTCCCTCCCGGGGGATGCTCCACCCCGACTCCGCTCCAAGGTCCTACCCCACTCTGCCCATTCCCCTGAGGCCCTGCCCTCGCTCCACCTCTTCCCACACCGCTCCGTCCTTTCCCTCAAGACCCTGCCTCCACTCCACCCCCGAGGCCCCACCCTCACTCCGGCTCTTCCCACCCTGCTCCAACCCCCCCCCCATGGCTTCTGCCCACTGCTCTCCACCCTCCCCCAACCGCCAAACAGCGGTGCTCCAAGTGCTTGAGCTCCGGAACACCCACAGAATCAGCGTCTATGCTAGGGCAACCCTCCAGTGAGGGGGATGGGTGCTGGGGAGATCCAGTGTCCCTCCCAAAGGCTGAAGCTCTCCAGTGGCAGGCTAACCTTTCACCAGAGCAGTAGCGACCACCAGGGAGGGAGGGGGCGGAAAAGGTTGTCCTGGTCTCCCAGCCTTTGGCTCGTCTATTTCACTGGTAACTCACGGAGGCATGGACAGTCTCTTGCTGTCTGGAAGTTAAAGGTATCTAAGGGAGTTAGGCATACAGCGCTCACTGATCCCAGCTAGTACATGTACATACAGTACCTAGCACCGTGAGTCCCGATCTTGGCTGGGACTCTACACCATCCAGTTACTTATATGTAAGGCTACGTTTTAGTCATGGGTATTTTTAGTAAAAGTCACAGACAGGTCATGGGCAGTAACCCTGAATCCGTGACCTGTCCATGACTTTTACTATATACCCCTGACTAAAACTTGGGGGCAAGGGGCTGGGTGGCAGCGCACAGCCTGGGACCCCCACTGGTGCTGGGGGATTGGCAGGCTCCCTACCTGGCTCTGCACCTCCCCCCCAGCAGCAGCAAAGTTTGGGTTTGCGAGGGGGCAGAGGATTGGGGCATGGGACAGGGTCAGGTGGGCTCTGGGCAGCTCTTACCTGGGGGGCTCCCCGGAAGCAGCGACATCCCCCTCGCTCACCTGCTAGGCGGAGGCATGGCCAGGCAGCTCCGTGCACTGCCTCCGCAGCTCTTATTGGCCGTGGTTCCCAGCCAATGGGAGCTGTGAAGCCAGCACTCTGGGCGAAGGTAGCGGTCAGAGCTGCTTGGCCACACCCCCGCCTAGCAACTGAGCAAGGGGGATGTCGCCGCTACCGGGGAGCCCCCCGGTAAGTGCTGCCCAGAGCCTACCTCACCCATCCCATGCCCCAACCCCCTGCCCCCTCCCACACCAAAACTCAGCTGCTGGGGGCTGGGGGAGGGTGGCCCAAGACTGGTCCAGCAGCGGCCAGTGCAACAGGCGCAGGGGCTGCCTGAGCTGCCCGAGGGCCAGGCACACTGACCGCTGCATGACTTCTGTGAAACCCGCAGCCTTACTGTTCTGGGCCTTATCTCCATAGTACCTGTGAGACTCAGAGTCATCTATGGATTTTACCACCCCGCCACACCTGTGGGCAAGGCAGTGGTGTTATCCCCACTGTACAGACATGGAGCTGAGACTGGGGAGAATTAAGCCACATTTACACTAGAAATCATTGTCGGTAGAGCTATGTTGCTTGCAGGGAGGGTGACATTTCAGTATTGACAAAGGCTCTCATGCAGACAGTTACACTGGTGAAAGAGGGCTTATGGCTTATTTTGTTTGGGGAATCAGGATAAGCTATCCCAGCCACCCTTCCCCAGGGTAGACAGACCCATGGTCACCCAGGAAGCCTGTGGCACAGCGAGGAATCAAACCCCAGTCTCAGTGCCATACCCTACCCACTAGCCCATCCTTCCTACCCCTGGCAATACAAATCAATAACCAAAGAATCAATCCTGACGCTACGGCCACATCCAGATTTGAAGACTTTATTCGGGATGATCAATGCAGTTCCCTCACCATGGGGATCTTTAGCGTCTCTTAGCTGCTCCTGGCAGGAACTGAGCTTTTTCTGCGATGCTGGCAGCTGGAAGAGGAGTCTGAGGGAGCCCACACACGTGCGGGACTGTCTGGGCATGGCCAGCACACACTGTGCCTGCCACTTTGTTTTGATTGCAGCCCTCCCATGGAGAGGTTCCATTATCATGAGCATTACTGAGTTCCTTCCTGCACAGCTACAAGTTCCCTGCCGTGGGCCAGGCAGCCTTTCTACGTAACACCGGCACAACAAAGCAAGGAAGGGCGGAGGGCTCCTGGACTCCTGCTCGGCTGAGAAAAGCTTATGCAAGATCATGCAAAGAAACACAGCCTTTGCCCTGTGCTTATCGCTGGATGCAAAGAGATACTGGCTTATTGTCACTGTCCTATTAGCTCTGTGCAAACAACAAGCCCTGGGAAAACAAAGACGATTAAGGTGGCTTATTTGCAGAGCTAAATCGCTTGCTGTGCCCCGCAGCTCAGGCTGTCTTGGCTATACACATACTAGCTGTGCTTTACCAGTACAGCTATACTGGCAACACTCCTTGTGTGGGCACAGTTGCACTGGGGAAAGCTGCACTTTGTCCCTGGATAGTGAAACCAACCCCCACGAGCAAATCAAGCTCCACTGGTGAAAGCACAGTCCTGACAGCAAAGCTGCATCTCCACTAGGGCCTTCCGCTGGCACAGCTATGATGGTTGGACTGTTTCACACCCTGCCTGGCATAGCTCTGCCGGCAGACACCATAGTGTAGACCTGGCCTTGGTCATCACTCCATCTAGCCCCCGACCCATAGCCTCTGGTGTGGGTACTTATTTGTTGGAGCCAGAATTTGACAGTCACATTCACAACAATTTTAGAACAAGCCCTAGATCATGAATCACAAACTGTGTAGAGATAGGCCCTGGTGATGCTAATAATCAGAGTGGCCACCACACGTGTGTTCAGTTAAGACAACATCGGAAGCTGCCCAACATCACAACAAGCTGCTAGCTGGGGCCCCGTTTTAACCTTCCTGCCTAGACAGTCCCTTCTATTTCCCTCATCCGCCAGAATTGGAGCTGAGCTTCTGGAACTCATTTCTCCCATTGCACCCCCCGGGAACGGATCCTCCAGTGGGCTTTTACTCGTAGCATGAAGTGGTTCTGGGTAAGCCCATGTTTAGGAAGGAAAGATAATCTGATGGTGAAAACACTGTGTGGGGTCAGTTCCTGGTTCTGCCACAGATTCTCTGCCTGACCTTGGGAAAGCCACAGTTTCCCATGTGTAAAAGAGAGCTGATACTGCCCTACCTCACCAGGCCTGGAGCAGAGCAAGGCATTCATTTGGATTGAGGCCATTGAAAAGGCTAGAAAATTGTGTCCTCAAACCCATCACCAGAGAGAAATGACTGGTCTCTACCAACCCCCCCTCACCACCTGGGACACCTGCTTTCCTTCTCCTCTTTGCTAGTAAGACTGTAACTCACCATCAAGATCCTTCAGGGGCATTATCAGCTTTGCTGCCCCATGCCTGGGCAATGCAACAGCGACCGGTACCGCACCCAACACCCTGGATGGGATCCAGCGTGCATCTTGCACACAGTGACAGTGCCACCTTCCCCCTCTGACTGCACACACTTGATTCCAGACGGGGTCTTCCACGGGCTGTCTAGAGGAACGGAATCCATTTTGGTTTGAACCCTGTCCCTTTGATAATACAGCTAGTCCCTGGATTCGTGGCCCTGTGCTAACAGGCCCAAGAGCATCACAGAAATGCATCGCGCTGCTAAGGAAACCCCCACATGTGCAAGTAATAAGGAATATGAAACAAATCTGATTAGACAAATCAGTGTGATGAGCCTTCACCTGTGAGCCATTTGAAGGCTCCCAGAACAAAGCAGGCAGACCACCGAGAGCTACTCTATCATATCAACAAAGGGAGCTTTGCTTTATACACTGCACAAACACCACCTGCATACTTCCATCTTGGAGTTTTATACTGCTGCCCATCATTGTCCTGTATAAGTGCCTGTTAAACTCATTAGCAACAGGGGAAAAGATCCAACCCCAAGTTCCTGCCTACTCTAGACCGTTAGATACACAACTCTGAGGCTCTAGCAGTGTGGTATAGTACTACCCCACATAAATGTACATAAATGGTGCTATGCCAAGTCACCGAAGACATAGCTAATACCACATCTAAAACCTACCTCTCCGGATCTCCCCTATATATCGCACTGTGTTTTTGCTAGTGAAGTGAACACTGCTGTAGCACAAACCAAGAAATTACAGAACAGACTCTGCAACTGAACTTCTATAATGCACAAGAATCCCTGAACTGGGCCGTGGGGTACTTCCACTCATAAACCGTAGCTGTACTTTGAAACATTTCCCTCTCCGACACTCCCAGTGTCTCCTGGTCTAAGCAAGTTCTCGCTATAACCCCCATTTCCCCTTCAGATCCATGACTTTTTTGCCCCCTGGCCATTCGTCCTGGAAGTGAAGCCTCAAATATGTTTCAATGCAGAAGCTGGCCATGGGGCATGTCTTGCCAGATACAGGATGAGGCTGAAATGATGTCACATGCCAGAACCGAGGCACTGAGGTTCCAGGCTGTCGGTTGGATTTCCCAACACCTGTGGTTATCCTGGTGCCTCGTAGGCATGACAGACATTTCTTCCTTTTACTGCCTTTTGCAACCCAAGCCTTCAACTGAAGCTTTCAGCTTCCTATCCCCCTTGGGCCCAGCTCTGCCCAGTATGCTGCTGCTGTTATTTATTATTCATATTATTGTAGCACCTAGGAACCACACCCACAGTGCCAGGCGCTGTACAAACATACAACAAAAAGATGGGCCTTGCCCCAAGAAACTTCCAACCTGAGTGTTAGACAGGAGACATCAGATGGATACAAACCAACAGGCATTTTGCTCCACAAGTCCCATGTGGCTGGATTGAGAAAAGGTAGGTTCTCTCCAAATCACAAGAGATCAGATGTCTGAATGCTCACTTTGTGCCCAGTGACAACCCACGATCGTCTAGTTTGACCTACTGTATAACACGGGCCACAAGACTTCCCTGAATTATTCGTTTGAATAGATCTTGTAGAAAGAATCCAATCATGATTGAAAAATGGCAAGTGATGGAGAATCCACCACAACCTTGGTAAGTAACAAAATCTGAAGTGACTATTATGGGATACCCCCCCAAAAGAGTTTCTTCCTATTCCCTCATAAGCTACAGGCTGCCGTAGCCCTGAATCTGGAGGGCTTAGATCCCTTCCAGGAAAATCCTTATCTACCAGACAGACATCCAATCCTTTTGGGATTCCTCTCCTCCTATCTTGCCCATTGTTAAGGGTAAAGACAACAGCAGAGAAATAAGTCCCTCCTTGAGGGGTGTAATTTACAAGACTTAGGCCAGGTCTACACTTACAAGCCGACAGCAGCACAGATACAGGTGTGCCGCTGTAAGAGCACTCGTGTAGCCACGCTATGTTGATGGGAGAGAGCTCTCCTGTCAACATAATAAAACCAGCTCAATGACTGGCGGTAGCTGTGTCAGCGGGAGAGCATCTCCTGTCAACACAGTGCTGTGCACACGAGCACTTATGCTGGCAAAATTTATGTTGCTCATGGGGGTGTTTTTTTTCATACCTCTGAGCGAGAAAAGTTTTGCTGATGTAAGTGCTAGTGTAGACATGGCCTTTAAGAGCTTAACCATGTGATGTTGACTGAGCAAAAGAAGGGTTAATACTGGGAATGATCCTGACTAAATGCAGGGCTCTGTTTAAGCTGGAATAGTTGGGGGAAAAAAGGGAGGGGGGTCACAGATAGAAAGAAATGAAATGGAAAGACTTTAATCCTAGCTTTATCTAGTATTTTCTGTTTCTCCCTTTCCATTACAGGGAGAATGACAGCTCAGTCCTAGAATTCAGAGATTATTTGCCAATCATCAAACGGAAAACCAAACCCTGCAAGACATCCACAGATGGAACTTTTACTGCACTCTGTTTAAACTGACAAGCACAGAAAAACGCCCAGCACACCAAAGCAAAAATCCCACAGCCTGCAGAGGATGTTTGCTGACAGCCCTGAGCCCGGCCATGTGCGGGGCTGACAGCCCTGAACCCTCATTTAATTTAATTACCCCCCCTTGTTTTTAATGATAAGAGGAGGTCACACTCAGAGGCTTGCTGTGTGAAAGCAGTCACCAATACAAAAAGTTTGAGAACCACTGCTTAACCCTAATGTAGACAAGCTGCTTGTACTGCGTCTTTCCTCAAGGGATCTCCCACACACCTTAATCCTCATAATACCACTCCTCCCCATCCACAAAGTAGATAGATGTCCTCATTCTACTCATGGAGAGACAGGCATGGAGATATTAAAGTGACTTGCCCAAGGTCCTGTAGTGAGTCAGCGGCAGCATCAAGAAAGGAACCCAAGAGTCTGGAATCCTGCTTCCCCAGGCTACCACCCTCACTCTTCTATTTGGAATCCGGCAGGCAATCACTGGCCCAGCTTTTGGCTACTGCATTTGGGGCTTTTGGAAGTCAGGGCTGTGTAAGCTGGGTGTCTATGTGCAGTTAAGAGAGCTATGCATCTGAGCTGTATGTCACAAATCATTATTGAGTCAATGGATCCCTTAGGAAGATTAACTTACTCAGGGATTAATTTACCCTACCACTTAAGTCAATCTAATTTATGATGCTCAGGGATGTGAAAAGCACAAGTTTCATGCTGTCCACACCGGCGCTATGTTGGCGGGAGATGCTCTCCTGCCGACATAGCTTCTGCTTCTCGCCGAGGTGGAGTAATTATGTCAACAGGAGAGCGCTCTCCCATCGGCCTAGCCCGTCTTCACCAGACGGTGTGCAGCTGTGCCGAGGTACTACTGTAATGTAGACTTGCCCTCAGTAAAATCTCCTCAGGGATAAGTTGAAACAAATGCATTCGATTTATGTATCTACACACACCAGCACTGGACTGCCCTCCAATAGGCCAGCATGATGCCAATTTCTCCCATGCAAACTTTAAAAAAAAAGTCCTGTGACCAATCAGCAGCAGGAAGGCTGGACTGGGATTCCAGAGAGAGAGAGAGACAGACACTGAACACCTCATTCTCCGAGCAATTTAACGCCCCACCTGTAAAACAGGGATGACACAGATCCTCAGGATGGTGAGAGGATAAATTCAACGTGTGTGAGACTGCCAGATACCCTGATGATGGGGGCAAGACAGGCCATTGTGACGCACAAAAATTGTACCAGGTTAATTTCAATTGTTCTTTAAATGGATTTAGTTAAACCAGTGCAAACCCTGTGTAGACTCTCTTATTTTAGTGTAAGAATGAAGCTAACCTGAAATAAGCCAATCTGCTCCTAATCGACTTAAGCTAAGTAGCCTATGTGCACAGAGACCTGGTTCAATTCCTGGTTCTGCCACTGGCCCGCAGGGTGAGCTTGGGCAAGTCACTACTTTGCTGCATGCCTCAGTTTCCCCATCTCTAAAGGAGCGCTAATGATACTGACCTCCTTTGTAAGCACTTTGAGATCTATGGATGAAAAGTGCTAGGTAAGAGCTAGGTGATATTATTAATACCACTTGACAGGTTTCTATCTATTTCAGAGTGTCCACATAGCCTTTTGCACTGGTTTCACTAAACTGATTTTAGATCACCCTACCAGTTCAGCCGGAGTCATGCTGTGTGTAGACAAGCGCATAGACAGAGACAATGTTACCAGCTCTTGTGATTTTATCATTAGTCTTTCAATAGTTAGTGCTCTTCATGCAACAGAATATGCTGCAACTGCAGGCATCCAGGGACACATCACTGCCTGCCTCCTGGAACAGCCACGGCTCTTGCCATGAAGCACGTGTTTGTAATAACTCCTGGGAAACCTTATTTCTTGCCATCAAGGGGGCTAGGAAGAAAGAGCCGCTGCAGAAAACCTAAAGCTCAAGTCACAAAGGCTTCGTTCAAATCCCACGGACTAGACCTGCATGCTTAACGTCTCAAGGTATTTATGTGCTAACCAAAATTCTTCCCCAGTAGTTTATCTTCTGTTCTCCTATGTGGCTGAACAGTCCCACCCAGGGGCACTAGAACCAGTCCCTGGAGAAGTTTGGGTTCATGTCAGTAGTGTTTCAAGCCTGAGAGGCAGACCAAAAAAAAAAAAAGCCATCTCATTCTATAGGCCATCTCAGATGCGATCGAGGGCGGGGCTAAAGGGAAACCAGTTAAACGCAATCTGCAAAGGAAACACAGTTGGGCTTATGCCATTGTTTGTTTCTCGATAACACATAAAGGAGACCGGGAAGGTTGTTTCCCTCCCCAGATAAAACTGTTTCAGCTTGTTTTATTCACGACATTCGAAATTCAGGTCCTCCCCCTTGTTTCTCCTAGAGGACTCTAGGGGTACCTCTACATTGCAACGTAAGCCCAGTTCAGTAGAAGTCGAGTTAGCAGACCCTGGGTTTGTTAAACTAGGGCTTGAGCGTCTACACTCATTTGTAACCCTGGGAATTAGGAATTGTTGAACCCTGGGTCCCAGCCTGGGGCTCCAGCATTTACACTGCATTATGTGGTCTGAGTCTAACCACTCATATTCCAGACTTCCCAACACCTTCCCAAAATGTGGTCACACTAAACTTTTCTTTGTGATGCAGCATAGGAAAACTTGACTGTCCAGAGGGCAAAGTGCCAGTCGATACTTTTGGCAGACTCCCAGAGTGCGAGTCTAGTAGGGCTGCGCCTACACTGAAACAGGTTTGAACCCCGGGTACTGGCTTGACTCAGGCCCGGACTCTCCACCCCCGTGGGGTCCTGGGATCCTGGGTCTGCACGCTGGGCTAGCGTGATTTGTGTGTAGACAGAAGCGGGGCTAGTCTTGAGCCTGAGTTCGAATGCTGGGCTTACACTGCAGTGTAGACATACCCTTAGGATGCCTAGAGAACTCATAGGATCATGAGAACCAAGAAAGCCACACCTAGGGAAATGAAAGGGGAGGGGATTTTTGTTTACAACTCTAGCTTGCAATAGATGGTACAAAACCAGCTTCTGAGTAGAAACATCTGGACAGAAGATCTGGATTAAAGATACAGCAAGCTCCACCTCTTCATCCGAGCTTTAAGAAAGCTACCACTCCAGTTCTCTTGTCCTCCAAGGATACCTCCAGCAAACCCTGGGAACACATTGATAAGCCTGATATTTAGAAGCTACAAAAGCTAGAACAGTGGTTCTCAACCTGCAGTCCGCTTGTGGCCCAATCAGTGCACAGCTGATGTGACATTCCTCAGGGCCGTACAGGCAGTATATATATTGTGCAGATGCGGCCCACATAACACACAGAAAACTGCAAATGCGGCCCACAATGGTACACAGGTTGAGAACCACTGAACTAGAAGAGTTAATAAATACAAACATTCCTTCCAGGCTCTCTGTATACATCATAAAGCACCCCAACCCTACCCCACCCCCATTTCCCCTTTTGTAGATCACTCTTAAATCCAAACTGCTTATGCTTTTCAATACACCCAGCACATTTGAGCTCACCACAAGTATGGATCTAATCCCTTCTTATTCGGTCACAAAATAAGAGGCTTAGTGCAATGGATCTGCTTTGCCACCAGCCTCTTGGACATCATGGACCCTTCCCAACCAACCACCCCAGGCCTATCATGTTCTCTGTCTGGAGACGCTCCCCTCTTACGTGCTTCTCTCTGCCCACCACCACCACGCACAGTGCACCAGATAACATGCCACTCCAGCGGGAAGGAACATATCTTGGCAAGGCTACCAACTCCAGCAACTCCTGTAGCTGTTCCTAGCTCAAGATTCAAAGCTCTGGTTCTCCTACACAGAAGTGAGCAGCACTGGCTGAGTGTCCTTGGGCCAACTGGATGGTCTCAGACTGGATGGGACAGACACTCCTCCTTGCTTTGCAGTCTCTTTTGGGCTCAAATTGTTCATAAGAAGTCACCCTAACACAGAAGTTGCCCAATTCCTCCTCTAAGGTGAAGTTAAAAGCCTGCAATACAAAGCCCAGCCCAGCCCACTCCACAGCCCCCACCAAGCTCCACAGGCGGCATCACCACCCTCAACAATCGCTTTACTTCAAAGAAGCTAAATTGGGAGCATGAAGCACTGGTGACAAGCAGAACAACAGGAACTGAGGGGGTGACGTCCACAAGTCTCCTGTTACAGGCAGAGTCTTGGCATGAGTTCTCTAGGCGAACAAACTCCAGCTGGAGGAGCTATCTCCAGCTCAACCCCCCACCGGGGACTGGTGGCGGTAATGCCAGGAATAGAAAGGGTTTATTTTGGAGTATGACTGAGCAGAGTTTGCCTCTCCTTAGTAGTACATTTTTTAAAAAAGCTAAGGAAAGACCAATGTGAGAGAGTGACACTGACACAGCACGGCAGCTGGAGAATTTACACTCCCAGAAATCAAGATATCCACCGGAGAAAGTCTTAACAACCACTGCGCCTCAGCCAAAGTGAATAGAGATATTTAGGGCTTGTCTTCTGTAGCAGCGTCCACATGGGACATGACTGCATGGCAAATTAGCGCGCTGTAGATTCACACCCTAGGTTGCCACACACTAAGGTTCCATGGGCATGTTATGAGCTAGACCAGGGGTCAGCAACCTTTCAGAAGTGGTGTGCCGAGTCTTCATTTATTCACTCTAATTTAAGGTTTCGCGTGCCAGTAATACAGTTTAATGTTTTTAGAAGGTCTCTTTCAATAAGTCTATAATATAGAACTAAACTATTGTTGTATGTAAAGTAAATAAGGTTTTAAAGATGTTTAAGAAGCTTCATTTAAAATCAAATTAAAATGCAGAGCCCCCCGGACCGCTGGCCAGGACCGGGCAGTGAGAGTGCCACTGAAAATCAGCTTGTGTGCCGCCTTTGGCGCACGTGCCATAGGTTGCCTACCCCTGAGCTAGACAAAATAGCACATATGCACAACTGGAGAGAGGGACAGATGTTATGGGAACCATAACAGTTATTTGGATTGCCATAGTGCCATGAACTCAGACCCCACTGTGCCAGGTGCTGTACAAACAGAACAAAAATATGGTCCCTGCCCCAAGGGGCTTGCAGGCTAAGCGTGACAAGAGATGGACAGGGACGGAGGTGTACAAGTGAACAATGAGAGAGTATTGGTAAGCATGGCAGGAGCACAAAGGGCCTTGTTTGAAAACGTAACCAGTGGGCAGTGGAGGCAGCATCACGGGCTGATCCAAGGTGAGAGTTGACTGATAGCAAAGGGGAGAAGATAAGTAGGGTGGGGACTGACTGAAGGGCCTTAAAAGGGAAGACAAACAGCTATTGTTTGATGTGATGGGGGGGGGCAGTGGAGTGATGCAAAGGGCAGGATACCATGGTCAAAGCAACAGAGGAGGAAAAAGATCTATGTAGCAGCATTCTAGCTGGATATGAGTGGGGAAAGCCTGCATTTGTCAAAGTCAGAGAGAGAGATGTTGCAATAATCAAGATGTGTGATGAGAGCCTGGCTGAGTGTTAGCTGTGCAGATGGTAAGGCTGTATTTTAGAGATGTGATGCTGTTGAATTTTCCAGACCTGTGGGAGTTTAAACTCACCATTAATACTGCATTAGCATTGATTTTTGCACTGAACACACTTGATGCTGTGAAGCTGCAGGGCTTGTCTGGAAAGGGCACGGAAATGAATTAATAATGGTAAATGGACCTTATCTGAAAATACCTGTGAGGCTCCTGACAGATTCTTTCCTTCTCCCCCAACTTCCAAGCCGTGCTTGCATTACTTACACACAGCTCTACTTCTCCAGCCAGATGAGACTCCATCATCAGCTTGTCATTATAGAGTCTACCACCACCTCAGGGAAAAGCGTATCTTATGATAACCAACCTCCTGCTTGTTTAAACGTAAAAATACACACAGCCTTAAATGGTAGAGATAACGTCAGAGCCAGCACTCTTCTCTCAGCGCCTGGCTGGAGCAGATGATCCACCATATGAGCATGCAGGAGTGGGAGAAAAATACAAGCCTGAGACATAAAAAAAGCCATTCTTCATGGTGAAAATAATCATCCTTTGAGACGTTCCTCCACAAAGTGAAGACACTGAAGCTGCCCAAGGCAGGAACAATGACTATCCTGGGGAAAGTAGCCGATTATTATGGACTGAGCCTTGGAAGCCTGGTAGCAGTAGCTTGTTTCTACAGAGATTTCCCAGTGTTATACAAACATGCGTAGGATTCTTATCAGTAAGTTAATGGTTATTCAGCCAACAGTTAAGGAAAGCAGCGCTAGATCTCAGGTACACAGGGCTGGAGAGTAAATGAAAGCACAGGAGCAGAATGATGATGACGATGGCAGCTTACTTACCAGCTTAATACCCACCAGGAGCTTACCACCACCCAGCTAGTTAATGCCTTTGCAGCTGTGTTATTATCCAAGTCCGGTGGGACAAGGTCTGAGAATTTGGACATTACATCCAATGACTTGAAGTTATAACGGCTAAGGATCGATTGCTGGTTTGCGATACGAAGCTGGAGCCCTCCAGTGGAGCATATCTTCCTCCTGAAGAGGTCCAGCTTCTTTGCATCCTTAGCTTGAGGGGTAGGTCCTTGCCTTTCCCTCACGTTAACAGCTGCCACTACCAATGAGTCTGGCGGGGGATGGGTAAACAAGTATTCATAGCCCTTGGAGGGCACAAAGTACTTTCTCTCAGCTCCCTTAGCTGTAGGAGCCAGAGAGGATGGTGTTTGCCACAGGGTTTTTGTGTTCTCCTGAATGGTCTTTTTCAGGGGAAGGGCCACCCTGATGGGTCCTGCCAGGGATAAACTGTCTACCATTGGGTCTGACACCTTGGTGACCTCCTCCATCTGTACCCCAAGGTTCTAAGCAACCCATCTCAGAAGTTCAAGGTGGGCCCTGAGGATGTTCCTGCCACTGCCTCATCTGGAGATGAGGAGGAGGAGGAGGAGCCTGGAATATGGGAATCCCCTCCTGCCCATCAGGCTCCTCAAAACACTGCGGCTCCGCCTCCACGTCGGCGTCTGCTTCAGTGCTGGCCCCGGTACCGGTTGCAACAGCTGCACTGTCCATGGTACTCAGTGTAGCCGCGGTGCCAGGTATGGTGCCGGGTCTGTTGTCGGTGCCGGGCATGGTACCAATCGAGGCGCTGGCGGCAGTGGAGTAGCCAGGTTTTAAGAGCAGGGGGAGCAAACATAAAAAAGGCACCCCCCCCCCCCCGGCTCCTCCTCCGGCCTGCCCTCCCCCCCTCCGGCTCCTCCTCCGGCCACTCCACACTCCCCACCCCCTTTGGCTGGCTCCTCCAGACCCATCTATTGCCAGGGCCCTGCAGGCACCCGGGAGCCCCCTGCACGCACCCTGACACCCCCCCCCCCATGCCCCGGGCCAGGCCAAGCCGCAGTGGGGTCCGTGTCCCTTTAAGAGCGGGGCTGGGCTGAGCCGGGCTGGCGGGGAGGTGGCTCCACTCCCGCTGCAGGCTGATGCCAGAGCCTGGGCTGAGAGCCCCGCTCATCTCCTGCACCAGCTCCAGGCGGAGCTTTGCTGTGACTCCTCCCGGGCCGGGCCACCCCCTTCACCTGCACAGTAGGGGCAGGTTGCATGAGGGCAGGACCTGGTGCCATCCGCCTGGCAGGCCCTGGGGGGCACCGGGCGAGATGGGGTGTTGCGAGGGGCATCAGGCAGAGGGATGGGGCACTGGGCCCCAGGCTGAGCGCCCAGAGCGCGCTTGGTCACTCACCTTCCCATCTGGGCCGAAGGGGAGGGACTCTCATTCTCTTCCCCGACTGGGGAGGGCACAGGGTCCCGCTGGGTCTCTGCAGCCTCGCTTGGCCTCAAGGAGGCAGCGGCGGCTCCGTGGAGCTGGTAGTCCGGCCAGCAGGGCCACTGAACGCCTGCTCCTCCATCTCTGCCTCGCCCCAAGTATAGAGCACGCCAGGCGTGAACCCCATCCCAGGTTAGCCCCCTGCTGGGGCCGACAGCTGAACAGGCCCAGCAGGGCAGTGCGAGGGCTGCTGGAGCCTGGAGGGGGAAGCTGGGAGAGGGGTGGCACGGCCTCAACCCTCTGGGGCTGCCTGCCCCGCGGAGGAGGCAAAGGGGCGCAAGCCGCAGCAGGACCGCAGCTCCCCGGGAGAGGGGATCTGGGGCCAGCCCGGGGAGGCAGGAGCAGCCCCAGGGGTGCTGGGCATGTGCAGGACAGAGCCCCGAGAGAGCCCCAGCCCCACGGCAGGCAGCGCTGCAGAGGAGGAGCCCACAGCAGGCGAGGGGCAGCTGGAGGGCAGATCCCCTCTCCCTGGCAGCTTCCTGCTTCCCTCGGCCTGGAATCAGGAAGCTGCCAGGGAGAGGGAAGCTGTCCGCCAACTGCGGCGCGCTCGGCCACCGAGCCCTGAGCCGACACAGGAGGCGGCTGCGGCGGTGATGTTGGGCCGCGTGGGGCGCAATGGCTGAGGAGCCGGCCCCTTTGCTCCTCTGGCCGTGCCCGCTGCACCCCCCCAAATGGATCCTCCAGAGTCCGGCCGTGCTGCCCCCCCACTTGCCTGCAAGACCCCAGCAGTGCCGCTTTTGAAAAATGTACTGAGGGGAAGCGGCTGCTTCCCCTGAACCCCCCTAGCTACGCTACTGGCTGGCGGCAGTAGTGGTGGCTAATGCCCGGAAGAAATCCCTGGCCCTGGAGGCAGTCCTCCTCTCAGACACAACTGAAAAGGAGCGTACCCCTGGGACTGGTGGTAAGCGCACGGAGTCCAGCAGAGCCACTGGGTCTGCATCTGAGCTGGTACCTGCCATTGTAGTGGCCATGGTACCGAGGGGAAATAGTGGGTCATCCTTGCTGACTGGGAGTGCCAGTGGCTACGGTGTCAGCTTCTCCAGGACACACGAGTCAGTGTCCAATGCGGATTCAGATGAATCCGTGCACGGGGACCATGACGGTGCTGTGCCTGTTGTTGCTAGAAATCGGTGCCGGGGCACTGTAGATGATTGCCGAGTCATAGTTGGCTTGCCCCTGGACTTCACCAGTGGCCTCTGAGTCGTTTGGGGCCTCAGGACCGGTGTTGTGACACTGTCAATGTTATCAGGTCCCGCGTTGCTTCATAAATCTCGGGTGTGGATGGGAGGTCCAAATCTTCCACCAAGGTCTTCTCCGGTGGCACGGGACTCAACAGTCCCTCCCGTGGGCCCAGAGTCAACGGTGCCGGCTGCTGACTGGAGGGGAGCTGTGGTCTTGCACCGGTCTCCCTCCGTTGGGTTCAGGTTCCTGTGCACAGGAAGGGGAGTGCCCTCTCTCAGTCTTCCTGTACTACTACTTCAGGACAGGAGACTGAGTGGTTCCGAGATGGATCCCGCACCGTGCTCAGCGCCAGGGAGTGCCAGTGCTGAGGGTCTTTGACGCCAGAGTCCTTCCTCAGCACCTCCCGGACTGAAGCCGGCGCGCTGTGCACCAACACTGAGGGGGCCAGTGCCGTGTCCATGGGGCTCGACTCAGACTGAGGGCAGAGAGCTGCTTCCATTAGTAGCAACTTTAGTCTGTGATCCCTCTCTTTCTTCGTGGGTGCAAAAGCTCCTACGGATCTTGCACCTGTTTGCTTGATGGGACTCCCCCAACCACTTTAGACAAGCTGAGTGCGGGTCGCCCTTGGGCATAGGCTTCTGGCAAACCCTACATGGCTTAAACCCCTGGGTCCGAGGCATGCCCCAGGCCTGGAAGAGGGACAGGGAAGCAGGGAAGGGAAACACTCCCCTGTACCCCAAGTCTAGATGTCTAACTACAGCAATTTTTTAAACTATCTTTAACTATTTAAAGAGGGAGAGGGATAGCTCAGTGGTTTGAGCATTGGCCTGCTACACCCAGGGTTGTGAGTTCAATCCTTGAGGGGGCCACTTAGGGATCTGGGGCAAAATCAGTACTTGCTCCTGCTAGTGAAGGCAGGAGGCTGGACTCGATGACCTTTCAAGGTCCCTTCCAGTTCTAGGAGATAGGATATCTCCATTAATTAAATTAAATTAATTAAATTTACAGAAGATATGCTAGAGGTTCGCTCGTTGAAGACTAGAGATGAAACGCTCCAATGACCACCACTGACAGTAAGAAGGAACTGGAGAGACGGCGTGTCGGCAGGGCCCTATATGTGGCCCTATGAAGGTGCAACTCAAGGGGGCTCCAGAGCCGACCCGACAGGTGCTGCTAGGGGAAAAACCTTCCAGCGAACTCTGCATGTGGCATGCACAACACCTAATTGGAATCGTATGAGCAAGCACTCAAAGAACGACGGCTGCCACCAGCAAAGCACGCATTCTTGTCTGGTTAGACATTAGCATAAACCTGTACCAGACAATCTGGTCTCCATACAATAAAGAATTTGGGACAATGAAAGCAACGCAGGGTATTCTGGATGCCATCCTCTCAGGGCTTGTCTACATGGGGAAGTCGTAGAAGGTAGGGTGTGAATTGAAACTGCTAGAGTTCTACCAGTATAACTCTGCATGTGGACGCTTTCACTGATGGCCTTTTTATTAAGGGCCCTTTTTCAGTTTAGTTTAGATCATGTTGGAAGTGATTTAAGCTAAGCTGAAAAAAAGAACTTATACCAGGAATGTTAACATGGGGTGTTATACTGGTATAACTAGAGCGGTTTAACTTTACCAGTATAACTGGGAAGATACCCCATATCACCAGCCCCTTATTCTCCTCTCTAACTAAAAGCCTTCCGGGAAATCCCTTGTACTTGGAATGCTGGTCTGGTGATATAGCTGCAGTGCAACACACCATCATCTCAGGCAATCAGAGGTTGAGGTTGTCAGGCTCTCTCAGTCCCATGCAATCAAGGGATGTTCAGTCCTAGGAATGAGAGACAGCAGCACATCATGCCACTTGCTAGTGACCCCTTGCTGGTCTGAGAGAGCAGCTGGAGCCACATCTGGCTCCTCTAGATGACCAGGTTGCACCACAGAGATACAATGAAGACAGACCGTGGAGGTTCCCCCAAAAGAACTTGAAAACAGCATTTTAATATAAAATTTCTTGGGGAAAACTATTTAGATAAACTGTCGGAGTTCTCTGGTACGTCACTGCCAGGTTCTGGAGCGCTCTTGCCGAGGAATGGAACGCCTAATTCTCATGTGCACTGAGGGTCTTTTCTGCTGCTCTGGGTCCTCAAGGGGGTGTCAATTAGAATCACCAGAGCAGCATCAAAGAGTCTTAATGCAAATGAGAATCAGGGCAAGAATATGCACTCAGCCATATGGTACTGATTACAGACAAACCCATTACATCCAGTCTGCACTGCTGAAATGAACGCAATGGGGTTTCTCCTGGAGTCTCAATGAGGCTTGAGTCTGGGGGTAATAGAGAGTCCTCTGGTCCAGGGCCAGGAGCAGACATTTCTAGTTGCCCTTTCCAGGCAAAGGGAGAGGCAAATGGTTGGGCTATGGCTAGAATTCTGACCTTCACAGAGCTTAGCATCCCCTCCCCACAAGTGGGTCAGAAAAAAGGAAAGAGGGGAGGAGGTTTTTCCTCTTGCTGTCAGCTCCCCCCTAAAAAGTAAGAAATTCACTGACTTGCAGTTCAAAGTTACTAGCACTGAGGGCTCTTTCATTTCCCTCCTGTTAGGGAACTCTCCCAGCAAACGGGCTGGCCATTCTCGGTGCAAAGCAGACACACACACACATGTACACACAGCTGATCAGAGTGCAATTGAAGCACTGTTGAGGCAAACTGAGGCTGGTCCCAGCTGTCTGTCTCTCTCTATGGTTGGAATAGCTGGAGGGTTGGAAGCCTGCCCTCACAAGCTCAGAATGCTCGTTCAAAGAGCGTGTTAGCTGAAGGCTTTCATGAACTGAGCTACTACTGCAAGGTGACGTGCTGAAGACTCCAGTTGTCAGGAGGGGATGCTGTAAGAAAATGCTGTTTGCTCCAGGGGGAGAGAATTTACTATTTAGAGTTGGAAGCCATACCTCTGAACTGGAGAGGCCGCCCCAAAAGGTAATTTAATACTACCTAGCTCTTACATAAACCTTTTGCCAGTAGGTCTCAAAGTACTTTACAAAGGAGGTCAGTCTCATTACACCCCTGTGACATTACAGTCTATATGGTTTTATAAAAATATGCTAATGGGTGAATATAATGTAACTGGAATATGCTTCGTGCAAAAGGTCTCTTGTAAGGTATCATTACAAAGCTTACAATCTACTGAGTGTGATCATCCTATTTGTATAAATTTCCCTCTCTTGTATCTGAAACTAGAAATATGAAATGTAACTCTGAGGGCCTATTGTAATTATGCAAAGTGTGGGCCATTAATGGTGGTTTGGAATCTTGATGACTCCCATTAACCAGGACCATTGTCTGCACATGGCTCTGTTTTACCTGTAACTCTTCCTGTATACGTGTGTGCTGGCAAGTGGGCAATGAAGTCTTGCAGTGACATGTGATCATGTCACCTGAACTGGAATCCATCTTTAACCTGGTGTCTTTCCATTGCGAAGGAGGGGGTGGGAATCCAGAGAGGGACAAAGGATTCCCACCTTATGAAAAAGATATATAAAGGGGTGGAACAGAACAAAGGGAAGAGAGAAGCCATCATGAAGAATCCCCTAGCTACCACCTGAGCTGGAACAAGAGCTGTACCAGGAGGAAAATGTGCCCAGGCCTGGAAGGTGTCCAGTCGTGTGGGGGGGGGGGAGAGGAGGGAGGAGGAAAAAAAAAAAAACTTACTGAAGCATCTCTGAGGGTGAGATTATCTGTATTCAGTTCGATCACACAGATTTGTGCATTTTATTTTATTTTGCTTGGTGACTTACTTTGTTCTATCTGTTACTACTTGGAACCACTTAAATCCTACTTTCTGTATTTAATAAAATCACTTTTTACCTATTAACTCAGAGTATATATTAATACCTGGAGGAGCAAACAACTGTGCATCTCTCTCTATCAGTGTTATAGAGGGCGAACAATTTATGAGTTTACGCTGTAAGCTTTATACAGGGTAAAACTGATTTATTTGGGTTTAGACCCCATTGGGAGTTGGGCATCTGAGTGTTAACGACAGGAACACTTCTGTTAGCTGCTTTCAGGTAAACCTGCAGCTTCGGGGCAAGTAATTCAGACCCTGGGTCTTTGTTGGAGCAGATGGGAGTGTCTGGCTCAGCAAGACGGGGTGCTGGAGTCCTGAGCTGGCAGGGAAAGCAGGGGTAGGAGTAGATGGGGCACATCAGGTGACAGCTCCCAGGGGGTTTCTGTGATCCAACCCATCACAACCCCTTTTTATAGTTGGGGAAACTGAGGCACCAGGGAGCAGTGACTTGTTTAAGGTCATCCAACAGGCCAGTGGCGAAGCCAAGGATAGACCCTCATCTCCACAGCCCCAATCCAGTGCTCTATCCACCAGACCATTCTGCTTGTGTACACTGTGTGCCATTTCAGGGGGGATTCTTATTACAGTTGTTTTGCAAGTGAAGCTACTAGGATTCAAACAAGCTAAGGTCTCCAGTTTTGAGCATTTAGCAAATATTTGTTCCCCAGCTAGGTACTTACAAACTGAACAAGTCACTCCCCAACCTACTCTTTGTTAAGCTACGTAGATTGAATTCCTTGAGGTTACCATTCTCAGGCAGGTTTTCCAATCCTTTAATCGTTCTCCTGGCTCTTCTCTGAACCCTCTCCAATTTACCAACATCCTTCTTGAGTTGTGGACACCAGAACTGGACACAGGATTCCAGCAGTGGTTGTACCACTGTCAAATACAGAGGCAAAATAACTTCTCTGCTCCTACTAGAGATTCCCCTGTTTATACAGCCCAGGATTGCATTAGCTCTTTTGGCCATAACGTCGCACTGGGAGCTCATGATTCACCCAATTATCCACCACAACCTCCAAGTCTTTTTCAGAGTCACTGCTTCCCAGGACAGAGTCCTCCATCTTGTAAGTATGGCCCACTTTCTTTGATCCTGGATGTATAACTATATTTGGCTGTATTAAAAACACACGGTTTGCTTGCATCCAACTTTCCTAGTGATCCAGATCGCTCTATATTTCAATTTCCAGGCTCATCTTTTGAAGGTGTGGTACACATTTCCTTCGAGGACAAGGTCAGTCCTCATCCTCAGAGGAAACCTGTAAAACACCTCCAAAAGATGGGCCTGGGAACTTAAGTGGAGTTGGCTTGGTCTTCTGAAGGTTTCTCAGTGGGTTACGCCAGGTGCTCAGCTTTCCAAGCGGCATTTCCTGCATCCCCTTTGTTACAGTAAAATGGGAGCCAGGACTCTCATACAGCTGTCAGTGTAGGTTTGGAACAGCTGCTTTGAGCCAAGGCAAACAAAAAATGCCCAGCTTTCACAGTCTGCTTTTGCTGAGCGTGGATGGCACAAAATCTGACTAGCCTTGTGACCACAGAGCTCCAACACACAAACCACATGGAGCATCCACAGGCAGGGGCCATTTCCAAAGGTTACACCAGGCCACTCCACAATGGGGTATTTTCTTTCCCAGGCTAATTGACGATGACACCGAGGCAGTTTACAGGAAGAGGTTTCAGTTGGTAAACTCTCTGCCTTTTAGAGAGTTTCCAAAAAAGTCACGTCTGGCAGAATTTGAAAAGCATCAGTAACGGTAAGCCTGAAGGACATATACTGACAGTGTCAGAATCAGCAACTGCCTCCCCTGGATGGAACACATCTGGGTTAGTTCCAAAATGGGGAGAATAACTACTTCTACAAGTGTACCTGAGCATCTTGAGAGAGGGACTCATTTGCTTGCTCAAATTCTAGCCGTTAGACTGCCAAACCGAAAGGTGATGTAGCCTTCCACGGGTAGAATCTTTTTTCTGCATGGGAGCATAGTCTGCTGCTCCAGATCTGGAAGTTAAAGCATGTTCAACCCCACAAAACAATGCATGCCCTTACCAATGCCATGGGAAGCACATCTACTGGACCTTTCCCCTGAGGAAAGCATCTTGGGCCCTTACAAGAATAGTTTGTTCAGCTGCTCCGTCACTTTTGCTATAGTTAATTCCAGATCAATGTTTGCACTTGAGGTTTATGGTTCCTCCTCTCAGAAGTTCTAAAGCTAGTAGTCTTGTGACTCGTGCCCAGCCCAAACTGTGCCCAAACCGTGTTGGCCTTGGGTAGGGCCATAATGCAGCTGGATGCACATTCTGCTTGAAAATGTCCTCACAAGCTGTCAATCTCGATCACAGCACCTAATTCTTTTCTTACCGTTCACTCTGCAGCTTCCCATATTTCTGACATGAAAGCCTACCTACTAGCATTGATGGAGTGTACCGGAGGATAGGTCCAGATAATGCCATGATGGAACTCAATCAGCCCCTTACAGGCTCTTCTAGACTTCTGTAGAATTCAAGTTCACCTAAAAAATTCTTCTTCTTGCGTTTAAGATGCTCTTCTCTTCAAAGCAGACATTTTCATGTGGGGTTTCTTTAAAGCATTTTTTTAAAGTCTTTCAAGCACTGAAATGTAACAACAGCAACAAGAAAGGGATAGAATTTATCTTGTAAGGAGATACAGAAAGTCTATTTCCCTTTATCTAAAGCCCTTGTCCAGAGCAGGAGAAAGAAAGGCAGAAATAAAGCCATCCCCCAAGGAGAATCGTTGGCTGCAGAACATTCCCCTGTACAAGCTAAGAATCACATGAAGTGAACTCTCAGTGGCTCTTGGTGCTCCACAGGCAGCCAAGAAAAAAAAACCATGAAGACAGACACACTTGCCATGTGACTTGGAAGGGCACACTTTGCTTTGCAAGCTGTAGCTGCAGACGTACTCCAGTGGATCAGAGCTCGAGGAGTTACATGACACGAACACATCCTGGTTACTCAGAAAGACAGTGAGTGCTGCAGATTGTTCTATATGATATACAGCCCAGCAGGCTCAAATCTGGAGCTTCAAGTTAGACTCTTAAATCCTCATTTAGGAACCTAAACAAAAGCGGCCTAATTACCAAGAGTGCTGAGCAAATGCATCTCCCATCTTCAGTGGGATTTAGGCATGTCTGAAACACCAGCCACTTTGATTGAAGTGTGTAAACAGGGATCTTGAGAGCTTTATTCTAGGCACCCAGGTCTGAAAATGCTAGGGCTATCTGACGCATTTCCCTTCTGACTTACAGAGGCTATATGCTGTACTGCAGGGGTTCTCAAACTGGGGGTCAGGACCCCTCAGGGGGTCGCGAGGGGTCAGCCTCCACGCCAAACCCCACTTTGCATCCAGCATTTATAATGGTATTAAATATATAAATAAAAATACATTTTTATGGGGGGGAGGGGGTGTCGCACTCAGGGGTTTGCTATGTGAAAGGGGTCACCAGTACAAAAGTTTGAGAACTACTGCTGTACTGGATGCAGAAGCCCTGGGGAATGGCTATAACTGTAGGGCTTGCTGAACAGAGGTTATTCACTGTACTAATCAGCCAGGATCTGATGGCTCACCCCAAAGCTTGGCTCTTCCTCTCCTGAGCAGCAGATGAGCAAGCCTGTTGCATTTGTTTCCATGGCTGCTTTGATGGCCCTTTGACAAAGTCCCATGAGGGCTGTGTAAGTTAGAGATGGAAAAGAGCTTGCTCATCTGCCTGCCAAGACAGAATTTGTCCTCTTTAGACAAAGCCCTGGAGGATAGACTGAACTAAGTTTAAATGTATCATGGGGCTTTCAGTCCCTTTCCTTGGAGAGACTATTCCACAGTAAAATAGATCTCACTGTCCCCAAGTTTTCCTTTGCTCTATTTCACTCGTTTATGCCCCTTCTTGGATCACCCTATCTTTATCTGCATGTGTCAAAACTTGGAGACATTTCTCCCACCATTAGCTGTCGCTTAGTTGAGCTGTACATCCTTGACAATTTCTCCCCATCAGTCGATTTCATGACACTTTTTGTACCTCTCTGAATTCCCTCCAGCCTCTCCACATATCTGACAGGGCAAGGAAAGCTGGAGTTGTAAGTGATTATGCCGAGACAAAAGCCTTTTTTATATAAAAGCAATGAGGTCTTAAAGCAAAAGTACATGTAATTTAAACTGCTCACAAATAGGGCTGAGGAGAAGTGCTGCTGTCCTATCAGCAGCTGTGTTGATGTTTGGACCAAGAGTATGTCAGTTTTTAAAATTCGATTTCATTTGACTATGGTGACCATATGTCCTGTTTCGCCAGGACAGTCCCTTTTTAAAACTCTGTCCTGGCCATCCCGACCTTTTTGGCAAAACTGGGGCATTTGCCTACAGTCTCTGTGCTGGAGCCCACGGAACATGTGCAATGGGAGGTTCTGCTGAGGGTGTTTCCCCAGTCAGCCCAGCCAGCCATGGCTCCTTATCACTGTAATGAAATATTTGCTCATTAAGCGAGAGGGATAATCTCCTCTCACACACTGACTCCTCTGGCAGAGGAGAGGAAGAGGGAGGGGCAATTCAGAGACCCCTCCCTGTCCAGAAAGACCAGTTGGGACTCTGAGGGCAATCCACAGATCTGGATGTGCCAGAGGCAAAAGGAACCAGGAAGGCTGGGTGGGACTCAGGTCCGTCCGCCCCCCCCCATCCTCTGGCCTGATGGCTGGGCCTCACCATTGCAGTCAGGAGACTGTTGGGCACAAGAGCTGCAATATGAGGACATGGTTGCGAAACATCCTCCTTTCTAGTTCTGTTATGTGTGTGTGTGTGTGTGATCCCCCGGGTGCCGCCAGCATAGCTTCAGCACCCTAAAGAGAAGCAACTGCAGCTCTGGATTTGCAAATATGCCTTCTCCAAAAGAGTGCCTGGGACAAAAGGGTTCGTCTTCACTGCAGTGTAAACCTAGCTGGTCAGCCCTAGGTCAGCCTAACCTGGGTGTGTAGCACCCCGCTACAAAGCCCTGCCTGTGATGCTGCACTCCCCTGTGCGTGTGGCTGGAACTCCTGGGAGCATGTCCCAGGGAGCTCTGCACTACACTCAGGCAAGCCGCTCTAGGACTGTTTTCCAGTCAACAGTGGGAAACTTGGCTGTCCTTCTGGGCGCGGGGGGAATTGTGGGAAGGCACTGGAGGACTAGCAGCACTGCAGTGCTTTAGCCTGTGTCCTCAATGCAAAGTGGACAGATTACCAGACCCAATGAAAGTGGCACCCAGGTTCACTCCCAGCCAGGCCAGCTAGCCCGGGGTTAAAAGCACCACTAAATGCAGATGAAAGTTTTGCACAGGGGTTGGAGGTGAGTTAATGGCAACACCTGGCTGACAGCTGGGGCTAGCTGAAGCGAAGACTGACCAGAGTCAATTTCATTTCAGTTGTTTCCAGTCTCCCCACAACACACCCAAATTGTTTGCACCCTGGAAGTCCCAGAGCACTAAATGGGCTGGCCAGATGAGCTGCCCAGGGGTAGCACCAGGTAATGCACACAGGGCCTCCGCCATGGAAGGACAGCTATGGCTCCAGCTCCTCGTGTGGTGAGTGGCGTGGTTTAAAAACCCCACAGCCCTTAGAAAGGAGAAGCTGACCCAAAGGAGAGCCTGCAGTCTGTTTACCTCTCCCCAGGTTACCCTGCCAACAAGCCCGTTGTAAACTCGTTAAGTACATTAGCAGTGGGTTTGTGAAATGGAGTGCATGATGCAGTGACGCACTCCTGTTCCAAGAGCAGCCACAACAGCAGCCCACTTACCAGGATGCTGAGGAGCAACAATACAGAGGTTGGTTGTTTTAGTGGAGCCCCTTGTTTCAAGGCAGGCTCGAAACCTCCACTGCAACGCAGCAACAAGCGACCAATCAAACACTGCCGGCCTGCAGCCCATCAGGGCTCTAGGATGCGGGGAGGCAACTCTGTGAAGCAGGCCATCGAATTACGCCATGGAGAAATAGTGGCATAAATATTCAGACCGTTCCTCTCTGGTGCTCAGGGAGGAGAGGGACTGAGGTCCAACATGGAACTCATGCAGCGTGTGTTCTCCTCGCAGCCCATGTGGGTGGGTGGGACACAGGCACTCATCTCTCCCTCCCCCCCCATCACATCCACCCCACACTGCCAGAGCCAGGATATTTTTGCCAAAAAAGCACACTCAAATGCAGGAAAATGTGTTACAGCCAAAACTGGAGCCTGGCTCTCCTTGCGGAGGCTGGCCCCAAGAACCCAAGCAGTGTCTTCTATCCACCACCAGCCTGTGGCTGTACGGAGACAGCCCAAACTACTGCCCTTGGGAGGAGGAGGTGGGGCTGTACTTTACAACAGCAGATGGGAAACAATCCAGAGAGGAGGGGGTGGGAGACAGCCACCATCACAACTGCGATATGTTCCCAGGAGGTGGAGAGGTTACAATTGCCCCCTACAGCCAATGCCTCAGAGCCAGCCGCGCCTGACAGGAATTTCTGAGTGAGCTTGTAAGAAGGAAGGTGCACCAGGTGCTGCAGTGGGCTGGGGACAAAGGATGAGTTTGTGCAACGCACATGGCAGAGCAGGGCCTGGTCCTGGGACAATGGAGCATTCTGCACAAGTCCCACAGGATCACCTAAACGTTAAACAAGGGCAAGGGGTCATAGGAACATCCCCTGGAGAACAAAGGGGTGTCCACCTGGATGTGTATCCGGGGCAGTCTGATAGGATCCAACCCTTGGGCTGCGTTAGCAACACAGGCTAGCCTCTGTGTCACAAACCAGGTAGCAATGATGAGCAGTTCCCCAGCTTCCAGCTAACCCATTCGCAAGGCTCATGGGGGGGCAAGAAGGGGCAACCCAGCCCAGAAACTCCAGACCTAACACCCCACAATGCTTGGACAGTTCCCATCCAAACTGTGCTCAACTTGTACTAGAATTATTCTCAGAGGATGTGGCATACCCTTTCCTGAACTCCCCCTCCCTTGGCCAGACTACTCCCTCTGGTCCCAAAGGGCCCAGGACAGTCCCTGCAAACAATGGTTGATGGGGAAGCCAAGAGCCAGCACCAATGACTAGTTTATCTTGCCCAGTATTGACATGCAACCACAACAGATTATTTTAAGATAGCACCAGAGGAAGCAATGGAGACCACTGTGTCACATGGCAAATCTAACAGAGTGATAATCAATGTTTCATTATCCTACACCTGCCCCTTTCGTGCTTACAGCAGTGTGTGCACTCACGACAGTGGCGCGCACAAGTGTCCAGCTCCATGGACAAAATGGCCAATCTGCATTAACAAGCCACGACCATCAGGGTGCAGCTCCCCATCAGTTTTCACACACTGCACAGGCTGGCCTTTGGCACTTGCCACTTGACGCTGTGGCACATTTCAGCCCAAGGTTAAATCTGCCCGAGGACAGTAGAGGAGAGGTACTCACTATGCAGCAGAGTCATTCAGCTGGTACTCTCGGGAGCGGTTAAAGCAGGCCTGGACGCCATTATCAGCCCACAGCCTCCGAATCACATTGGCAAGGTCCTCTGGCATGATTCCCTGCTCCTCTGCAGTGCAAGAGAGTGCAAATAACTGACGAGCATCATCCTGCAGGGAACAGCAAACCAAACATCAATGAAGTTCCTGAGCAACAGCTGCTTCTCAAGTCTGCTGTGTATTAAAGCTGATCACACTGAAGTTTGCTCACCAAGTCTTGTACTAGAGGAACATAGCGCTCCAAAACCCAGGAGGTTTGCACCTACCATGTACCATGCACGTGCCTCTAAGGCTCCCAAGAAACTCCTCCTCAGGGAGGTTCGCTTCTTTGAGTAATGGGGCAAGTGACATTTCAAATCTTTGCAAAGAAGCCAGCAGAAAAATCCACGCGTTCAGACTCCACTGATTTCTTGCAGGGCTGATGGCAGGCAAACAAACTAGATGTCAATTAAAAAAAATATGCAGTCATGGCTTATCATTGGTTACCTAGTCCGGAAACAGCAATACACCATTTGGATTAGCTTGTAACCTTACAGCAAGGAAACTTGGGCAAGATTGTTCAGGAGCCATTGCATTTACACAGAGATCTCCTCTCGTTCCCTTGCCCACGCACCGAAGTTATAACACTGGGGGAAACTGGTGACAGATTGTCAAGTGTCTGCAAGGAATTCTGGCGACTAAGGCAGAATGATAGACATGAATGGGAGCCCTACTGAGTTGGCCAGTCACTGAGATGGCTCGATCAGTCCATCATTTGGAGCAGCGGAATAGATGCTGCACTGTGACTGCTCTGCAGGCTCTCCCAGTGCTGAGCAAAACTCTAAAAGTAGGATCAAAGCGTGCTGCAACAAACACATGGGGAGAATCAGACACAGCCTCTCCAGCCGATCGGCTGCTGGCATGTACACAGCTGGGCTGCTGCAGCTCCAGCTTTTCAGGCCCGATCGCAGCATTGTCCCCAAGACATCCTGCACTTCTAATTGAAGGAGTTTTTCACAACAGCACATGTGACGGCCACCAGCTTGAGCATGCCCAGGGACTGCACTGGGGACCTCCAGTGCTAAAAGAGCCTGGCTCTGTAATGGGGACTGTAACAGACTAGTGTCCTCTGTGGTCAGGCATGGAAGCGAATGCATAAAACACACTGCCCAGCAGTTACACATACATTTACTTCTCAGGAACCTATAGAGGTCAGAAAGGAAAGGACCAGGTCCTCTGCCATGCCACGGTATCAGGGATGCATTCCTAGCTGCGGACTCCTCCAAACAACAAGCTAGATTTCATTTCAACTGGCCTCTGTTAAACCAGGGAGGGGGGGGGGACACGACACCCAACCAGCTGATGCTCCCATAAGAAAAAAAACGCAGAAGCTTTGTCTCCCCTGGCTTTTATGACTCCGTGGCAAACAGAGAGGTAGTAGGAAGGCCAAATTAAGACAATGGAAGCATTCCCTGCTGGGAAGTGGGAAGGAGACTGGAGCATCAAGAATTCCTTTGCCTCAGCATTTGTAGCTACTCGCTCAAGACAGCCCTCAAGGGACTAAGCTTCCAGCAGAGCCCAGCTCATCTGAATTGCTGAGAACCCACAGCCGGCTCTGCCACATCAGCCCTGTGTGGTTTGCAGAACTGTCCTTGTCAACTCCTTTGTGCTGGCAGTTCCCAGCACAGCCTCCTGCGCTTGGCCCAGGAATACGGATAGCACCAAGGAGGTAAACTGGGTTCAGCCTCTAGCACTGCCAGCCAGCTTCACACTGCCAGGAGGCCATAGGCAGGGCTTAAACATCTCTTTTCCTGCTGGGAGCCCTTCTGACAGGTACAACTGCCTCCAGGGTTTAAGGAGAACGGACAGTTTTGCTGCTGCAGTCACACACTCTGCTCATAGCTGGCTTGGCAGGAGGACCAGCTTCTTCAGGTGTAGAAAGCCTCTCGTATTTTAAGCCATAACATCACACTATGGCTCAGTGGCCACCTGGGCACTTGCTACATGCTGCTAGGGCTCTCCCCATCGACCTGCAGGGCAACAAGGTGGTATGCAGCAAATGGGGAAGAACGCTAGAGTAAGCACTTGTCTGTCCTACACGCTGCATGCATTTATAAGGCAGTGAATCATGCTGAGCTGGTTTGCCTGCTCTTGTCCTACTAATAAACCTGAGCTGAGCCAAGCCAAGCCAGGAAAGCAGCCCCTTTTCCCTGGCCTACACCAAGCCTGGGAAATTTGCACCTACAAGAGGACCCTAGTAATCTCAGCGGCTTTAAGGTCACCTGGAAGCTAGCAGCTTGGCCAAGGTGAAGCACTGCATAATGGGAGCTGTACTGATTACGGCGCTTCCACTGCATTCACGAGGAGAGTGGCTGCGACCCGCTCTATTTCATGCACATAGCCGAAGCATCAACAGTCTGGCCATCTTGTCTTAGGGATTCTGGAAGACTTATTTGGGGGTGGGGGCAGCCATCGAGGCAGATCTGAAGTTAGAGAAACCGTGCACAGACATTAAGCATTTTATGGCTATCATTAGACATTTCCTCTCTCCCTGTCCAATACCACAAGCAATAACTCACTACAATGGAAGTTAAAAAAAATATCAGGCTCAAACATCTAATGCATGTGGTTTAATTTTGCCACCACTTATACTAGCTAGCATCAAGCAAAACTGCTCCAGCTGTTAGCTGCAGGGCTGATGTTAGGCCAATCATGCATTCAAAGCAGTCCCCCACGGCAGTGCCCGCTCTCGCTGGCAGAGAGAGCGCACAATCACTTACTCAGGGTAATAATCACAAAAAACTCTCCCCAAACACTGACTCCCAGCTCTTCAGAGGACTGGAGCAAGGTAATTAGCACTGGTCAGCAGCAAGGACCCCACTTATTAAAACACCTTTACGCAAGTCCCTAGAAGATTTCAGGGCATTACCAGCTTATGACTGGGATCAAAAAATAGCCTTAGGAGATCTATCCTGTGTCCTCATTAGCAAGGGGGAGCTTCTGGGAGCACAAAGCTAGTCCATTAGCCTTCAAATCAAAGCATTCCTCAGGAGCCAGGTATGGTAGGACAGCACCGCACACGTGGTCATTAGGCAGATGACCGACACCTGCCGTCTCTCAGATCTTGCTACACACGGTTTAAGCGATTGAGGGACATTGCTGGGGCCTGTATACAAACAGTGTCCTATTTCTGATCCCCCAGGTAATGCCCAACCAGATCAGACACGTGGTTTTGCATAGTAAGCAAACCCTGAATGAAGGAGGTCCCAGGCAGAGAAAAAAAACCATATGATCGCTGCTGCTATTGTTAGCTCCCCCAAACCCTACTTAGCCCTTCCACAGCCCCCTCTCGCAGCGTCTCGGTGTGGTGGAGTGCAGCATTATCCACAGGAGAAGGCACAGGGAGACAACTTGCCTGATGTCACACAGGAAACCTAGGGAGCCAGGAATAAAACCCAGCTCTGCTGAATCGCCAGCCACAGCTATAGCCATTAGGCCATGCTACCTACTATCTAGATCCCCTTCGCTCATGCTGGCCCTTAGCTCGCTCTTGGTGGTTACAGGGAGTGAGCGAATGGTGGAGTAGGTAAGGGCACGTGCCTGGACCAAGCCTGAGTCGCTTTGGTTCTCTGCACCTGAAAGCTCACCCTCATTTAATCTTGCGCCCCAGAGACACCTCCCCTCCCCTTGCACCTGCCCCATCACTCAGGCTGGGACCCAGCAGGATGGAGGACAGGTCACACATGGTGCTCAGGTGGGAGCTGAACAAGCACTTGCCTGGCTGCAGTGCACAGCATAGCAGTACATGCCCATGCCTGGAGTCCTCAGGCTAAACATAACCCCCGAGGCCTTAGGGGCTGGCTGGGTTACGTTGCTCAGGCCTCACCCACTCAGAAGCACAGCTCTTAATCTATTGTGTGCAACTGCTGCTGGGCATCGCTAGCCTCATCCTCCCAACAGCCAGCAAGGTTCTAGGCACCAACAGTTCTAGGATTCAGCTATTCTTACTCCTTTGGCAAGAGTCACGACTCCTCGAATGCCACATTCAGACAGGCAGCAGAGCTCTGACCCACCCCCACACCAGGGCTATCAGTGAAAGCAAGGACAATCTTCAGGCACAGAGAGGGTAACTCACCGCTCTTGCAGGGTCGCCGAAGTCAATCTGCAGGTTGCCCATGGCTTTGATGATGGCCATAATGGACTGAATGGTGTTGCTGTAAACCACAGCTTTGTATTGCCTGCACTCCTCTTCTGAGTAGCCATCCTCATGGATAATCCTTGAAGAGGGGGCAGGAACAAAGTCAGACCATCACAAGCTGACCATATCCCAGTGGAGCTCCCCAGTAGGACCCACCCTCACCCCTGCTCCCTCACTAGGATTCACATTGCTCACTGGGAGCTGCCCCCATTCAGTTCTGTGTAGCAGCTCCCTCTCCAGAGGGCAGGAAGCGTTCTCCCGAGAGGCACTTTCCAGTGGAGACTGTCTCTAGGTGCAGCACTGCTAGGAGGGCCATGTTACCAGCATGAGAGCCCAGCACCGGGGATGAAAAGGACTGTGGCAGTGCTGCCCCAACTCTGAGGGGAGGAGACAATCACACAGATGTTTGCTAGATAATGGCGGCTATGAAAGACGGGGTCCTCAGCCGGGGCAGGGCACTCAGCCTGCGGCAAGCATAAGGCACTGCATGCTTCCCACCTGAGTGCTGTCCCTGGACCCAGCTTTCAGATTAACCTACTAAGGTTGTCACCAACATCCCTCCCCGAGCAATACCCCAGCAAGAGCTCCCCCATCATCCCATCCCGGCTCCAAGAGGGGTCCCCCCGCCCTACACTCCCACCTCCCAGGAAAGGGATCTCCACAGACTTCTCACCTCAACTACTGCAAAAGCAAAAAGGAGGAACCTTCCCTCCCCATCCCTCCTCACCCCACTGGTCATCCCCAGACCTCAGCCTCTCACAGCTTTCTACAGCAGCTAATCAGTTCCAGAATCACTGCCTGAAGTGAGCTCAGCAACCATGAAACTGACCACGGTTCTGGTCACATTTAGTCAGCTGCTGCTGCTGAGAGAAGATGTGGGGTGGGTTTTTTTGCAGAACTGAAGAAGAGACTCTCCTCTCCCAACCACCACCCAGAGCAGTGGTTCTGAACCGTTTCCCTACCATGAGCCCATGTTACAACAAGAAAGAATTAGTCACCATAAAATAAGAGAGGGTGATCACAACCCCTTGGTTGTGCAGGGACTCCGTTGACCTGGGACATCCCACAGCAGCAGCTGGTTTTGATCAAGGCTGTGCCTCTGCTGCTGTCCCCAACAGCAATACTGAAATCCACTAGACTCTGCTTGGGTTCCCTGCAGCTGAAATGACTAGCCAGCATAGCAACAGTGAAACTGACCAGATGCTCATCAATTCCACCTGAAGCAGAGCTCTCACTCACTAACCAGTCAGCTGGCAGGCATAAGTTTGTTACCTGCCACTAATTTTTCAAGCCTGGATGTGCCAGGATAAATCAAGCAAACGCAGCCAACCTGTTCAGCTCCAGCGCACTGTGTTGATTGACGGCATAGAGATGCCCAAAATAGCCAGATTCTGTAGCCCTTTAAAACTTAAGCATTTTATTGACTCATTAAAACAGCTCTTCTTGTACTCTAGTCTCCACCCCACCTTAATCTAGCGGAACAATCTGTTGCATTGGCCTCCCACACCACAGGGGATCACAAACACATTTCAGCAAGAGGCTCAGACACAGACAAGGTAACTAAAGGATCTGGTTTTAAATACATTTGAGTATTATTCCGAGTAGCAGCTTTTTGTATTGTAGTAACATTAGAAGCACCAACCAAAATCAGGGCCCCACTCTGCTAGTTATCACTAGCATGAGACTGTCAGCTCTTTGGGGCAGGGACTAGACAGAGCAGAAGAGAAGGATTATTTTACCAGTGGGGAATTGAGGCACAGAGTCTCAGTTATTTGCCAACTCAGGAAGTCTGTGGTAGCGCTGGAAATTGAACGGAGATCTTCTGAGACCCAGTCAAATGCCTTAACCACAAGACCAACCTTCCTCTCTGTCTTTGCAAGAGAGTTTCTTCTCTTCAGGCCAGGCAGGAAATCTACCCTCTCTGTCTAATTCTCCTATGGAATGCTCACTTGAGTTATGCCCACTGGGGATTCGGCTGTTCTGTAGCTGGGCCATCCTCTTGGTCTGGATGCTCAGATGTTAAGGAGATACAGTCCATCTGAACAGAATGATTATAAAAGCTCTCTGTGTGGTGTAAACTCCAGTTTGTAAGTCACTCCTCTGACAATCAGCTCCCTCTGCTTTCAGAGAATGCCTCTGTTTATTTCGATAGGGCCCTGTTCAGCCAATCACTGTTTTCCCTCCTGACTGGAATGGGTCTGTCAATTCTTATGCAACAGATTTTTACCAGGGTGGTTTCCTATCAAGAGGTTTTAGTTTGTGATGCTGTGCAGGGGTCTCTGGGCTGCCTCTCCCAACACAAACCATTTTTGTGTATCCTCTTTGTGCGATACCTTTCAGCATTGCTCTTTTCTATTTATGTAATCACTGTCATATGCATTTTTGATGTCACTTTCCATGTTTAATTGCAAGTCACTGAAATATTCAAATGGCAATTTGCTTCAAGCTGCCAGAAGAGTAAAGTTTTGCTCAAATTAAGCAAGTCTGGGTGCATCATGCCAGCCGGAGAGAGCATTGCGCCCAAAATTAGAGGGCCTGGCTACGAGAGGAGGTTTTAATCAAAAGGTTTTGTTTTTTAAATCATCTACTCTGCCTCCCTAATCTTTTTGTGGAATTCATAAAGCATGGAGTCTGAATGCTATCCTGTAAGGCTGTGCAGAGGTGCGGCTAGCTTTACATGGATGGATTGCTGAAACTGAACAGTGTTATTAAAAACAAAGACAAAAATAGCAAGCATATAAACAAACAGTCCCTTCTCCTCAGACACTGCTAACCCCAACCAAAGCTAGACTGCGGCCCAGTCCCAGGAATACAGTGAGCCCATGGCACTCCCCCAAGTGTGAGCATGGGATGGGGGAAGAACTCAGCTGCTCAGAGCAGCTTTCCCAGGTGCTGTCCTACCACATGGAGTGAAAGCAACTCTCTGCTCTGTCCCGAGACACGCTAAGGAGGACTCATCGTAAAACCAAACAGGAAAGGTCTCTCAGGCATTCCCGGGGAGCAACGGCCATAGCATTGCCCCATACCTCCAAGGTAATGGACTAGGGACACAAGGACATTTTTCAGCACAGGTAATCACAGCATTCGAGCGAGTTCATGGCAGAGTGGGAAATACATGTCCCTTTGAAAGACCCAGGGTAGGACAGTTTTGCTGCGAGCAAATGGATGTAATGTAGGAACATACAAACTGCCTGGCTGGATCAGACCAGTGGGCCAGCTAGTCCAGTCTCCTGCCTCCAACAGGGAAGCATCTGGTGCTGGCTAGAGGCAAGCGTGAACAGCCCTCTAACCAGCAGTTCTTCCAGGGCCAATGCACTGAGAGAGAGTGCAGACACCAGTGACCACACTGAGTTCCCCAATAGAGCTAACAGGGTCAGCAGCCTTTGGCAGGCAGCCAGCTAGGCTATGACACAATAGGCTCCATAGGGTCTGGATGTGGTCGATGGTGCCATGCCAACTGATCACTGGCCCCACAGCGTGGGCTGCCCTGGCTGTTCAGATGAAAAACTCAAACACAAAGGGTGTTTTTAAAACAAGAGCCCTAAGAACATGGAAATCACATCACCCAACCGCAGTGCGGAGAAGCCTGCCATAACTATCCCCTGGAAGCGCTTTTTCGAGGTCTCGCTAATAGAAACTTATCCATGCTTTATACATGCTTTACTTTTGTTGAATCACAGGCTTCGGATTCCCCCCCCCCCCGCAAGAGTTCATACAAAATGCAGCACTCCCCAGCCCCTGGCTGCAGAACATGGCACCCCCCCCCCAGCCCCTGGCTGCAGAATGCGGGACCCACGTGGCACCCCCTGGCCCCTGGCTGCAGAACGCAGCACCCACGTGGCACCCCCGGCCCCTGGCTGCAGAACGCACACTCTACTCTGCAGTGGGATGAAATAGGGAGGCAATTGCTGAAATTTAGAAACAAAAGCAAAGGAGGGGAGGCATTGCTTACTTCATCTGCTTCACGATTGTGCTCTTCCCAGACTCTCCTGCACCTGTAGAGAAAGGAGAGAGAGAAAAGCCATGAGCTGCAGTACTTGACTGGATATTGCCGCATGGCAGCGGGACATTGTGGTGTCATTGGGGTTACCAACAACGGAGGGTGTAACCCACCTGCTGCCACATTAGCTTCCAGACAGGCCTCCCAGCAGCAGAGCCTCAGAGAGTCTGGCCCTCTGGGCTTACAAACACTTGTCTGGTCATCGGACACTTCAGCTCAGAGCAGCGCAGAGACATACAGACTCAGCTTGCTAAGGGATGTACTGTAGTAAACCCTGCTCTCCAGGGAGTCCTGGGATAAAGGGAAGGTGCCTTTTGGCACTACAGACTTTAGTGGGCTCAATCTCACTGTGCAGCATGCCCCAGCCCTTCACACACCCTGGTGATCCCACCCAGGTGGCTTTGGAAGCCTTGCACACTGGTAGAAACTGCTGGCTGGACTGCACCAGCATACACGTGGACACGAATAGGGGATATGAATACTGAGCAGTACGAGGCCTCTGGGCCAGCCTGATGGGGGAGCTGGGAACACGGGGCCCTCATCCGCACCCTGGAGCGATGTAAACTCAAAGCAACGAGCACTTAGGCCAGTCACTTTGACAGTGCAGGGAGACATTGGCAGCCCAGCTGGAGACACCTTAGCAGGGCCCAATTCATAGAGGCCACAGTGTGTCCAATGGCAGGGAAGTAGCCACAGCACACCCAGCTCTCTCATTCACCAATGGCTGACGAATGCTGACCCTCCTAGAGACTAAGTTATAAGGGGTGGGAGGATCCTTCCACCTTGTGAGAGGAGAGAGCACTCTTTCAGGAGGCTGAGCTCCTAGAAAAGCTGTCTGCCCCTGGAAAACAGCCCCCTTCCACCACTTGAAAGGCCCCTGCACACAAGACACCTCATAGGGACATCCAAGAAGTCTTTCCCAGGCAGGCTGCAAGAACTGGTGTCCTGCCTGACACTTAATGAGGGCCAGGACGGTGATGAACAGCGAGACTAAGTGGAGTGTTCCTGGCATGGTGCAAACTCTGAACCATGGGGTGGGCGGAGGCATTCCAGGAAGCAGATCATGCCTCTCCCCTCCCTGTGTGGCTCCAGACATCACCAACCCCTGGACAGCAGAGGCCAGATGGAAGCAGTTACTCTTTCAGGGACTACCACAATCATGGGGGAGACAGAGTCAAATAAGTGAGTGGGCTCTCTACCACGGCATACTATCCTAGCCAGACCGTATACATGCTCATTGCACGCCCCACTCTTTAAGCACAGCTATTACCAGCCGGGTGGGTCTAATTCCCTGCTCTGCCAAAGGTTTCCAGTGACCACAGGCAAGTCACACTCTGCACTTCAATTTCCCATCTGTCAAATAGTGATCCTGCTGCTGTACCTCATGGAGGCAAGGAGGGAGCTATGAGGTGGAACTCACTAACATTTCTGAAGTGCTTAGATACTGTAGCATGACGAGGGCCTGCAAGTACATGGATAGACCTGATCAATGCAGACAGAGGCATTCTCCCTTACAACCACGTTCTAACCAGCATGACAAGTAGTACTGGTCAGAGAAGCCATGCTAGGATGATGCAGGCCCCCTGCTACATCTCAGAACAGGGGCCAGTGCCTGGATCTGCCCCCAAGGACACGGCTGGATCTGATGAGTGTCACAGTGCTCAGTTTCCTTACCCATTGCTCTCAGATTCGTTCCTATAGCTGGCTCTCCTCCCGCCTGCAAACTCTGGTTCATCTGCATTGTCTAGCACCTGTTCGCCTGAGAGGAAAGTCGCACAGATCCCCTCTCCTCTCTCTGGAGGGGAAGGCTAAGTTGCATGGCTTTCAGCAGCCTGGGGAGATCTGGTGCCAGCTTGGCCTAGAGCCATGCTGCCTGGAGGCCAGCCAACTGAGAGAAGGAAGCAGAGCTGCAGTGGCAGGCGTGAGCTGCAGCACTATGTAACAGGGATAGGAAGTGAAACATTACAAAACTTTTAGGACATAAGTGCCCCATAATGAATTCAGAGTCATTCTCGCCTATGATTTAAGGCCTCCTGCTGGCCAGAGTGCCAGCGCCATGCCAGCATCCCCACTCTCCTTTCCACTTGCTGCCAGCTCAGATCCTGTCATCTCCAAGCTCTTGGGGCTAGGGTGGAGTGTGCTGCCTTTGCTCAGAGCGGAGCAGCCATCACTCCCAGCAGAGAGTCATGTTCCCTGTCACCCTACGGAGGTTTCTACACACTTCCCTCCAGCACCCTCGAGGTATTGATTCAACACCAGTATCCCCCAACGGTGAGCACCCCTTGTCCTGCACTCAGACTGCAACTGCACTGGCCGGGACAAGGCCTGAGCAGCAGCCACGGCACAGTGAGTGTGACAAACCCACCTGCTGTCTGTCAGTGAGGTTGGGCAATGATCGCTCACCTCGCCCTGACCTCCAGTGGGCCCACTAGCCCAGCATTTCAGAGCCAGGGCTCAGGGCCCCAAGGCCTCGGCTCCTTTGCCCACCCAGCCATGACCATTGGGCAGCACTATAGGCTACAGCTGGTCTTTCCACTCCAGCTCTCACCAGTGAAAACCCTCCCTGGATTGGAGGGAGGAGGGGAGACCACTACCGGCTAGGTTGGGGGTGAGGAAGAGCTGCTGCTTCTGGGGGCCCCCCCTCCCCTTTCCAGCAGGACGTGGCAGACCAACGGCACATTAGCACCTCCTGGAGCAGAGGAGGGGGCATTAAAAACAGCAGCTGCTTTTCACCCCGTGGGGAAAGCCAGAAAGTCGTGACTGCTGATGCTCTCCTCCCACCTGCTGGGCGTCATTCACAGCAGCAGTTGGGATGGAGGGTGTGGAAAGGTCAGTCCAGCAGATAGGTCTGCCGCATGGCCAGGAGGGGGCACGAGCCCTGACCTTGGCTGCTCCCTCACAGCATGGTCCGGCCCATGGCCCAGATGGGAACCACTCAAGGCTCCTCAGGGAGGAGCAGCAGGGTGTGCACGCATGTCACACAGAATTATCTGGGGGCAGTTCTCTGGCCTGTTACACAGCAGGTTGGACAAGGTGATTGCAGTGGTCCCTTGGAATCTAGGAATTTCCCCTCAGCAACAAGAGGCAGAGTGCACTCAGATTGCTGCCTCCAGATCCCGCCTAGCTGAGGTAGGCAGAGCTCCTGCCTAAGACAGAGAAGCTAATCAGGCAGAATTTGTAATAAGGAGATGCATTTTAGAGGGTTACATGTAGTCAAGGCACCTATCAGCAGATGAAACATCTGCTGCCATATACAGCGCAAGCCATTAACCCTTCAGCTAATGAGGTCTGCCTCCAGGAGCTAGTGTCTCCAAATGACACAGCTGCTCCAAACCCTCTCCAGGTCCCTCCAGTCCCCTCCTTCACGCCTGGAAGCCAGTCAGCTGGCCTCCGTAGGACTGACTAGTTCAGAATGGGACTGTGGCATCCGGCAGGCTGTTGGCTAAAGAAGCTTTCAGATCAGCATGGGTCCAGCTTGTCTCTGGCTTTAGTGTATTGCCCTGCACGGAGCAGGTGGTCTGGAAACGGGATCTGAGCGTGAACCAAGCTTTCTAGTCAGAAATGCTGAAAGACACCCAAGTCCCAGCAGCCCAACTCAGCTTTGGTCTGAAGGAGAGTGTCACGGGGCTTGCTCAGTGATTTACAGCCAGCAGCAAACCCTGTCACCCCAGGGCCGAATGGATCACAACTGGGTTGTGCAGACAGCTCACTGTTAGCAGTGCCTGCCCAGCTCAGAGCAGAGCTGTCAACAGCGTCTGCAGGGAATTGTGGGGAGGGAGGGAGAACACCTTAACAGTCAGCCGTGAAAATGTGCCTAGGGCTGAAACTTGGCACATGAGGTCTCAACCCAAGAACAGCCTTCTGGGGAGCACCAAAAACTCATCTGCTCAGCCATTTTAAAGGTCACAAAAATAGAGAAGACAAGGAGCACTCAGAGCTTGTATGCTCCATGGTGTCCTGGAATGCAGGGAACCCCCTGGGACTGCACTAGGGTGACCAGACAGCAAATGTGAAAAACCAGGACAGGGGGTGGGGGGTGGCGTAATAGGAGCCTATATAAGAAAAAGACCCAAAAATCGGGACTATCCCTATAAAATCAGGACATCTGGTCACCCTAGACTGCACTGATTTGGGGTGGCTTGGTTACAGTCGGAGCGAGTTCATGCTCCCACCAGCAGGGACCTCACTGCAGCCCAGGTACACAAACACTAATGCAATCAGAGGCTTCCGTTTGAAAGAGGAAGTTTGGCAGGCCTAGAAAATGGACCCATCCAGTTGGTAAGAGACAAGGAAGCTTGTTCACACATGCAGTAAATATCCTCCAAAAGCATGAGCTCAGGCCCCGATCCTGCAGTCAGCTGCACATGCAGACTCCCACTGATCAGCCGTCTTAACTGCAGAGATCAGGTTCAGGGCTTTGATCTGTGACACTAGAGATTCATAACTAACTGGCTCAGATTATATTATCCCAACCACCAGGATCCCCCTCCTTTTACAGCAACAACCCACTGCCACATACTGTTTTACCAACCTTCTTCCATTTGAAACGGTCCTCAATTTAACATCCCACCAGGATGATTTGTTTGATTTTATACCCAAACCCTGAAGTTCTTCTCTCTGATTACTGTTATGTCTCACCAACCCCTTGCGAGTGGTTGTGTACATGAATGAAAAAAGGAACATACAAAAAATGATGCATCACAAAACAGGCTCAGCTCCTTCATTTGATCAACAGGAGCAGAGTTTTATTTAGGGCAGGCCTGCACAACATGCGGCCCGCGTAGGCTCACTGTGCGGCCCGCGGGGGGGTCAGTAGGCAAGTGGCAGGTGAGGGAGGGGGGCTGAGGAGGCAAGCGGGCGGGCAGTGGTGAAGGGGCAGGTGAGCCAGCGACGGGGGAGGAGGCAGCTGAGGAGGCGAGCGGGCGGGGGGTAAGTAGGCGAACCGGAAAGGGGGTGGGGGGCTGAGGAGGTGGGCAGGCAGTGGTGGGGGGGGAGGGGGCAGGTGAGCCAGCAGCAGGGGAGGAGGCGGCTGAGGCGAGCGGGCGGGCAGTGGCGGGGGGTGGGGGGGGAAGAGGTGAGTAGGCAAGCTGGGGGAGGGGAGCTGAGGAGACAGGCGGCGAGTCAGTAGCTGACCTGTTCTACTGATCTGGTCTGGCTCCCATCCCCTCTCCAAGGGTTGCAGCTGTCTGGAGGTGCCTGCCTTCCAAGCCTTCCTCATTCACACCTCATTCATTCAACAGGGCAATTGATTACAAAGTGCGGGGGAAGATCTTATTCTACTTCTAGCAAAAGAGGCATTTTTCTTTTACCTTAACTATACTACCTTAGGGCCACGCTATAACATATTACCAAGGTTCAATACCAGTATTTCGGTGGGGCGGTGCTGGGGGAGGTGTTTCAGTGGCGCTGGGGGCGTTGTTTCCATGGGGCTGGGGGGGGGGGGGGGGGGGGGTTGTGTTTGTGGGGGGCTGGGCAGCGCTGGGGGGTTTTGGCCCTCAGCTGTTTTCTTTTGAGTAATATGGCCCTCGCCGCTTTACGAGTTGTGCAGGCCTGATTTAGGGGCTTTGTTTTCAAAAGCATCCTGGAGCACGCTTCACAATCGTAGCGAAGGCTTAGCAGTCCGGTTGCTCGAGTAGCGTCTCAGAGGGCAAGCATCTCCGAGATGTCCATCTGGGGCTGGGGGCAGATTTCAAGGTGGTAGCAAGTTGCTACTGTATGTGGATTAGGGAGAGTTTATTCAAACCCCTCTTAAACTCACCATTTCCCAGCTGCTCAACACAAGGGGATTTATTAAGTCACCGTAGGATGACCAGACAGCAAGTGTGAAAAATCAGGAGGGGGGGGGGGGTAATAGAAGCCTATATCAGAAAAAGACCCAAAAAATCGGGACTGTCCCTATACAAAAATCGGGACATCTGGTCACCTTAAGTCTCCCCCACCCCCCAGATTCTATGGGGGCAGTGACTGCTTTACTTTATGACTGTGCACTGTAGAGTGCAAGGACAACATCAATACTGAGGTTCGCCCCCTCCAACAACACTGTCATTGTTGTTCCCCCTCCCCAGCCCCTAAGGGGACAAGAGAAATACCCAGAGTCATGGGTGTATGCAGAGCATTACATCAGACTAATACACTACATGTATGGAGATGGTCACCACCCCATTCTAATCCATAACTAAGGATGGTAATTAGCAGGAAGCAACTGGCTCTTCATGCTCCCGCAGGGAACCAGGGGCAGGTTTGTTATGCAGTGCGGAAGAGGTATGCAATTTGGGCCTATTTAAGTTTCTGAAGCCCCAGGCAGCTCTCGCCACACAGACAATGCAGTCTGCTGCATCCCAATGGGACATAGGTTGCCCAGAGGGCAAACTCTTTACCTCTGGATGCCCAATGTTCTCTTTTAAAGACTGGCACAAGCCACTCCTGCAAACATGTGCCTGGCACAAGTACAGGTGTTCATACAGAAGATCCCTCTTCCCCTCAGAGATTTCTGGTAATCCCAACAGTCAGATGGCTATGGGGACATGAGCTCGGGAGCAATAGCTTGTCAGCACCGAGATGGACTCTGGAAGGTCCCCAATATGTCTAGCCACCAACCTGACAAATATACCCAATGCACATACTGTACCAGCTACCTAAGGCCTTTTCCCTGCAAATAACCAAGAAGCCCCGCCTCTAACCGCTCCCTGCCTCAGAGTACAAGCTAAGAGGTGGAAGTCAAAGAAATTCAATATCCTAAATACAGCAATGCAAGGGCCCTGGATCAGAGAGTTCCAGGGCTCCCTCCTCCCGCCCCTGCCAGCCAAAAGCTGAAAGAGAGAGCTCTCAGTCAGCCAACAGCTTTGCAAAAGTAAGTTAAAGGGAGAGCCACCATGCACAAACAGGAAAACATCCAGAGCCTCCAAGCTCTCCCTGTGATGAGCCTCTACGAGCAAGGGTGGCGCCTGTCAGAAGATATTTTAATACGCCGATGAGACTGTGCAGACACTCTCCAGGCCACCACGTCGACTCGGCAGAGCGAGCCAGCTGGCTTGCTGGTGCCAGTGCTGAGCTACAGCTGCACCATCCCTTTCATAGACAGCAATTGTCTCTAATCACGGCTAGGTACCAAGTGGGGACATCTGCTGAAGGACAAGGGTCTGCAGATGCTCTTCTAGGTATTATGCTGTCAGTGTCTTGGCTTAGGGAACATAGCATGGAGAGCAGCCAACTAATAAGGAGGTTGGCTTCTAAAATGGAGGCGCGCTCCCGCTTGGGACTTGGATTTTCCTTGAAAGGCCTGACTGGCATCTCGGCTCTTCAAAGGAGCTGCTAAGCTCAGCGAGTGGAAGTTGGGAAGCGTTTCCTGTCTCCACTCCTACTTTATTACCCTACTAGGGAAATAAAACCAAATCTGATCACCTTATTCTCCTGCTCCGTGGTGCAAAGAGTCACGTGTTTCAGGAACATGCAGCTCAGAGACAGTTCCGCCCCAGGACACAATCAGGTTCATGCTGAGCAGGCCAGACTGGGGTCCAGCCCAGGGTGTCAGACTTCCCCAGGCACTGCAGGGGATTAGCATGCACACCATTGTGTAAGGGCTTGCCACTCCTCAGAGCAGGTTCTTCACGTTAACCCTCTGCCTTTTAACCAAGGTCAGGCCCTGTCGCCTAGGATCCTAGTGCTGGGAGGGGACTAACCACTAGTATCTCAAAGCAGCAGGGAGGAAGCAGACGCTCAGCTGGAGGGGAGCTAAGTCACCTGGCTGCCTCCTGAAGACTGCTCCCTAGCATCAGACAGCACTGTGCCCTGTCTGGAAGGCCTGGCAGAGACTCAGGAACTTAACCCCATAAAGAGCAGATCGCTCAGTCTGTGGTCCAAGCGGCCATTTTTCAACCTGTACTACAAGCACTATAAATATCCCCCCACTCTTCACCAGCATGTCTCATCAGTAGATCTCAAAGCACTTTACAAGAGAGATCAGTAGCATTATCCCCAATTTACAGAGGGGGAAACTGAGGAACATAGAGGAGCAGCAGGCCAGTGGCAGAAACTGAGTCCCAATCCAGTTCTCTATCTACTAGGCCACACTGCCTCCCACTAGTCAGAAGCACTCACCAGACAACCCTCTACCAAGATTAGATACTAGGCAACAAGTCTAGTGGTTGGAACTTGACACAACAGGTCATGAGACTTGTGTTCTATGCTCAATTCAGCAAGGGACACACTGGGATTTTGGGCAAGTCACTTCCCATATTAATAGATGGGGAAACTGAGGCACAGCAGGGGAGAATCCCACCCATCTCCAAATAACCTACACATAATAAGTGCTGTATATTATTACAATTAACCTGATTCTGTCTACCACAGCTCATTACCCCTCCAGGCAGCACTAGACAACTGCAGCTGCGGTCGTGTCAGGCTGAAAAAAATTGTGCTCACAGGTAAGCAAACATAAGAACGGCCACACTGGGTCAGACCAATGGTCCATCTAGCCCAATGTCCTGTCTCGGACAGTGGCCAGTGCCCTATCTCGGACAGTGGCCAGTGCCAGGTGCTTCAGATGGAATGTACAGAACATGGCAATTTTGAGTGATCCACCCCCATTGTCCAGTCCCAGCCTCTGGCCGTTGAAGGTTTAGGGACCACCCAGTGCATGGAGCTGGGTCCCTGACGATCTTGGCTAACAGTCATTGATGGACCTGTCCTCCAGGAACTTCTCTAGTTTTTTTTTTTTTTTTTTTTAACCCAGTTATACTTTTGGCCTTCATAACATCCCTGGCAATGAGTTCCATAGGTTGGCTGTGTGTTGCATGAAGAAGTCCTTCCTTTTGTTTGTTTTACACTTGCTACCTATTAATTTCAGCGGGCAACTCCTGGTTCTTGTGTTATTTGAAGGGGTAAATAACACTTCTGTTTTGCCATCATCAGTGTAGCCAGGCAGATTGTGTCTAGGCTGGTAAATTTTCACAATGATTTACCAAAGCTAGCTGCATGGACACATTGCAGACACCACTAACAAGGTAAGGACTACTGGGGACAGAGCTCAGTATGCATTTTGCTATGAAAAGAGGCCTGCAAGGAGGACAGAAATAATAAAAGCAAGTCTCAGAGTATCCAACCGTACATCGGAATGGAGCATCTGCACTAGGAGTCTCTTGGTGTTTTATCCTAAGGCTCACTCCCTGAACAGCCTCAAATTCAATTGGGTCCTAACGGGGGAAGACCTCTAACCTTTGGCTTCCATGTGTAGCGTCTAGCAATGGTATCACTATGTGCACAGTGAGGTTGAGCAGGGCTTTATAACCACTAGCGGGTGACGTTCTAGCTGCTACTCCTCAAGAACATTCCAGTTCTGCCCTATGTTTAACCTGGCGAGTTGAACACAAGCCCCAGCTCTGTGCAGGTGCTCCCCTAGACAGCCCTGGAGAAGGAAGAATGGACATGGCGGAAGATACATAAGCCAGGGGAGTTTTCAAGTGACAACATTCCTGAAATGGCAATTTGTCTTTGGCTGACCGCAGCTCCATGCAGGTGGCAGGATCAGAGCCCATCTGGCCAGGGCTAGCTGACATATCCACACCGAGATGCTAGGAGACGCTCGCTCATTCAGGGAGGCCCAAGCAGGAAAAGATCAGAAGGAAAGAACATGAAGGCCCAGTTGTTAATACAACCAAACAGCAAACCTGCCATCTGTTTCCCAATAGGCATGGAACCACAAGACACCTGCTCTGCTGGAGGATGCTTCCATCCAGAATGTTTCTTATGAGAAAGCAGAGCAGCATTTTAATGCAAGCCAGACAAGCCCAGAGTCAGTGTGACCCAAGAACATGCACGCCCAAGGCTTGAAGGAAACAGATTCCACATCTACAGATGTACCGGTTTCACTGTGGAGGGAGCTCCCTGCTTCCCTGTGCTGCATTTTTTTTTTTTCCTTTTGGCTACATGTTTGGAAAATTTATTAACTGTTTTAAGGTACCAAAGAGCTGGGCAAGAGCTTGCCTTAAATATTACCCATCAGGCTGAACTGAACTGTCCTCTAGTGCTGCAGCATGTTGAAGGCTAGCTACATTCTACCCGAGAGGCAGGCGCATTTTCAGTTGTAGCAGAAGCCTATTATTTTGAAGGATAGTGTAAATGTTTTAAAACTACCACAGCTGCTCTAAATACACACCCTCCGAGGTGCAAGAAGGAGCAGGGATTTCAAGAGAACCCAGATTTTTTCCTACACAGGCAGGCAACCCCACCTCATTCCACCTCCAAATCTATGTGTATGTCTTTCTCCAGTTTTCCTACAGAAAACTAGAACAATCCTCAAACTCAGCAAGCACATAATTTTAGTCCCAGGAGAAAGCAGCAACCGAAGAAGCCAAAATCAAAACCGAATTCTGAACTCTTTGTTGAAAACACCGACCTTGACTCTAGCACCTACGGAGCCCAGACAACGAGCACAGCTACCAAGCTATTTTAAAAGCCCATTTTTAGCAGTCGAAAGAGTCGGGAAAAAACAAATCTGGTTTTCCAGCAGCCTGTGACAACCGAAAGGCAGTCTGGGCAAAGGAAATTAATCCCACTGATTTGCCCAAGATTTCCAAGAGCAGGCATACCATCTCAGTTACACTGGTGTACGTCCAGAGTAATTTCATTGGCTTTAAAGGCGTTACTCCCAGTTCACATTGTTGTGACTGAGATGAGACTCTGACATTGGTTACCTGAGAAACTGGCCTCTCTTTTCAAAATCCTAATAAATTTAAGAGCTGGAGACTTTGAGAGGGGAGAAACAGTCCCTATGCACAAACAGGCCCCAAGGACTAGTGAGCAAAACAAACAAGTTGTTTGTGGGAGAGTTACCAGAGCTCATCTCAATTGATTGGCCTCTTACAGTTGGTATGGCTACTTCCACCTTTTCACGTTTCTGTATGCATAAATATCTTCTTGCTGTATGTTCCACTCCATGCATCCAAGGAAGTGGGCTGTAGCCCACGAAAGCTTAGGCTCAAATATATGTGTTAGTCTCTAAGGTGCCCCAAGTATTCCTGTTCTTTTTGCAGAAAAAAGTAGTTTCCAAAACAGACAAATCCATCAGGCTCTAAAATGACTTGTCCAGTTTAAAAAATAATAAAAAAAAATCCCCCACTGGCCAGGGTTAAGGCAGGAGAAGTTCCAGACAAAAAGGGCTTTTTCCATACAGAGTCTGGAGTATTTTTTATCATGTAAATTGGTGCCACTGCTTAGCAGTCTGTACTCCACAGTTGAGAGAAGTGGCTAACACACTTTGAAATCCATGTGAATAAAGGATGCTAGGTAGGGTCCTGCCCACAAACTCTAGTGTAAGACTCCCCTGCCTGCTCTACAGCCTTTAACTGTGATGCTCCATCTGGTGAGACACCCGGTCACCTTAGCCAGGTATAAAGAACCCAATTTGGTGAGTGTTCATATCATAGCCACCACAGCTGGCTTTGTGCATCTGAACTGCATTCCAGGAAAATCCAGGCAGAAATCACTTGGTGCCTTGGACCCCAGCAGTACATGGGGAAATGAATTCTGAGCTGTTCTACTGCCCAGACAGCTGGGAAGGAGGAGGACCGCCCTAATTCATTCAGTAGGAAATCACATCCAAACTGCAAATAAACCCAATGTGCTAATCCAGTTCCATGATTCACTGGCTGAGCTAGGCCTCTGGCAGGGACCACACACTTCGCTGCTACAGCTTCATTTTAGCCCATGATGTGCAGACACAAATCATGTTTACAGCCGACCGGGCCATAACTGGTTACAAACCAGAATGGACAAGGCCGAAAGCTAAAGAGCCATTGGCATAAAATGCTGCAGGCATGGGAAAGAGGTACCTAGCCAGCCACCTCAGACTGCAGGAGGAAAGGAATGAAGACAGTTTGGAATGCAAGAGGAGGAAAGGCCTGTTCCAAGGAGCAGCAGCAGCTGTAAATAAAAGCCTACTGTGTCTGCAGTGCCTTCAGTGTGAGATCAATGAAATAAAAGGGTCTGACTTCATAAAACTAAGATGTAATTAACAGTTACATCTTACGCATGGCTGCTGCTGCTTGGCCTCACAGCATTTCACACATGGAACATGCCCAGCCCCGGGTCATCCGAACCTGACTGATGGAACTGCAATCTGGTCTCTGCAGAGAGGCTGCGCTGGCAGGCAGGGGAATTGGGATGCAGGGAGCTGTCCTCATAGCCTGGGCTCATACAGAAAGGAAAGCCATAGGGTGTGGGAATTCAACCCAGACCTAAGCCCTCCCCTTCTCAGCAATGCCTGGGTTCAATGGGAGTCACCAGAGTGCATCATGGAAAACAGATGGAAAGTCAAACTCCAGTGCAGCAACTTCTTTGACGTTAAGGTGTGAGGACTCCCTCTGCCTGCTTATTTCAAAACACCAGGAAGAACTGGATTTCAGCCCCCCTGAACAGGACCGTGGGTACTGCCTCTGGTGAAGACAAGAAAGCTTATCACTCAATGCCAATTGACTACCCAGCCATGCCAGGACTCCAGCCAGGCTTTTGCAACACTGGGCTTTCTGCATTTAATTTATTGAAGATTTCTACAAGGCTAATGGCTCAGCTTAGCTGGTGTCATCTAGTTAACGACAATGCCCTGTTTTCAAGCCAAGAGCCTCTGCCTTTTAACTTAGCTACCTGGGACACCACAATGAATCCAGTAGCAAGGGAGAAATACTTCCAGCTCCAATAAATCAGCGCAGAAAGGGCTGAAGCCTCTCAATAGATTGGGTGTGCTTACACGGATGTTTGTTGCCAAATGGAAGATCTTGTATAGGGGGTGATTCAATTACTGGGCTGCTCTCGCCCGAGCAGTGCTGTATTTGTTATGTATAATTATGTCAGTATTGTAATTAGCAAACCAACAGCAGAGCTGGTTCCTAAACAATGCGTGGATTAAACTTTGCCTCCTGGACATACAAACATCTGCCGAGGCGATGGCAGACAAACTCCTAGCAACTATCCTGCTGTGGCCGCGCACAGCATGGATCACCCCTGCCCTCAATGGGGACTGGTACTGCAGAAAAGAGATGCAGAGTTTAAGGTCAAACCATCTAGTCTGACCTCCTGCACTTAACAGGCCACTAAACCCCACCCAGATACCCCTGTATTTCGTCCAATCTAGATCACTGGGCTCAAGCATTACAGCGATCAGGAGACAACTATTGGGCATCACAGGCAGAGAACCGAGGTGCACCCATGGCTGAGGCCTCTGCAGTGGCAGGGAATTGCAATAGGGTGCTCAGGCATATGGGCTTAAGGAGCCCACATATGGAGCAGAAATCCCTGCTCCTTCTTGCACCAGGGAGGGTGTGTATTTAGAGCAGCTGTGGTATGGGCATAAGGAGCTTCCTTAGACCCCAAGCCTTTGCAGAAGCTCTGGGGTTGAGGAGCAGCTGTTCCCTCCACAGCCTGTGCTCTCAGACTGAGCTTGGTCAGGCCTGGCCATTACATCGGTGGGGGGCCCTGCAGGAAGCAGCGATTCCAAAGACAAAAGTGCCACCTCTATTAGTCTGCACTCCACCTGTGGCCCAGTGCAAATCAAGGGAGCACTGGGCTGCTAGAGGCATCCTCTTCTGAGACCCCACAGAGCTTTTCAACGCTTGTAGCTACCAATGGTCCACTTCCCCCAGGACTCTGGGGTACACACTCAACACATCTAAAGAGACTCGCAGCACTCTGACCTGACAGCAAGATAGAATGACTAGCCTGGGGGCCTGGGAGGAGACCGGCTTGGAACCCAGAAAAAAGGATTTCTACTTCTCTGAGTAGACCACATACCTTCACCAGGGATACAGTCACCCAACCACTTCTCTGGTCTAGCCTTTGCTTATTTTGAACCTTGATACAGAAAAACTATAACTCAGCAGTGTCCAGAATCACCCACATATTGTCCCCGCCTCCCCACCTGCACACAGTCACACTCATCTAGTGCCCTCCCACCCCCCTTTGTGCATATTTCCCACAACTGTGATTCATTAGGTAAATAGAGCCCTGGGTTTGGTAGCAGCAGACCTGGCCTAATGGACAATACAAGATTCATTAGCACTCAACAAAGGGGGCTCCTTTCTCTCCTTTCCCACTAGACTTCAGGTGTCAGGATGACTGAGCAGATGGCAAAACCAGGTGTAGTACAGCGGCTGTGTGCAAGCCCTGTCCCCCTCACAGCTGGCTTTAATTGAGGTGTGGATGTTCAGGCTGGTGCTTGAGCCTGGGCTCTAGGACCCTCTGAGCCCAAATGTCCACACACCACAATTAAACAGTCCGTTAGCCCAAGCCCACTAGCCCCAGTCAGCTTGCCTGGGCCAACCATGGTTGTCTAATTGCAGGCAAGAAGGAAAACCTTAGAATACTAATTAAATTCTCTGCAGCTCCATCCACTCCAGTGAAGTTAGGTGTGGCCACGAGGCGTAGAGAGAATGGATTCTCACATGGTACTGAGACACAAATGGCCGAGTGCCACCATTACAAAAGCAATCTAAAAAGAGGCAGGGCTGCAAACCTTATGGATGCACTTCAGCAGGCTACACAGCACCTCAGACCAGATTCCATTTGCTAGGAGCTGTGAACAGATCAGAGCAATCACACCCCATGGAGGGATGGCACTTTGCTATTTTCTATGCAATAAGAACTGAAACCCCACTGTGTGTCTGTGCACATGCTCTGAGTAGGTACCTGGGTAGCAGGTAGCATGTTCTGGGATGCTGGTAACAGATAGTACCAACAGCACAGAACACTCAGATTACCCAGCAAGGCACAACTCAGCCAGCCCAGTCACACATGGGCTTTTTAATTGATCGCTCTGGGATGAGACATCATTGGTTTTCTGCTAAACAGAACGTACTAAAAAGCCTCGTAATTAGGCATGGAACCCAACAGAGCATAAAACATTTTACTGGAGTATTTAACGCTGCTGCTCTAATGACAAAATCCTTAACAAAGTCCGTGTGAGGATCATAAGGTTTTAACATTTCCCTACCGGAGAGGAGCCAGCGTTTTCACATCCTCTGCAAAGGAAATAGCTACTCCGAGCGAGCTCAAAGACATTGTTCCAGCCCAACCAGCAGGCAGAATGGGCTTGTATGCTAATTTGCTTGTTCCTGTGAATTTGGAATCAGAGTCCAAGGAACACAACATTTTGTCAAACAGCCACATTAGCAACATGAGATCAAGCACTTGGAAACTAGTGGTCCCAGCATGCAACTGCTAAAATGGAGATAGCATTACATGCTGGGATTTGTAGGCTCCCCAGGCCATGCTTTGGCCTTAGAGACAAGAGCTGTCTTCTAGACCCTGAGACACAGTTAGGATACCCCTTCCTCTCAGCCCCTTAGCCTGGAGCCTCCAATCCTACCTGTAAACAAAGCTTTCTGATCTTCTGACAGTGCTACTGGTGGTGACCTGGGCTCTGCTGTTTCCCCACACACATGTGCACTGCCAGCCTTTCCCCAGTTAATGAGGGATTGTGCTTTCACTCCCTCCTCTTGTACATTAAATCCCCTAAACCCATTTATAGGGCAAATCCTTCATTCAGGTCAAACGAGTGCTCTCGCTGCAAAACAGAGTGTGAGAACTTTACAACCGTGCCTCAGACGCCTGGGAAGGAGAGATGTCAACACAAGTCATCATTGCCAGGGTCCAGCCCCAGCAAGAGCCACCCGACTTTTCTGCTTTGCATGTGCCTGTATAACTCCATTGTAAAATGGCTGGCTGACCCTCCCCGGAAACGGCTAGTGCTACAGAGCCAGCTGCAGTTAAAGTTGCTCTGACAATCAGACATTGACTGTTCCTACAGCGTGCAGCAGACTTTGCACCAGTCATCCTTCATGGGTCAATGGGTGTTCATTGGCACTTGGTTGTCAATTTCCCCTGTTCCAGCAGCAATGCTCTTAGACCAATACATTCACACCAATCATGGGAACAGGAAAAGTCATTAACGGTTGCCTTACAATCCTAGATTCATAGGCCACTGTACAATAAGTTATTTACTTCTGTTGAGGAGAAATCAGATTTAATAACCCAAAGGGAAAAATATTGCCCAAAACTAAGCTCAGGTCAATAGTAATGTCAAGGGACAACAAATCTTGATGTTCACTGAACTACACAATCCAAACATGTATTGTGTCATATGTTCTCAATGTATAAACCTACACGCACATCCCTTCCCATTCACAAATTCAGGTTGTAAATTCAAAGGCTTCTAACCACCAGAGAAGTGAGATTCCGGAATAGTCTCCCAAGAGGAGTTGTGGAGGCAAATATCTTAGTTAGCGTTAAGAGAGAGTAGGATAAATTTCTGAGTGAGACTGTATGACAGGGATTGCTTAGGAGAGTGGAGGGAGGGTCTGCAGCCCTGAGGGGTCCCTTCTGGTTTATGTCTTATATTCCTAAAATCCCATGCATCAGGCTCTGATGGCTTGCCCTGTCACCTGCAAGGGTTGGGAAGGGATTTCTCTCTCCCCAATGTATTCCATCTGCTTGGGCTTTTTGACTCCTTCCTCTGAAGCATCAGCGTTAGCCATGGCTGGGGATGGTGCAGTGTACTAGAGGGCTGGTGCTCTGAGGTGGCACTGAGCATTCTCTTTCTCAGGTGCTTGGCTGGCGGGTTCTTGTTCACATGCTCAGGGTCTAACTGATTGCCATGTGTGGTGTTGGAAAGGAATTTTCCTCAATGTCAGACAGACAGCGACTGAGGGTGGGGGATTCACTTTCCTCTGCTGTGGGCCCAGGTTACTTGATGGGATCATCTGGGTATCTGACAATCAATTCCCTGTCGTTGCAGGGGCCTCGGGTACTGGTGTACCTCAATCCCTCCTATTCTCTGCCTATGGCACAGAACAGTCTCGTCTCCTGTGGCTGTAATACATGGGTCTAATTTTGGTGGTTGGATTTAGTGTGCGGAGGCTGGGTGGTGCTGGTGGCTTGTGATAGACAGGAGGTCAGACTAGATCATCTGGTGGGCCCTTTTGGCTGTAAACTCTATGACTACAAAACTCTCAGCCCACAGGGCAGAGGACTCAGGTGGAGCATGTAACCTGCTTGCAGAGTAGAATGCTGCAGGATGGAGGGGCCAGTGTCCTTGCAGGATGAGGAGAGGAGTCAGACAGGGACACCATGGAGCATTTGGGTGGCATCAGGATGCGGATGAATCACAAAACACCCCACTGGAGATGCAGAACAAAGAAAGCCCAGGAAACTCCCTGGCATTGATTCTCTGGTTTCTGGTGAGGTCAGAAGGTTCTGAAGGTTGATTGCATCATCTCAATGCCTCCAGTGGAATTACTCCCTCATGAACAGTCACTAGTCTATGCCATGTTTTGCCTTTATGACTTTTTAGCTGAAATACTCACCAAGGACAGGAAAAGCTGGAGAATCAAATTCCCAGGATTATCTGCAGTCTAAGGACTACGTTTTGAGGAGTGCTCACTTTGTTTTAACCCCATCCCCCAGAGCAAACTAGCACCAGTATGTTCAAAGGGACTTAAGTAGCCCAATATATACTGCAAAAAGTATGCACCTTGGAAAGGTCTCTCTTCCAGGCTTGCCACGCTGAGTAATCCTGGCTTGAAAGCCCAATGTGAAAAAGTTGCTGTCACAGCCCAGCAAATCACATCTGCCAACACTGACCCATCCTAACACCTAAAGATCTAATATATTTGTTCAAACCTCTAGTACATTTGATCAATACTGTTTGCTTGCTTGCTTGGATAGCAGTTGAAAGATTAATCTCAAGACTGCTTCAACCTCAGGCAATCCTTGAAGCCCCCCTGAAAACAGCTGATGATCCTTTACAGTAGGTGGATCAGGCAGCCAGCCAAACACAATCTGGATGAACTGCAAAGATTCTCAGGGTGGAGAGAAGCATAGGGACACATGAAACCCAGCACAGGAACAAGACTTTAAAAGTACAAAGACCAAATGTAAACAGCAACAAGTTTAATTCAAACAACTGACTGGCTTGGCACTGTTTGCTGAGCTAACTGTGGGCCCGGCCACAATCCAAATAACGTTTTCCAAATCAGGGGAATGCACGTATTTCCTGCCCTGAAGAGTTTACGCTCTCTGTTGCTACTTTTAGTGTTGAATGCCCTGAACAATTTCTGCCCATAGTGCCAATGCCCCCGAATATCCTAAGGAGGAGAGAGGAAAGAGATCTATTTGGTCACATCAATGCCATTTTTCAGGGCTGGGTTATTTCCAGGTGTGTATCTTCCAGTGTAGCATCCAGTCCAGTTTTAAGTGCTCTGAGCCATGGGGTTACCCCATCCCAATCCTTGGGGAGACCATTCCAGAGTCCAACGGATCTCAGGTCTTCCTGATCTTTAACCCACACTTACTTTGTTTCTAGCATTATCCCATCACCCTGGATAAATCATTAATATTAGTGTAGAAAATTCAAGTAAATTTAATCAATTTCACAACCATAAACGGCATCAATAAACATATGCAGTCCACCAAGTATTCACCTACTTCTGTTGCATGCACACAGCAGTCTATTCTTCACAGACTTGTAGAATTCATTCCATCCTGGAAACTGACCAGCTAAAGTAATTTTTTGTATTGAAGACTTTGTTGTAGACATTTTCCTTTTAAAAAAATATATTTAAAAGATCATGATTTGGGGGCATTTTTACGATTTCTGTCCCTCCATGAAGTCATAATTTATCCGTTACACCCTGAAAAATCCCTTTCCCTCTTAAGTGTTTACACCCTAAATAAATAAATAAATAAAAATTTGCAGAGCTGTGTCCAATCCCCCTAGGCACCACTTCGCCCGGCTATGCACATTTAGCTCTTTAAGACCCCAATCCAGCAAAGCACTTGAACAGTGCTTTAGTCCCACTAAAAATCAATGGGTTAACTTAAGCATGTGCTTCAGAGCTTTGCTGAATCGGGGGCCCCAATCTCTCCTCATGACTCAAGCTTTGCAGCACTTGTGTGGCTCTTTCCTAAACACCCCCCAATTGATCCACGTCCTTGGAACTGAACACAACAGCATAGGTGCTATAAACACAGGGCCATACATACTGCAGGTCAGTATGGGACCACACCCTACTGCAACTAGTAAATTCAACAGCAAAATTTATTCTATTGCTAAGTAACATTCTTCACTCTTTGCTACCACTGCCCCCACACTCCGCCCCCTCTCAGGATCAGTCGGAAAATACAGCTAAAATTCATCAATGATTGTTTTCAAAGATGTGTTTGTTTGGTTAGGATATTGAGGCAGCCTGACCTCAGGGCCGGTGTAACCATTAGGCAAACTAGGCGGCCGCTTAGGGCGCCAAGATTTGGGGGTGCCAAAAAGTGGCGCCGACTCTGGCAGCTCCCCGCCCTGCCCCAGCTCGCCTCCGCCTCCTGCTTTTCCCCCCTCCCTCCCAGCGCTTGTGCTACGAAACAGCTGATTCACGCGGCAAGCCTGTGAGGGGGGCTGGAGGAGGAGGAATGCGCGTTCTTGGGAAAGAGGTGGGGCCAGAGCGGGGATTTGGGGAGGGATCCAATGGGGCAGGGAGGGGGTGGAATCGGGGCCGGAGGGGCGCGAGGTGGAAGTTGCACCTGGGGCGTAAAATATCCTTGCACCGGTCCTGCCTGACCCATTCCCAGATCTTTGCTCCTTTTAGGGTGGGTCTACACTTGTGGCAGCATACAGAGTACAGATACTGCACGCCCAACTAGCAGGGATATAACAGCAACGTAGACGGTTAGGCAAGTAGAGACGCCTAAACCTTATGGTATATACTCTAAACAGCTCTCTACACACCCAAGCAGTGCCCGCAAGTCTACACTGCTAAAAATAGCAATGTAATGTTCCACTGCCTGCCTACTGCAGGAGCCTCTTTCTGCTGCAGTGAAAGACTCCGGCAGTGGGGAAAGGCTCAGAGAGCAGCTCTCTGCTGCTGGAGCCCTTCCACGCTGCCTCCTCACGCGGGAGCCTTTCACTGCCACATGCACAGAGCCCTGCAAATCTATGGATATCCACTTTATATCTGCAGATATCTGAGCACCATGTTCGCGGATGGATGTGGATCCAAATATTATATCTAGAGCCCTACAAATCTGTGGAATCACTTTATGTCCACGGACCATGTTTGCAGATCAGATGCAAAATTTATATCCGCGCAGGGCTCTACACATGCTGCTACACACCACAGTGAGCATGGACACAGCCTGCCTTTCTCTGTGGTGTGTGGCTACATGGACCCTACGCACTGCTGCAAGCATAGAGAAAGCTGGAGATGTTGCCCAGGTAACCCAGCTCAGAACTTCCTTCCCCATCATGTGTCAGGGAAAGGAGAAAACGGTAGCTGGCTGACAGACTCCCCATAGCTCAGTGGTTTGAGCATTGGCCTGCTAAACCCAGGGTTGTCAGTTCAATCCTTGAGGGGGCCACTTGGGGATCTGGGGCAAAAGTCTGTCTGGGATTGGTCCTGCTTTGAGCAGGGGGTTGGACTAGATGACCTCCTGAGGTCCCTTCCAACCCTGATATTCTATGATTCTATGACTACCACACTTCAGTCCCTGCACTGTTCTCCCCACTGCCTTGCTTGACAGCATACAATTCCAGCTCCCTTTGCTTCCAGACTGCAAGCTGGGCTCTAGCTCCCCAACTCCCTTGTGACAGGGAGCGGGGGCTGCAGTCTGTAAAGGGTTAACAGGTCCCTGCTTACCCCTAGCTGCAGGGACGGGAAGCTGGGTCAAAGGGGAACTAAGTGCAGAGGAGTGCCCTCTGCTCTCCTAGCTGTCCACAGCAGGGAACGCCTATGGGAATTATGCCCAGTTTTGATCAATGGATTTGCTTCCTGTTCTATCAACCATAAAACAAGCCCTGAGGAAAAGGCCTTCCTCCCCGCCCCTCCCCCATTCTCTCCTGGCTGATGAAAACTCTCACTAGCTCACACCCCTGCTGCCTGGCTCCACAGAACAGTGCAGGGAGCATGCACTGTAAATCCAATTAACTCCCGGTTATGGGGAAAGCTGGAGAGCAAGAGGCAGCTGCAGGTAGGTCCCGGCAGGGCAGGGAGACAAAATGAGTGCCAGGCACCTGGCTGCAGTAAAATGCCAAATTCCAGGGCAGAAACATTGAATTGCAGAGTGTCATGGGAAATGCCAAATTCAGGGGCCCCAGACTCAGGAATAGGACAGTTCACACCTCTTCAAGCCATCTTTTCATGCTGTCTGCAGATTCAGGCAGGTGACACTGCATGGCTTTACATGCAGGCCATGTTTTCGAGGTTCTCTCTGAAGCCACAAGGAGAGCTGAAAGCCGAGACTCTACAGCACAATTCTGCACCATGGAATTGTGGACTGCACAGGGCCCTGTTTATAGAGTTCACTGTGTGGGTATTTATATTTGCACTTTGCCCTGTGCTTCTATATCTTGTGCCTCTGCAAACATGTGTAAGTGATCTGCAAAATGGGGGGAGGGTCATCAAATGGGGATACACCAAAAGCAAAGCATACATGAAGACTTCTTGGGCCCTGCGCTGCATTTCGTCATGGTAGCAGCTGCCCCAGTTTGCGAGCACATGGTTGGAATCCCATGGAGGGAAGGGGAGCGATAACTAGGAACTGAGGTGACTAGAAGTGACAGTAAAACTGAAACAGGCATGGAGCATGAGAAGAAGACTTGGAAATGCAAATAGTTGACATGCAGGTAAATCCGTTATCCTCCAACTGATACTGATTTTGCATCAAACACACAAGTACATGCATCCCCAAGCTGATCAATGGATCTGCATTGCCAGCAGATCGAGGAACGTGATCGTTCCCCTTTATTCGACATTGGTGAGGCCTCATCTGGAATACTGTGTCCAGTTTTGGGCCCCACACTACAAGAAGGATGTGGAAAAATTGGAAAGAGTCCAGCGGAGGGCAACAAAAATGATTAGGGGTCTGGAGCACATGACTTATGAGGAGAGGCTGAGGGAACTGGGATTGTTTAGTCTCCAGAAGAGAAGAATGAGGGGGGATTTGATAGCAGCCTTCAACTACCTGAAGGGGGGTTCCAAAGAGGATGGAGCTCGGCTGTTCTCAGTGGTGGCAGATGACAGAACAAGGAGCAATGGTCTCAAGTTGCAGTGGGGGAGGTCCAGGTTGGATATCAGGAAAAACTATTTCACTAGGAGAGTGGTGAAACACCGGAATGCGTTACCTAGGGAGGTGGTGGAGTCTCCTTCCTTGGAGGTTTTTAAGGCCCGGCTTGACAAAGCCCTGGCTGGGATGATTTAGCTGGGAATTGGTCCTGGTTTGAGCAGGGGGTTGGGACTAGATGACCTCTTGAGGTCCCTTCCAACTCTGATATTCTATGATTCTATGATTCTAAGCTACTCACCATACTGGCTGGCTCTGTGCAGCCAGCTCCTGACCAATAGCATGCTCTCAAGACTGCATCCTAAGCCACCATCCTATCCCCAGCAGTTTTCTTGAAGAGCCTGGGTTCTTACTTTAAAAAGTTTCAGGAGGTCTCCATAATTAACCAATTGCAAATAAATATGACTTCAGAACAATGGTTAGCTGTCAACAAAGGAATACAAATGATACAGTGAGGGTTTTTGCACTCCTATGTATGCACACAAGCAAAGAAGCTGAAATGGTTTAAAAGACCCACCATTCACCTTATAATGCTCTTGTATAATTCATGTCCCTTCAGTAATGTATCAGTTTCTTCCACCTCTTGTGGTGGTCTCTCCTGCAGTACATTTTCCCCTGAACTAAGAGCTACCTATAATGAAACATATTTACAGAAGAGCAGTTTCTAACCATGCACGCATCTGAAAAAGTGAGGTTTTTTTACCCACAAAAATGTATGCCCAAATAAATCTGTTAGACTTTAAGGTGCCACTGGACTCCTTGTTCCTAACCATAATCAGTCAGCAACTTTAAACCTATGGCATAGAAAAGTATTTCCTTTGAATGCGCACTTAAATCTGTGGTACTCATTATCACAAGCCAGCACTGAGACTAAAAATCTAGCAGGATTCAGAAGAGGGCCAGACTTGAGGCCATCCAGAGTGACGAAAGTAAGGAAAGGCAAGAGTTCTGGAAGGAAATCTAACACCCCCAATTCAGGGCATAAGCCAATCATTATCTATGGGGGAAAGTGATGGGTTAAGAAAAAACCTCTCTGTGGGCAGGTTATTCCACCACTGCAGGGGTCTTGGACCTTCCACTGAAGCATCTGTTGCAGACACCTCCCAAAGACTAGATACTAGAGTAGAGGGACAGTGGATAGGGAACGGAGAGATTAAATGACTTTGCCAAGGTCACAGAGGGAGCAAGGTATTGAACCTCATTCTCAAACTAGTATCTTACCCACTGACCCATCCTTCCTCCCAAGGAATACAATGGTTTGTGACACACTAAGGATCACATCATTCAGTGACGAGAACAGGCCTGATCAGAGGCAGAGGATGCTACCATCATTTGTGAAGTACTTTCAGATCCTTCTGGACAGAAAGCTAGAGAAAGATACTCCATTCTTTCAGAAGACTGTTCCCCACTTAACATTTTATCCTGATCTTACCTCCTCCAGCTGGCTCCCTTCCCACCATTGTTACAACTGGATGACACTGTCCTAAACTGGTAGGCTTTGTACACAACATTCCACCACATTTAATATCAACATCTTCTCATTTCCAAACAAGCTGCACTCATGAATAATGCATCCTAGAGAAAATCTGCTACTGGTAAAAAGAATTAAGTGGCTCAAAGACCTAGTGGGTAATTATTGTGGAATAAAAGCACTTCTATACCGGAAGAGCAAGTCCACACATGCTGACTTATATTTCTAGAACTAAAGGAATCATTCTTCTGGTATAGCTAGTCCAAGAAATTTCTCTGAGTGGACAAGCCCTGAGACAGGCAGACATGGAGAGATCTCAAACTCAATCACTTGTGGTCTCAAACATAGCAAGGATTGAGATGCAACAGCACAACCATAACTCTGAGAAGCAGCTTGGTCTAAAGAGGGAGTACACTGCTCCAGGAGTTGGGAGACCCAGGTTCCACCTTGCACAAATCACTGCAACTCAAAACGCAAAGAGATTCCAAAGACAAGAAGGCAACAGCTAGATAACTTCTGAATTCATTTACATTCCAAGCAGCAAGGCAACTTCCGCTGATGACAACGCATCATCCACAGTTACTGCAGCAATACATCACTTTCAATATGTCAGCAAAACACAGGGCCGGAGGCATGAAACACATTCGTTGCTACAAATTTGTTACATGTTAGAGGCAGTATTGCAAAAGGATCACACATCCTAAAAAAAATCTTCTGAGGTCTACATTTTGATTAACTGAATCTCTCAACAACGCATCAGGTATTTGGAGGTTTTAACAGCCTCAGCTATTAGGGCTCCATTAACAGACCATTAACTGATCACTAGTATAAGAAAAATCAAAGACTAGAGCACAATAAAATCCAGTTTGCTGGACTAGGCAGTTATTTGGCATTGCAGTCACACTGTGTAAATATCTGCACTCATTACAAACACAGACAGGAGATAGATTTTTAAATGGCTTCAGTACACCCCTGAGATCAGGAGATGGGGGAGGGAACGGTAAAGTTCAAACAAGCAGCCTGCCTCCTCAGATGGGGGTGGATGGAATAGACCATCTATAGACCAATCTGATGAGTAGATTGAGGGTTCTGCAGGGTCCTAGAGCCAGCAATGTATTGGAGCGTTTTCAGCATTTCAATTTAAAAAACAAGTTGGCTGTTTGTTATGCCATCGCTAAACACTGAAGCGGAGGAAGGAACAGCCTAGTGATTATGGCACAGGAAAGAGAGCCAGGAGACATTGTGCACCTTCCCGGCTCTTCTAGAAAGCCACTGTGCAACTTCAGACAGGGCAATTCACCCCCAGGGCCTAGTTTCCCTATCTGTAAAATGGGGATTGAGGTTTGATTTGTTAGGGCTTGTGATGCACTCATGCTAGAGTGATGATACATTTATATTTGTAGGCTGGCCCACTAATACACACATAGCAATTAGTTCTACACTTACGCAATTCTAGTGTAGAATCTGAATGGCTAGGAGTGCATTTAATAACATGGATGTTTTTTTTTCCAGAAGTGGTTTATTTCCTGCAGCCGCAGCATGAAATGTGGTTTAATAACTTGCAAGAGGAGACTCCTTCACAACAGCAAAGCAATCCAGCACTCAGATCTCTCTGGAAAAACAGCTCCATGGGCTTAACCATCACCCAAACACAGGTCAGCTTGGTTAGAGAGTCTGGTCTGAATGGAGCTCAGTTCAGGTCCTCCCAAACTGGGGATAACAGCGGAGATGCTAGGCCAGTATAGAGATGGGAATGGAGGGAATAAGGCTTTCAGGAAGGCTCCAGCAGCCCATAGCATCATACAGGCTAGGCCCTAGGTTTCATCTCCTTTGGAAGGCTTTCAGTTGGCTGTGATATGGAGATGTGCCACAGGTGGGTCTGGACAAGGTGTTACCAGCTGGAGAAGGGATGATCGGAAGAGCTCCACAGCCCTGCGCATGAAGGAAGCCACAGACGGGCGGGTGAGGAGGCCAGAGGAAAGGTGGAAGATGGCACTGATGCCAGGGCACTGAGTGACCTGTTGGGGACAGAGCACAGCAGGCTGCCAGGAGAACTATGGCAGCATGAGACTCCCCAGCTGTTCTGATGGCATCACTCAAAAGGAAATCTTCTGGAATAAAAGACTGGCAGAGGGAAGAAGCCGCAGTTTAGCTGAGAATTTTAAGCTCTACCATGACACCATCTCATTTACTTCATGCCATAATGCAACACGTAATCTATAATCCATGCACATACACTGGTCCTTGCCGGCTTTGGACTGGTTGGCTCTCAACTGAATAACCTGACCCACAACTGGCCCCCTCCCAACCCCATGGGGTATCTAATCAGTAGAGCCCAAAATACGCTGGGCCCACCTCACAAGCTAACCACCAAGAAAGAGGTTATTTTAAATCCAATGTGCCTATGTTTAGCTATTGCACAGTTGTGTTCCTGACCTTTCAAATTGCTTTTTGCATCCAAGAGATTATTTGCTAGAACAAAAGCGTCCCTGCACACGAGGTGGGTCGCTTCAGAAAAAGAGTCCGACAGCAGCGCAGAGCCCAGCCCAAATGACAGCCCCCAGCACTGTGATTGAGGTCAGACAGGAGTGGCACCCTGTGTTTAAAAGAAGCCTTGCACAGCACTTAAAATGGATTCCAAATGGCTGATGGCAGAGTTGACCCATCACATGCCACAGTGGGGATGAGATTGGGGTGGGGGGAGAGGAGGGAAAGAATAAAGATTACGCTAAAATGAACCTGTCAACACAGGGAGTCATTCAGCTGAGAGATGTCAGCTGGGAAAAATGCATCGTGGCTGGCAGATGCTGACGCAGCAGCAGGACAACTACAAGAGCGCTGACAAATCACTGATGCTGGAGTTTATTACTGCCATCTCCATGTGCCAAGGCTTTGCCACTACAACAACTAGAGCTTTCCTCATGCTTGGGGAAGGGGCATGTCATTAGGCCCCACTCCAGTGCTGCTGCTAGAAGAGCTAGGGGAGCCAGTCACACTAAGGGTCCATCTACACTGCAATCAGAGGTGTGACAGCAACACATGCAGGGATACTTGAGCTAGCTTTGATCTAGCTAGCTCAAGAAAGCATAGCAGCGAAGGCTTGGCAACATGAACAGCTGCACATGCTAGTCCCATCCACCCAGGACCCTGGGCAGATCCTCCGGAGCTAGTGCTGATCTAGCTAGATCAACACCAACTCCTGTGCATGTACAGTCCTGCAATCACACCTCCGACTGCAGTGGAGACAGATGCCAAGAATGTCTCACTGGACATGGCTTATATGAAACTCCTTTATCTGCTTGGTCTGGGTGGCTTTATGAAGCCTGGAAAAGGGGCACCCTTAAGCAAGACAGGGTTTCTTAGCAGCCTGTTCTGCAACTCAGCAACCTCAGAACTGGGCACCCAGTTTGCGGGAACTTTTAACCCCATAACTGGTTCTAATTCCTTCCCTGTGTAGGGGGAACAGGTGGCTAGGCCAGCCTTGCTGGAGACCTCATATGCATGACGAGGTCTCTGTGGGCTCTTCTCGTAGCAGGGTTTTATTCTGTAAATATACTTGCTAATTTGAGCATATCAATCCCCAGAGCAGGCGGTGGTTGTCTCAGCTCACTTTGTACACCAGGAATATCACCCCAAAGTGTATGCTCTTTGGGGAGGATGCTATTTGCCTGGTATGCAAACAAGCTGCCATTCCATTGACTGATGAGCCTGCAAATCACATATGAAATAGGCACCCACACTATGCCCAAACCAGGGCCATTGGCCACCCTCTTTAAATGGAGCCACAACTTGCAGAAACTAGAAGGACCCAGCATGAAATGGTCCGAGTGACTCCACTCCACATGACAACTACAGCATTGTAGAACTCCCCAGGGCTTGCATTGGGCCACCCCACCTGCATTTAAAACTCTACTTTTGAGTAGCAGAGCATGACTTAAAAGGTCTTCATGGTGGTTCAAATCACAGCATGGAAGGTAGGCGATCACATCAAACCCGTAACCTGTAAGGTGCTGATATATTCACTGCTGGAAGTAGGATTTGTTTTTCAACACTTAGGGCCAGCCCAATTTCTTAAGTTACTCTTAAAATTTAAGCAAACTGTAATTGCGAGGCTCACAATCCTCCAAGACACTAGTTTTTGTTCTGATGCTGGATCTCAGAAGAGGGAATCGAGTTATTCCCTTATCCCCTCAGAATGCAAATCAGGAATATGTATGCTTATTGTGGTGCAGGAGAAGGAAATTCCACACACACTGGGAACACATTGCTCAGCAGCTTTATAGAAACCAGCTTTCCTCGTAAAGACAATAAAGGCCAGGCCAATCCTAAAAGCTCTGGAATCCGAGATACTCACATCTTCAAACCAATGGGGAAACTGTTTGAGCTGCTTGGCAATGACAGGAGGCTGGTTTCCTTCCTAGTCCAAAGGCAAGATCCAAACCGAACAGTGATGAGAGGTCAAAAGCCCCAGCCAGGCAGATATTGAGGGAAAATAATCCAGCTTTGTGTTTTTACGTGCTTTACTGCCGCCAGCAGAAGACGGGCCAGCGTGTGTCAAATCAGAAATGCAGAGTTTGCCAAGGTCAGGACAGCGCTAAACCCAAAGCTATATTTATCTCTACATCCGATCTTTACTATTACAGGCATGGCATAGTTTCCATGACATTCACAGTAGGGGGGAAGCTTCTCTAACCCCCAACAAAGTAAGGGGAACTTCTAAATGAAAAATGTAACCACCAGCTCATCACAGATGGGACATGATGGAGCCAGCCCAAGACTCCATTGATTAGAACTGCCTCCATGGCTGCATGCCAAGGAAAGTGCCATGGCCTCCAAAGATGATCATCACACAGGAGACCATTCATCCCACTGACTTCTCTCTCAGGAGAGACACAAAGCCACATGAGAGATTCCACCAAGCCCATTTTTGTATATGAGTAGCCCCGGGGACAGACTACTGACCACAGTGCTTTCCTACAGACTGGCAGCCTATTCTTCTACGTCTCAAAAGGTCCTCCTTGCCCTCACACACTCAGAGCCCCTGTAAGGAGGCCAGCTGCTGGAGAGAGCTGTCTCCTCCACAGCCTGCCCTGCCTCTCAGATCTCAGCCTGTTTAAACCAAGAGTTTAAGGGCAATTCATCAGTGCTGCCTCATTTCCTCCTCTACCACCAGAAACTTCTGCTTCGCCGTGCTAACAAACAGGAATGTAATAGGAAGCCAGTTTCTGCTCGAGCTTCCAATGCTGCCCAGGAGCCTCCGCCCAGCTGGGAACGACTTCAGCAATTTCCCCAGAAACCCAAAGGCCAGCACTGTCTTGGATAACCTATATGCCCTAATCTGCAACATGGAAACAAGGGTTCTACCCCGTAGTGCTTACGGATGTGTGCTGGGTGGGACATGGAATCTTTATAGGTCCCACTTCCATAATAGAGATGTGAGGGATAGTGCTAAGATTGTGGAGCAGTCACTGGGGTGCGTGCTGCACTTTGTGTCTCCTCTGAGTAGCAGCAATCTGGCCTCTAACATCCCAGAATAACTCTTCAACCTGTTCGCTTCCCAGTATCTGACTGCAGATTTGCAGAGATCAGTGGAGCACAGGACTCTAAGATGGAGCAACAGTTCACCAAGCAGCCACCACTACCATCAGCTTTTGAGAAGCTGACAGCTCACCCAACCACATGTAGTTCCCCTGATCTTTGTAGAGACTTTCCAGGGGCATCTCAAACAGGCGCATGTCAGAGTGTCTGATGGTGCTCTTTCTTAAGTCATTTCAATCTGGGTGATAAGTCCACCAAATGCATCTCTCTTAGGATTTAAGCAAACACCTAGAATGGAACCGAGGGCTTTTTAACAGCCCTTTAAAGAGGCAAAAAATAGAGCATAGGTGAACTGAAGATCAATTAAGGAGATAAAATCATTAGCTAGCAAACTGCATGGAATAGGGTTTATTGGGCTGCCCTTCCAAACCCGCTGACACTGATAGCAAGGATTTTCAGGACCCAGTTTTTCATTTCTAGCTTTTGATTCCATGTTGCCACCATGTTTTTCTGCTTCTAATTAGTAGGCATGTGAAGGCTGGAGTCCATCTCTCTTCCTGCTGAGGAGCTGAATCCCACAAGGTGACAGGTGCTTGGTATCCTTGACAAGGCAGGTATGAAGCAGATCAAGAATATCTCTCAGTCGCTCATAGGCAGCAAAGGCCACATCACCTATTCCATGAAGTCGCCTCTCCCCTGGAAGGTTTGTGAGAAGAAATGTGCCATTTCTGCTTCTATTAACACTCAAATTTGGCTCTTAAAAGTTAGGCAATGAGTGCACAGAGGGATGTAAAAGAAGGTAGGAACATCAAACAAACAAAGTCCAACCCCTGTTTGCCAGTGCTGGAGAAATAGGTCTCTGAATGGTTAAAGATAGAGTTGGAAGGTGCTTAGATACCACGGTGATGGAGACCACATAAGTACAGTACAAGAAAAGAGGAAGCTGCCATAAGAGAAAAATAAAGGACAAGGCCACATGAACCTTATTCTCATGCAGCAGGCACCCTGTACAATTTAGAAGCAACCACACTCTGCGATGCAAAAGTTCTGATCAGCAACTCCTTGATCAGACTGCTTTAAGAAACCCCTACCTCAAACCCATCTCTGCAGCAACCCAACTCTTTCCCAGTAACATGCCTTAGAACCATTAGCTACAAACAGGATTGCTTTACATCTGAAATATTCAACTGGTGGACAAAACAATCAGTGAAGAATGACTGAGTGGCCATTTCAACCTACTGAAGGATAATCCTAAATTCAAGTATCACATAGTCCTGAAACTGATCTGTGCAGCACTGGGAAGAGAAGCTTATGAGCCAAAGAATCAAGCCACATGGGTATCTAGGGTAACCAAGGAGATTGATATTTGGTGCCCCACATTAGTGTTCCACACTCATACCCAATATAGAGGTAAAAAAAAGTCTCCCAAAGCAAAGTCCTTCAGAGGTTTTTCCTTTTAATTTCATTTACAGAACAATTTACTCCCACTCTCAAGCCTTCTGGGTGCTGAAGACTTTTGAAAGTAATGTTTCTTTAATAACAAAATTATAACCGTGAAAGAGCACTTTTCTAAAAGGAGGTAAGTATCATCCCCAAGTTATAGATGGGGAAACTAAGGCATAGTGCAGGAAAGTGACTTGCCGAAGTCACTGAGTGGACTTGTAGGATCTGAAGTTTTACATTGCGTTTTTTTGAGTTTAGTTATGTAACAAACAAAATTTACATTTGTAAATTTCACTTTCACCATAAAGAGATTGCATTACAGTACTTGAATGAGGTGAATTGAAAAATACTATTTCTTTTATCATTTTTACAGTGCAAACATTTGTAATAAAAAATGCAATTGAAATCAAAGTGTAACAGAATATATATGAAAATGTAGAAAAAACATCTAAAATATTTAATAAATTTCAATTGGTATTCTATTGTTTAATAGTGCAATTAAAATTGCAATTAATTTGAGTTAATTGCATGAGTTAATTGCAATTAATCAACAGCCCTAGTCATTTCCCTTGCAAATTACCCCTGCTCATCTTCAGAATAGCAGCTTCTCCTGCAAAGTTAATTTGCTTGTTTGCAGAACTGTAAAAAACACTGATCCATACGTTTTTCCCCCTTTACACCACAGAAAAATGATCCACACAGCAGTTTTTAGAGCCAAAGATCTTAGTGTCCTGTAACATAATATTTATTGCATATTGCCTCCATAACTAGAGCAAGCAAACAGAGTAACTTGCTTAGAGAAAGTCCCATGTTCACCCCTTGTCAGTTAACTCAAGCATGTGTTGGCTTTTGAAGTGGGTCAGCTGATCACAGGTCACTGATCTTTCAGATAACTTCCATTTTCTCCATGCACTGAGACTGAGGAAGGACTAATACAAGAGCTAATTCCTGTTAATGCCCTCCAAAACACATTAATTTAGTTACACTCTGAGAAAGGCCAGGTCAGTCCAACAGCTTGAAGCATTTGCTCCATAACAAACCTGGATTGGAAACAGAGTAACATCATTCCTAAAATGCCATCTAAACAGGAGGGCAAATTCTTCATGGTTGGTTTTGTACCTCAAGCAGATTTCCCATCAGAAGTCACTAAATACCAAAAACTAAACTAGGCCACCAGGTACTCGACCACCATCTGAGTATCAGATCTGGCAGTTCAGGATTAACTGCTATAGAAGTTGTTAGCAAAATGGGAGGCCTCTATGATGGAAGTCAGTGGATCCATAGGTCTTACCACTAGACTTCCATCTCCTCAGGGGGTGGAATTGTATAGCAAATAGCCAGGCTGTTGGCCAGCCCTGGGGTTGGGGCTGCATTTCAGACCTCCTAGCGATCCAAGTGACCATGGCGGTTCGGATTCCAAACTGACCATTGCTGCTGTGGAAGAAAGTAAGAATATTGTCTCAGGCAGATTCCTCGCCCCACTCTTATCTCCAAGGCCTGAATTACTCTCAGATGCAGTTTCACAACAAATTGTGCTAGAAGAACACTGAAAGCAAAGAAAGGTGACCAGGTGACGAAACAGTAATTAAACCAGCGCTTGTAGGCATGAGCTCTGCATCAGCAGCAATCTGGGAGGCGCCCTCCAGCTCCACCAAAGGCATGGTAACAACTGCATAGCCAGCAGGGCGAGCATAAGATATTGCCACTGTGCTGGCCCCACAAAAGCCTTTGGTATTTCTCAACCCCACAGCGGTGGATTAAGAGAGGAAACACTCCTGAATATCGAGAACTCAAAGACATGGCTCTCTAGATTACAAGTCTACTATTGCAAAGGGAGGTCAAGTTCAGACCCCCACCTACTTCATTGTCCTCAAAAGATTAAAGCACCCACCAGAAATACAGGAGAGGAGGGTTATTTATATTTTTAAAGGAGGCTCTTTTCTGGATTGAATTTGGCAAACAAAGGAATCCAAAGCTTGCATCTCTCTCTCCACCACCTTCCATTCCTCACAAGGAAGGTGAAACAATTTTAATCCCATTTTAGGAAAAAATCTTCCCCCAGCTGAGAATGGCGACAAGTTTCACCCTGAAAGGAAAGTTTTGGAGTCCTGAGCCTCTGGCCTTGCAGACACAACCTTAACCACAGCATCTCAGACACTGAAAAGAAATCTTAGCAACTTCAAGGTGAGGAGAACCGCTGGGTCTGGAGGGAGGCTCCAGGTCACTCCCTCCAGAACAGATTCCATTACCCCTGAACGGTCTGCACAAGATGGGTCTCCAGACTCAGCCTGGGTTACCTCTGGGACAGTCAGCTGCTCAATCTGCCTTGGCAGCTTGTTCCAACCAAATATTCAAATGGTGACAGTGTTTTTCCTGATACTTACCTCAAATTCTCCCTGCTGCACTGACTGCTCTTTTCTTCTCACGGCTTAAGGGGAATAACCACCCTCTGTCCTTTGCACAGTATTTTAGGCAGGCTTCGATACTCCTTTCAGCCGCTTCCCCCACAGCCATCGGTGGGCTTTCTCCCATACCGACCTTGACATATGGCATGTCCTTCCTGAGCTGATCTGTAAAGCCATGGCCCTGTCCGCACTTGGAGCCCTCCTCAAGACCCATCTCCACCACCACCACAAAAAGTTCACCAAACAGGAGAGAGCAAGGACAAGTGGAAGTTTATAGGTCTAATATCAAAAAACTCTGATGAATCATGACCTATGGCAATACAAAACAAACAGCATAGTAAAGACCACTGTTAGATTGCCGGAGGTCATTTTTCCTTCCACACTGAACACACCAAGATCTCTTGATTGCCAACTGCTGGGGGCCACGTTATTAGGCTATACAGCACCTAGGTGATTTTGAGATCTACAGAAATAATAAATAAGAAAATACTTTTCCTCAAATATCTCATTTGCTAAACCTCTTCCTTGCTCTCCCATGGACCCAGGAGACCAGGGCTCAAGTCCCTGGCTCTGCCACAGCCTTCCTGTGTGAGCCTGGGCAAGGCATTTAGTCTCTCTGTGCCTCAGTTCCCCATCTGTGTAATGGAGACAACAGCCCTGCCCAGCCTCCCAGGGTGTTGTGAGGAGGAAGATTGTGAGGTACTCAGATACCACGGTTATGGGGGCCAGATAAATACTTGAGAGAGAAAATTGAGTAACCTCAATGAGAGGCCACAAATGCCAGCCAGGATAGATGCCCAAACTAAGAGGGCAGAAATAGGGTGAGGGAAATAAAATGAGATTTAGTTTGGGAAAGCCCCAGATGTAAAGCTATATAGTGTAGGAATTGCAAACCTATTCCAAGTCAGAGAGAGAACCAGCAGCAAAGCACAATGCAGACAGCAACACCAAGTTTGATCTTCAGCTGCACACATGTAGATCTCACACCACAGAGCAGGGAGGAGTGCTCTGCCGAGACCTCATCTGTAACACTGAGCATGGTGCTGGGCACCTCAATACCAGAAAGATACTGAACTGGAGGGAATGCAGATGCGCAACAAAAGTGATAAAGGACAGGAGAATTGACTCATGTGGGGGGAGCTTTCAAGCGAGCTAGATATCTTGACAAGGTGATGATCGAAATGGGAGAGAAGGGTCCACCGGTATTTGAAAGGTGTGAGTACCAGTTTAGAAAGGAACAGTTAGCCATGCCCAAAAGGATGCAATCGAGAATGAAACCAAGCAAAGGGAAATTTAGACTATCAGGAACGATTAGACTAGGCAATAGTCCAGGAAAAGCAGTACCGCAAGCCACATCACTTGGGCCATACAAAACTGGGCTGAGCAAAGCAATGGAGCAGATGGACTTAATGAGCTTAATGAGGAACTGTCACTAACCAGGTTATCCCAATATCCTTCTATTTAATCAGGCCTCACCAGTTCAGCTCAGCAGCTTTTTTAGAAGAGTTATTGTGAAATGGAAAATAAAGAGAGGTATTAACTATTCCACTCAACGCTGTTTCACAGCAGTATACCAGCAGCTCCACTTGAGGCCCATTGAAGAGGCACTGAACTGTAATAGCGCACCACAGAGAGTACCCTCTGCAGTGACAGTGTAAGGAGTCACTTCAGCACAATCATTGCCAGCAAACACCTAATGAATTGATAATCTGAGGGCTCTCAGCATCACCTGAAAGGTCCTACAGTTTGATAAGAACTAATAACGTATTCCCCTCTCCCGCAAGGCTGTCCCTTCTTCATCTCCAAGCTTGTCTCCCTGCCAATTACAGAACCAGCATGCTGCACTGTGATTGTGGTGCCATAGTCCACCTCCCTGGACACAACTACAGACCTAAAAGTCGCAATTCAACAAAAAAACTTCAAAAACAGACTCCAACGAGAAACTGCAGAACTGGAATTAATTTGCAAACTGGACACCATTAAATCAGGCTTGAATAAAGACTAGGAGTGGATGGGTCATTACACAAACTAAAAACTATTTCCCAATGCTAATTTTTCCCCTACTGTTACTCACACCTTCTTGTCAACTGTTTTAAACAGGCCATCCTGATAAGTTTTTTTTTTTTTCTCCTGCTGATCATAGCCCACCTTAATTGGTCTCGTTAGAGTTGGCATGGCAACCCCCACTTTTTCCATGTTCTCTGTGTGTGTGGATATCTATCTATATCTTCCTACTGTATTTTCCACTGCATGCATCTGATGAAGTGGGTTCTAGCCCACGAAAGCTTATGCCCAAATAAATTTGTTAATCTCTAAGGTGCCACTCCTCGTTCTTTTTGCTGATACAGACTAACATGGCTACCACTCTGAAATTTGTAAATATTGTAAGTCAAGCAGCAGCACTGAGGCCTTGTCTACACTACCACTTTCCAGTACTGCAACTTTCTCACTCAGAGGTGTGAAAAAACACACCCCTGAGCTCGGCAAGTTTCAGCGCTGTAAAGTGGCATTGTAGACCAGGGGTCAGCAACCTTTCAGAAGTGGTGTGCCAAGTCTTCATTTATTCACTCTAATTTAAGGTTTTGCGTGCCAGTAATACAGTTTAATGTTTTCAGAAGGTCTCTTTCAATAAGTCTATAATATAGAACTAAACTATTGTTGTATGTAAAGTAAATAAGGTTTTAAAAATGTTTAAGAAGCTTCATTTAAAATTAAATTAAAATGCAGAACCCCCCGGGCCGCTGCCAGGACCCGGGCAGCGAGAGTGCCACTGAAAATCAGCTTGTGTGCCGCCTTCGGCACACGTGCCATAGGTTGCCTACCCCTGTTGTAGACAGTGCACAAGCGCTGGAAGCCGCACTCCCAGCACTGGTAGCTACTCCCCTCATGGGGTAGTGTTTTTACAGCACTGGGAGAGCTCTCTCCCAGCGCTGGTGTCGCGACTACACAGCCACGTTAAAGCGCTGTTATCTACACAGCAATTACAGATCTAGGATTACTCTTACATTTAATCAAAACTGCTGCCAACTCGCTGTATGATATGTCTACAGTAATCCGTTCCACTCCTACTTCCTATTGTTACCAAGGGAAGCCTCAATAGTCAGATATGCTGCTCAGCAAGTCAACAATCTTAAACAAAGACTTTAGTCATAAAATACTCTACCCCAAGTCTGCTTAAGGGTCTTAGGTTTTCATATTGCATTACCTGCTGGAGAGTGTCACTTATCCTTGATAGTCCCGCCCTCATTCAACTCTTGACCGTGCTTCTTTTGAAATGGTTATCCAGACCTTCAACTCGTTCCCTTAAGCCCCAATTCCTCAAACATCAATCTGGCCAAAACTTGTCTTCTCAAGTTGGGACACTTGGGAATGGGTTATCCATATTCTCAAATCTCTAGTGACCTCCAGCTAAGAATCCAGTACCTTACATCCTTCCCTGATAGATCTCAGAATCCTTCATGGATGAAATCTTGACCCCATTGATTTCAATAGATGACTTCCTATCAATTTCAATAGGGCCAAGATTTCACCCAACGTGCCCCATGATGGGAGCGTATTACAGCAGATGATGGGAGCACCATTCCACCACTTCTCCAGTCCATTCCTTAAACCCCTGAGTTACCAGGGCTCTGTCCTTCTCCCTAGATAGACTGTTCTCCCACACACTGTTCACCATCTGGGACAGTCTTCCTGCACCTAGTTAGAGAAACAGGGAGTCAGCATCCTTCAGGTAGGGTGTGGAACCATCTGACTCGCAACGCAGTGACTCACTGTTCCTGGGGGCTCCCAGTTCCCCTGTGATCAATAATGCTCTTGGAAGTAGGCCGCTGAACATTCCTTCTGCTCTGCTCCTTCAGCTGCTGCCAATTTGTTGCCCTACCAAAGCCCCTGCTCTGCTATTTCAACCCCCAATGTTTCCCACTGTTGGCATCAGCCTGAGCATCTCCACCATTTTCAACAACAGTGGCAGCCCTGGTACTACAAATGGACAGCCAGTTTGTAATCACATTATCTAAACCTTCTCTGAGCAGGGTGAAGTAACATGCTGGTTAGAGTGCCAGTGATGCGGCTAGTCTAGCACTGCTGCAGCTACTAATGGAGCTGCTCTGGCTGGTAACAACCCTGGGAAATGTACTGAGACATTGCCACACTGTCCCCTTATTTCTACCTATACCGACTGGAACCTTTCAATAGCTTCTTCCCTCCCAAGCTAGCTTTCCTTATAGGCCCTTCCAGGAGAGGATCATTAGCAGGAATTGGCCAGGGAAGCAGCACCTTACTCCCATGATGGCACTCGCCCCAGTGAATTAGATCAGATGTTTTTAACTTAACTTGAAACACACAGTTTGGCTGAAGTTTTGTGTGATTGATCTGAAGGAAAGAAAAATCACATTGGGTTTGGAAACAAAAACCTTATTTCTTTCCTTCACTCAGCACCACCATGGGACTTTTAAAGGCCATGTCACTAACAAAGCCTTTTCATAGAACCAAACATATGCCTCACACTGATGGAAAACACCACTGTATATCAGAGAGGCTTCCTTCAGGAACCAATGAGGCCAAGGTGGTCAAAAGGCAGGCAGTGAGCAAATTCAGTCCACTGGAAAGCTACCCCAAATCTTTTATGCAGTGTTCTATTCTATCCAGGGGCCACAGGGACCCTGGAATAGGAGCCTACATTGAGATCAAACAGAAAGAGGACTGGACTATTCTGAAAGGTAGGCAGGGAAGAGGGTGTTAGGACATTAGTGAACACTCAAATCATCAACATGGTCAGGTGGATACTAGAAGATCAATACAATTGGACTGGAAACTTTGGGGATATACTTTGGTCACTTAGGCAGGTGGGATCACGTACCAGCAGTACCACTCTCAGGACCACTTTCATTTTCTTGGCAGATGTGATAATATTGTTATCACCTACCTCTTACACAGCACATCCCATCAGCAGATCAGCTGCTTTACAAAGGCGCGTAAGTGCCATTATCCACATTTTACTGATGGGGAAACTGAGTCACGGAGCTGTAGTGGAGGCTTCCTAGCTCCAAGGGATGCTGAACCTGAGGTGCTGTAGACATCCTTAGGGACAGTGATCCTGAAGCACATTCAGACAGCTACTCGGTATTAGGGGATACATGACAGATTGTACCATAATTGCACAAGAACTATACAAACACCCTCCCCTACCAGTATTTCAGCTCTAGAGTGGGCAGGCTCTAAATGGCGGACAGAAAAAACTGTCTGAGGGTATGTCTCCCCAGCTGCCAGAAGGTGCAATTCTCAGCTCCAGTAGACGCACCATGAATGTTTTCAGTGCATCTAGCACCACTCTTTGTAAGCCTATAGGGAGCTTTTCTCAGACCAGTAAAGTATTTCAAAATTGTAAGAGCTTTAAGGGCAACCCTAGGTGATCCTTCACAGTCAGTCGGCTCCACCCCTTGTGCTGCAGGCTGGAGAGAAGAGGGCTCACCCCCAACCCCTAGATTCTCTACAAAAGGGGAACAGTTAGGAGATTTAGCCTGTCCCAGATAGAGTTTTTCCACCTCTGAAGTATCCCATGTTTAAACAGAATCTTTGAAAGCTGCAGGGAACTTCCCAATCTGTCTCCATTTATGTCAGGGTTCCGCTTCAACATACTGGTACAGTTGGTTATTGGTAATTTCCACTTGGTGTTACGCACCAAGATACCCCCACTACCTTACAGGGTGTCAGAGACTGACTAGTGACCCCAGGAAGTAGAGCGATACTGGGCAGGAAATTTATTTCTCTGGTTCCTTCTGGCTATATGTGAATTTCTTCATTACACTATGCAGATTAGACTGCAGTCTTAAAACGCAAGGACGGGCTAGGCATAAGCTTCATTCCATGCTAACAATTCTCTTTTGATTCCCAAAGTACAGCTAAGGGAAAACTAGATCTTTAGGCCCAATCACTGCCTTCAGGCTGAAGGAAGTGGGTCTAGAAGGAAGGGGGGGAAAAGGAGCCCAACTAAGAGATATCAGTGTCTCAGAAGAGTTACAGAGCACAATTTAAAGACAGTTAACATTTCGGCTGCTAAAGTAAATCTAGCGAGCTGCTCTCGAGTGCTGGAATAGGGAAAAGAAAAGTCAATATTACCCTTAAAAGCTTCAATAACAGGTCTGTGCTCCCAAGGCATACAAGATTCTCATCAATAAGAACATAAGCCATGCAAATGTGGCCCCTTCAATGCTGGGGAAATAGACCCCAAAGCTCCAGTCAGACACCAGGTACCAATTTGAAGCAAGCCTGTTTTCACAGTATTGAAACCCACACAGCCTGAGGTGATCACTCCCACTAGCTGTAAAAACAGAAGCATCTGTTTATAATCATTGTCTTGAGCAGTAATTACAATAATCACTGCTGTAAAAATAAACCTGTTCTTCATTAATGCAGCTATGTGTCATCCTCTACCTGTCTATGTTAGGCTCAATTAAAGAAAAAGTAATTGCTCTCCACTCCAGCATCCCCACACATGGCAATTGTACAAGGCCATGCAAGCCTTTACACTAGGATGCCCAGGTTTGCATAAGCTGGTTTACACAGAACTGATTTCCTTTGAAACTGAGATGTGATGAGAACACCCAACAGGTCTAAGCCACCTTGAGAACAGGGGAGGAAAGGTGGAGAATAAAACTGAATCTTTTGCAGAAGAGGAAGATGCAAGAATTGAGATGAAGTGTTGAGAAGTAGCTTTTAAGCAGCAGTGGCTGCTTGCAGGAGTGCTGGAATGGGGGGCAGGGGGCCAGGGCTCCATCACTTTTTACCGGCCATAAGGGCGAGCAATTGGGGTGGGAGGGAGCAGAGAAGAGCAAGCAAGGGGTGGGGCCTCGAGGGAAGGGGCAGCACAAGGGGGCAGGGCCTTGAGGGGAGTTGGTCAGCACGGGTGTGGAAAATCCACATCCCTGAGGCCTGGTCTACACTACGGGTTTAGGTCGACTTTAGCAGCGTTAAATCGAATTAAGCCTGGACACGTCCACACAACGAAGCCCTTTCTTTCGACTTAAAGGGCCCTTTAAACCGGTTTCTTTACACCACCTTCAACGAGGGGATTAGCGATAAAATTGGCCTTTGCGGGTCGGAATTGGGGTAGTGTGGAAGGAATTCGACGTTATTGGCCTCCGGGAGCTATCCCACAGTGCTTCATTGTGACCGCTCCGGACAGCACTCTCAACTCAGATGCACTGACCAGGTAGACAGGAAAAGACCCGCGAACGTTTGAATTTCATTTCCTGTTTGCCCAGCATGGAGAGCACAGGTGACCACGCAGAGCTCATCAGCACAGGTAACCGTGATGGAGTCCCAGGATCACAAAAGAGCTCCAGCATGGACCGAACGGGAGGTACGGGATCTGCTCGCCATATGGGGAGATGAATCAGTGCTAGCTGAACTCAGTAGCAGTAAAAGAAATGGCAAAGTATTAGAAAAGGTCTCCAAGGCCATGAAGGACCGGGGCCATAACAGGGACACACAGCAGTGCTGCGTGAAAGTTAAGGAGCTACGGCAAGCTTACCACAAAGCCAGAGAAGCAAATGGAAGGTCCGGGGCAGAGCCGCAAACTTGCCGTTTCTACGCGGAGCTACATGCCATTCTAGGGGGTGCAGCCTCCACTACCCCAACCGCGTGCTATGACTCCGTCAATGGAGAAACACACAGGGAAGACGGTTCGGGGAACGAGGAAGATGAGGATGGAGGTACTGTAGGTAGCTCACAGCAGCAAGGAAGCGGAGAAACCGGTTTCCCCAACAGCCAGGATATGTTTGTGACCCTGGACCTGGAACCAGTAACCTCCGAACTCACCCAAGACCCTCAGGGCACACAGGAGACCTCTGGTGAGTGTACCTTTGTAAATATTACACATGGTTTAAAAGCAAGCGTGTTTAATGATTAATTTGCCCTGGCAATCGCGGCCAGTACATCTACTGGAAAAGTCTGTTAACGTGTATGGGGATGGAGCGGAAATCCTCCAGGGACATCTCCAGAAAGCTCTCCTTCATGTACTCCCAAAGCCTTTGCAAAAGGTTTCTGGGGAGGGCTGCCTTATCCCGTCCGCCATGGTAGGACACTTTACCACGCCAGGCCAGTAGCACGTAGTCTGGAATCATTGCATAACAAAGCATGGCAGCGTATGGTCCCGGTGTTTGCTGGCATGCAGACAATATCCATTCCTTATCGCTCTTTGTTATCCTCAGGAGAGTGATATCATTCACGATCACCTGGTTGAAATGGGGTGATTTTATTAAGGGGGACATTCAGAGGTGCCCGTTCCTGCTCTTCTGAACGGGAATGTTCCCCGCTGTTAACCACGCGGTGGGGGGAAGGGTGAAGTGATCATCCCAGAGAATCGGGTGTGTGTGTGGGGTGGGGGGTTTACTTGGGTTTGTGCTGCATGTTAACCCGGAAACCGCAGCCCCTCCTTTTACATTGAAAACCCATTTTAAATGGCCAACCCAATTCATCCTTGATATGGGAAATGCGCTGCTGTTTGAAACCTTTCCCGCATGTTAAGAAGGTTAAAAAAGCCAAAAGACCGTGGCTTACCATGGCTGCCTGCAAGCCGAAATATGTTGCCTGGGGCACTGCGTGAGTGATCTCTTATACCAAACCGGCAGGCAGAGGAAAAATGCGACCTTTTAATGACCGTGTACCCATTGTTCTCTAAAATGTGTCTTTTTTAACCACCTCTCCCTTCTCCTCCACCAGCTGCAAATGTTTCTCCTTTGCAGAGGCTAGTGAACATTAGAAAGAGAAAAAGGAGGATGCGTGACGATATGTTCACGGAGCTCCAGATGTCTTCCCATGCTGATAGAGCACAGCAGAATGCGTGGAGGCAGTCAATGTCAGACATGAGAAAAGCACAATATGAACGAGAGGAGAGGTGGCGGGCTGAATGGCGGGATGAAAAGAGCAAGTGGCGGGCTGAAGATGATAGGTGGCGTCAGCTTGCAGACAGACGGCAAGAGTCAATGCTCCGTCTGCTGGAGCATCAAACTGATATGCTCCAGCGTATGGTTGAGCTGCAGGAAAGGCAGCAGGAGCAGAGACCGCCGCTACAGCCCTTGTTTAACCAACAGCCCTCCTCCCCAAGTTCCATAGCCTCCTCACCCAGACGCCCAAGAACACGGTGGGGGGGGCCTCCGGCCATCCAGTCACTCCACCCCAGATGATCGCCCAAGCATCAGAAGGATGGCCTTCAATAAGAGTTAAAGTTTTAAAATGCAGTGTGTCCTTTTCCATCCCTCCTCCCCCACCCATCCCAGGCTACCTTGGCAATTATCCCCCTACTTCTGTGAGGAATTAATAAAGAATGCATGAATGTGAAACAACAATGACTTTATTGCCTCTGCAAGCGGTGCTCGAAGTGGGGAGGGGAGGGTAGGGTGGGGTGGTTGGTTTACAGGGAAGTAGAGTGAACCAGGTCGGGGGGGGGGGTTTTGGAGGGTTCATCAAGGAGAAAAAAACAGAAGTTTCACACAGTAGCCTGGCCAGTCACAAAACTCGTTTTCAAAGCTTCTCTGATGCGCACCGCGCCCTGCTGTGCTCCTCTAACCACCCTGGTGTCTGGCTGCGCGTAATCAGCGGCCAGGCGAGTTGCCGCAACCTCCCACCCCGCCATAAATGTCTCCCCTTACTCTCACAGATATTGTGGAGCACACAGCAAGCAGCAATAACAATGGGGATATTCTTTTCGCTGAGGTCTGAGCGAGTCAGTAAGCTGCGCCAGCGCGCTTTTAAACGTCCAAATGCACATTCCACCACCATTCGGCACTTGCTCAGCCTATAGTTGAACAGGTCCTGACTACTGTCCAGGCTGCGTGTGTACGGCTTCATGAGCCATGGCATTAAGGGGTAGGCTGGGTCCCCAAGGATCACGATAGGCATTTCAACATCTCCAATGGTTACTTTCTGGTCCGGGAAGAAAGTCCCTTCCTCCAGCTTTCGAAACAGACCAGAGTGCCTGAAGACGCGAGCATTATGTACCTTTCCCGGCCATCCCACGTTGATGTTGGTGAAACGTCCCTTGTGATCCACCAGGGCTTGCAGCAGCATTGAAAAGTACCCCTTGCGGTTTATGTAGTCGGTGGCTTGGTGCTCCGGTACCAAGATAGGGATATGGGTTCCGTCTATGGCCCCGCCACAGTTTGGGAATCCCATTTCAGCAAAACCATTGACTATTGCCTGCACTTTGCCCAGAGTCACTACCCTTGATATCACCAGGTCTTTCATTGCCCTGGCAACTTGGATCACAGCAGCCCCCACCGTAGATTTGTCCACTCCAAATTGATTCCCGACTGACCGGTAGCTGTCTGGCGTTGCAAGCTTCCACAGGGCTATCGCCACTCGCTTCTCAACTGTGAGGGCTGCTCTCATCCTGGTGTTTCAGGGCAGGGGAAAGCAAGTCACAAAGTTCCATGAAAATGCCCTTACGCATGCGAAAGTTTCGCAGCCACTGGGAATCGTCCCACACCTGCAGCACGATGCGGTCCCACCAGTCTGTGCTTGTTTCCCGGGCCCAGAATCAGCATTCCACGCCATGAACCTGCCCCAGTGACACCATGATTTCCACATTCTGGGGCCTGTGTCTTGTGAGAGGTCTATGTCCATGTCAATTTCCTCATCACTCTCTTCGCCGCGCTGCAATCGCCTCCTCGGCTGGTCTGAGTTTGGCATGTCCTGGCTCTGCATATACTCCAGGACAATGCGCATGGTGCTCATAGTGCTCATAATTGCCGCGGTGATCTGAGCGGGCTTCATGATCCCAGTGCTAGCTATGGCGCCTGGTCTGAAAAAAGGCGCGAAACTAGTATCTGACGAACCAGGGGAAGGAGGGAGGGCGGGAGGGAGGGTGGGCCGAGTGACGACATGGCGTACAGGTACAGGGAATTAAAATCAAGAACGGTGGCTGTGCATCAGGGAGAAACACAAACAACTGACACAGAATGGTCCCCCCAAAGATTAAACTGAAAACCCTGGGTTTAGCAGGCCGTTGATTTGACGGAGGGAGGGGGAAGCAAATGAATACAAAGCAAATCTATTTTTTACACCTTAAGACGATGGTGCAGCGTGATTGATAGCCCTCGGCATCTTTCTGGGTGCTTGGCAGCAAATACAGGGCGCTTGGCAGTTTGTGCAATAGGCCTGAAGGCCATCGTAATACACTAACTGCTGCTCAGGGAAGATTCTGCTAATGTGCGATGACCCAACTTGTAATAGGACGGTTACCAGTCGTAATACACCATCTACTGCCAAAAGGCAAGGGGCTGGTGCAATGCAGCCCTACGGCTGCCAGCCCCACAGCTGCCAGCACCCAGATCGCCGATGAAGTCTACCAGTCTACTGCACCGTCTACCGCCAAAAGGCAGTTAGCTGCTGCTGCTGTGTAGCAATGCAGTTCCACATCTGCTGGCACACAGATGACATATGGTGACGGGGAGCTGAGCGGGCTCCATGCTTGCCGTGGTATGTTGTCTGCACAGGTAACCCAGGTAAAAAGGCGCGAATCTATTGTCTGCCGTTGCTGTGACGGAGGGGGAGGGGCCTGACGACATGTACCCAGAACCTCCCGCGACACTGTTTTGCATCATCCGGGCATTGGGATCTCAACCCAGAATTCCAATGGGCGGCGGAGACTGCGGGAACTGTGGGATAGCTACTCATAGTGCAATGCTCCGGAAGTCGACGCTAGCCTCGGTACTGTGGACGCGGTCCGCCGACTAGAGCACTTAGAGCATTTTATGTGGGGACACACACAATCGGCTGTATACAATCGATTTCTATAAAACCGGCTTCTATCAATTTGAACTAATTTCGTAGTTTAGACATACCCTAGGCGATGTAGTTATACCGACCTAACCCCTGCTGTAGATAGTGCTATGTCGACAGGAGGGCTTCTCCCATCACCCTAGCTATTGCCTCTCAGGGAGGTGGAGTACCTGCGCCAATGGGAGAAGCTCTCTCATCAGCATAAGTAGCGTCATCACCAAGCACTGCACTGCAGCGCTGTAAGTAGAGACAAGGCCTAAGAAATCACGCTCTAAGGGCACGCCTTCATTGGCAACGTTAAAGCGCTGCCACAGTGGGGCAATTTGCCCCAGCCCCCACAGGGGCCCCACGAGCCCTGGCCAAGAATCCCTTCCCTGGCTACTCACCCGGCGGCGGTCCAGGTCTTCGGTGGCACTTCCGCGGCCGGGCCCTTCAGTCACTCCGGGTCTGCGGCGGGTCCTTCAGTGCTGCCGAAGACGCGGAGTGAGTGAACCACCTGCTGCCGCAGACTCGGAGCGCCGCAGCGGGTGGCGCCTTTTTTTATGTCCGCTCCTGTGGTTTGCCCCAGGCCCCCTGAATCCTCTGGGTTGCCCTGGCTACCAGCGCAGCTCCCAGCACTAGTGCACTGTCTATACTGGCACGTTACAGTGCTGAAACCTGCAGTGCTCGGAGGGAGGTTCACACCCCTGAACAAAAAAGTTGCAGCGCTGTAAAGTGCCAGTGTAGACAATCCCTAAGTTGCTGGGTGGTGGAATTGTGATGTCAGAAGGAATTCAGCCACAGAATTCACTCGCCTTCATTTGCAAGTGACATTTTAACTAAGTTTGCAGTGACAGCTCTACTGCATTTCTCTTGACTGCATTCACCCTAGTTGTGCAAGTGGCTTTTTCTCCATTTTGAACTCTTTCAATTGGTCTCCAAGATTTAAAAGCAAAAACAAAACAAAAACCACCTTTTTGCCAACTCGAAATCTCTTGCTTTTATGCACACTGTCCTGTTTCACTAGAGTTCTCTAACTTAGGAGATTTGTCCCTTTTGACTCCAATTTCCAAATGAAAGCTTCTGTTTCAGAACTAATTTTTTCTAATTTGTATTATGGCAGCATCCCAGTCAAAGACCAGGGCCCCATCGTGCTAGAGCTGTACAAACAAAGACAACAGCCTCTGCCCCAGAAAGCTCAGCCTACATGTCTCAAAGGTCACACGAGATGGATGAAAGACAAGCAGGGGTGAGAAAGATGAGTAACATTCAGACGAACACCATATACAATCCCCTGTCACACATACAGCACCATGTGCTCTGGGAATCCCAGGCAGTGCTTTTACCTTTGCAGACAGCCTCCTTTTTCATGCGTCTTTCACAGTAGGATGTTCCCAGCCGGGAATGAACCACTTAGGTATTGTCTATTCTAAGACATTTTAGAGACTGTTTCTGACCATCTGCTCCATTGGACCAGTGGGATCCATAATGCAGAAAAGCCCCCTGCAGCTTTTACGTTTTTAGAACCACATCAATTAACCAGGGTGAGCTGACATGGTGTAAAGCTTCTGCGGCCTTGACTTAATGACAGCTCCCATCAGTGCAGCTGAGCCAGCAGCAGACACCAGTGGGAATCTCTAAAATTCCCTGAAGTAGACTGGCCTTCATGACATTCAAGATGGGCCATGACTCATCTGCTGTAGCAGCTGGATTTCTGAAACGCTCCCATCATTAAGAGATGAGAGTCTGAACAACATGGCAGCAACAGCAGGAATCCAGGATTGTCCCCCTGACTGCGGAGCATGCTGGCCCCATCACCCTCACTTCCAAACACATTCCTTTCCCGAACAGCCCCTCTTGAATTAGTCCAGTCATGACTCTACAACCAGTTCTCTTCAAAACCATTTGGAAAGGAAAGGGAGGGAGGAACTTTACTGAAAAAAATCCATTTCACAGCTGAGTCCCAGACCAGAAAGCAAGGGAGCACACGCCAACCTGGCTTCCTCTATACTGGGATAGAGAGCACAGAGTTCAGAAACTTGTTAGTTAACCCAATTATTTCACCCTTAGTGCAGGCAAGGACGGTCACATCCTGGTTCATACTAATGGCAAAATTGTTAACATGTTTTCTAACCCAATGCTTTTCCCTAGCATAGATGAGGCCTTGGAGGGCCTGAGCCACAAACAGAAGGTTTAGAAAAAATTAATGCATTCTTCAAGAAGCCTCTCACCTCACTGGTGTAGGTCAAGAGCAACTCCAATGGAGTTAGGGCATGGCTACACTTGCAGATGTAAAGCACTGGGAGTTAAACCAGCCTTCAGGACCGCAGCAGGGAAAACGCTGCCGTGTGTTTGCACTGTCAGCTGCAAGCACGCTGGCGTGGCCACATTAGCAGCTTTTGCAACGCAGCAAAGAGCGGTGCATTGTTGTAGCCATCCCAGTGTGCAAGTGGCTGCAACGTGCTTTTCAAATGGGGGGGAAGGGGGGATGGAGTGTGAGTGTTTTTTTATGTGGGGGAGAGACAGTATGTTTTGGGGGCTGAGAGTGTGTCAGCATGCTGTCTTGTAAGTTCAGACAGCAGCAGACCCCCCCAATGGCTTGCTTTGTCCTGGAGCAGATAAGCATGCCTGCTGTCAGAAATGGAGCTTTGAAAGGGGTTCTCTGCATGTCTGCAGCCGATTTCAAAACAATGAGAAGAGTGGCCACTTGACTTCAGGAGATTATGGGACATTTCCAGAGGCCAATCACAGCGCTGTAATGCAACACCTCATTCACACTGACGCCCAGGCATTTCAGCCGGGGCGCAGCAAGCTTTATGCTTCTCCTGGAGGTGGATTACCAGGAGTGCTCAAGCTACAGAGTCCAGGTGCTCTATGTGCCTTGCCAGTGCGGACGGGTCGGGAGTTAGGGCGCCCGGGGCTGCTTTAATGCGCTCTAACTTGCAAGTGTAGCCATGATAGATTTAAAGAAGTTCAGAATCTGGTCCCAAATCTTCGTACATACATGCCTGGGGAACAGGGAGGGAAGATAGAGCTCTATACACCAGTTTTGAATATGGCCCAGCACAGACAAGAACAAACCATGTCGGGAACAGATTCTGAACTTGTCACAGCCTAATGGTGTTCAAAGCTTTTCAGAGAAAGCAGGGTTTACACCATATTCTGAAACGGTTTTTAATCTACCCGTTAAAGTTGTGCAGGGGTTGGTGCGGTTTTTTTTTTGTTTTGTTTTTGTTTTTACAGCTCCCTTTATTCATTACAGTACTTTAGTGTCTCATTAATTTTGACAGCACAATCCACCCTGATTAGCCAGGTTGTTAAGTGTCCATCTTCAAGTGCTGAGAGAGTGCAAAAACTTATTCTCAGGTCTCAGATGTGTTATATGAATGTAGTTAGCACCTCATCAAGCACTAAGGCCTTGTCTGTATGGGGTAAATAAATGGTGTCTCAGCAGAAGGCAACCCTCTATGGAGCCCTTGGGCAAAATTCAAATCAGGCTTCTTTGTTAATCAGAGCAATCACTGACAATGGATATTTCATTTCTTCAGCAGCAAGTCCAGATTCTGCAATTCTTACCCACGGTTAGGAGCATCATATGCCACAACAAAGTGGCACTTAACATGAGACAAGTGGTGGGATCTGGCCCCCAGCAACAGAGCAGCTTCCAGTATTGAAGCATGTCACCATTTTCAAAATGGTGAAAGCTCTTTATTGTTACCCTCAAGGCCTATGCTGTATCCCCTGGCCTATATTTTATCATCACAACTCTCCCACCTAGGCCCTATCTATACTCCAACATATTCACCACACTTCCTTCCACCTCCCTGACCCTCCAGACTTGGGGGCTTCTTATGCAGTCCCTGTACTTGGAAGAACCTCCCTGATCCTATAGGTCATGCAACTTCTCAACCCTCCCCTAAACCAAGATTTGAATGTGGTGCTTTTTTCCTGGCAGGCTGCCATTTCATGCTTCAGAATTTAACCAAGTGCCCTCTTGTGAAGACAACATTCACATTGTGAAAAGGGGGTAACCAGTGCAGTGATGACAGCCTGGCTCTGCAAAGAACCTGAAACAATAGCTCTGAGAGGAGCATGAATGTTTTCTGTTCTTCTCCATGGGGCATTAGCAGCAAATCTCTCCAACAGCTGGAGATGGGATACTAGAGGGTGAGGGCTCCGAGTTTCTACAGAGAGTTCTTTCCCAGGTGTCCGGCTGGTCTCAGCAGAAGGCAACCCTCTTGCCCACATGCTCACGGTCTGATTGCAATGTTTGTGGTTGGGAAAGAATTTTCCCCAGGTCAGATTGGCAAAGCTCTGGTGTTTTTTTTGCCTTCCTCTGCAGCATGGGGTATGGGTCACTTGCTTGTTTCAACTACAGTAAATGGTGGATTCTCTGTAACTTGGTCTTTAAATCAAGATTTAAGGACTTCAGTAACTCAACCAGAGGTTGTGGGCTTACTACAGGAGTAGGTGGTGAAGGCTTAATCTGACCTCCTGCACGCTGCAGGTCACAAAGGCCAGGAGGGACCATCATGATCTAAAGCAGGGATCAGCAACCTTTTTGGCATGCGGCCCGCAGGTTCGGCCACGTCCACAAGTTCTGCCGATCGCAGCTTCCACTGACTGCAGTTCACCATTCCAGGCCAATGGGGGCTGTGGGAAGTGGCAACCAGCACATCCCTCGACCCACGCCGCTTCCCGCAGCCCCCATTGGCCTGGAACAGCGAACCGCGGCCAGTGGGGGCTGCGATTGGCCGAACCTGTGGACGCGGCAGGTAAACAAACCAGCCCGGCCCACCAGGGGGCTTATCCTGGCGGGCTGTGAGCCAAAGGTTGCCGATCCCTGATCTAAAATCCCTGAAAGCGGATTATGATCATTTTAATGTCACTGTTTCTAACTATTTTAAGGAGCATCATATTAAGAAAGTCTACGTGACCTACAGTGAGTGGCATCTTACTTCATTATCATAAGCAGGCAGGGCGAGGAAGATTACGCAGGAATTGTGCCAGACTGGATCAGAGAAGAGGTGCAGCTAGCCCCATATCCTGTATCTGACAGGAGTCGGAACCAGATGCTTCAGAGGAAGGTGTCAGAAACCTACATTAGGGAATGTGGGATAATCTACCCCCACAGTGGGTTGCATCCTGGTCAGAGATCGGCTTAAGCCCTGAAGCAGGAGGGTCAATAAATATCTTCCCAAAGGTTTGTTATGTAGTTTAACAATAATTCTGGATTTTTTTTGTCGGATAGCCATGTAAATCACAAGATTCAAACAGTACACACACCTTTTTTCCAAAACGTGATGCCCCTACTCACAATCCACCTCCTTTTCCTCTCCAGCCCTGGAAACGCACATTAAGGGCTAGTCTACAATGGCAACATTAAAGCACTGCCGCGACAGCACTTTATCGTGGCTTGTGCAGTCGTGGTAGAGCGCTGAGAGAGAGCTCTCCCAGCGCTCTTTAAAAAAAAAAAAAACCACCTCCACGAGGGGCGGCTCCCAGCGCTGGGGCACGGTCTACTGCGTTTTTTCATACCCCTGAGCGAGAAAGTTGCAGCGCTGTAAAGTGCCAGTGTAGACAAGCCCTAATAAAACTGGAAAAAGAACAGCATGCTACTGAGGATGTATCTATGCTACACTGGTGCAGCTGAAACACTGTAGTGAAGGTGCTTCCCACATTGACAAAAGGCATTTTTCTGTCAAAGTAGTTAATCGTCTCTCCAAGAAGAGTTCTTCCATCAACCTAGTGGTGTCTACACCGGCGTTAGCTTGACCTAACTACATTGACCAGGGCGCAAAATTTTTCAAAGACCTGAGCAACGCACCTAGGTCAATCTAATTTTTAAGCGTAGACCTGTCCTGTATGTAAGACCCAGTTCCTGCTCTCCCCTTGCCTATTGCCTTCTCTCCCTGAATCGAACATGCCATACCTATCTATACTGTGAACTCCCCAGGGCTGCGCAGTGCCCTGATCTTCCCTAAAATGCCAAGCACACTTATGGTGCCAGTACAGAACATGCAATGTTTTAAACAAACGAGATCATTTGGAAGCTAGGCTGCAAAACAATTCTGTAAAATTAACCTACAATACAGTTTGCATGGAAAACTTTTCATTTGATTTGCCTTTCAAATCGTCCCATTTGCCTAGTAAACACACTGGCTCCAATTTAGTTTGTACAGGGTTGCCAGTGGCTCGAATTGCCAGGTGTTGGCAAGGGTGGCCTAGTTGTTCAGGTGCTAGCCTACAACTCGAAAGACCTGGGCTCAAATCCCTGCTGGATAGATTCTGGACTCCCCTCTGAACACTGGGGAAGGAGAGGAGAGAATATGGATGCAAAAGTAAGGCCATGCCTACACTATGGGCATTACGTGACACAGCCACAGCGCCGTGAAGTAGACGCTTCATACAGTGGTGGAAGGGATTTTTCCGTAACCCAGCCCTCCAAGCGGCAGTAGCTAGGTCACCGCTGTAACCCTGTAGTGTGGGCACAGCCTACATCAGTGGAAGGGGTTTTCCATTGCTATAGTTAATGCACCTCCATGAGTGACCAAAGTTTTCTTCTGTCCACCTTGCTTTGGCTTTCCCGGGGGCTAGGTGGGCACAGCTACGCTGCTCAGCGTTGTGCATTTTTCACATCTCTGAGCCAGGTCCATCTAATTTTTAAACACAGACCAGGCCAAAACGAAGCTGCCGTGAATCAGTTTTGAGAGCATTACCATGCTGAAAGAGCAGCAGGGAAATGCTAGGTGGGTTTATGACACAGGAGCTGAGGCCTTGTCTGCGCTCAGCAATAGCCCCATTTCAGCAATGGCTGGCCTGCAACAATGATCAGGATTAAGGGCAAGGCAGGATTTGCCTTTGTCTGACTGAACGGCACCAATTCAGGGACAACCACCAGTGAATGAGGGCTCAAGTCTGATCTATACTTCACACTTAGGTCAACACAGCTACAATGCTCCAGGATGTAGATTTACGGTAGCTAGGCCAACCTAACCCCCAGTGTAGACACAGCCAGGGTGACAGAAGAATGAGTCCTGCCACTCTACAGCACTGGAAAAACCCCTTAAGTCGGTATAGACTGTCTACAAGACAGGGTCACAACAGCATAGCTACCACACCACAGTTGTGCTGCTGCACATCCCATAGTGTAGTGAAGCCCCTACACCTGTGTTTCCCCTAATGCAAAGACAGCACTCACAAAAGCTCTCTCTCCGCCATGCCTTTATAAGTGATGTTTGAAGCTATGATTTATTCACAGAAAATTTTAACATTTCACAGCATAGGCATGAGAAAACAAGATAGTCACAGAAAGGGGAGGAGTGGGTGATCCATGGGGGGTGAGGGAAGTGTTGTAGGGTGAGCCCACCCCACAGTCACTCCTCAGCGATGTCCTGTGGGGCTGGCTCCCAACTCTGGGTATAGTAACCTGGCCCACGTAGTCACAATACCACTCAGGTTTGGTGCATCTGCTCCTCTGTAGATGGTGGGGCTAAGAACCAAAATTCCATTGGCACTGAGTCTGCATGCACTAGGTCACAATGCCACTCAGGTCTGGCATGTCCGCCCCCCAGTCTTCATCTGTGAAGGGGCAAGTACACCAAACCTGAGTGACATTGCGACTCCGTGGGACAGGCTGCAATGCCTGGAGGGAAAGAGACACTGCTACGGGGGTCCTGGACTTTATCTGAATTCATGATTACCATGAGCACTGGTCCCATTAGGCCAAAATCAGAGCCTCAGTTATGTGTATTAAGAAGTTGGAGAGGCCACAACGAACTCAGTAGAAAGCCAGAAACTGACAGAGCCACCACTCATAGCCTTAGGATTATGGGAACGACACAGACAACATGCAGCTGCTCCTCACCAAATACTGGAGTTATCCTTGTCTTTCTGCATCTCACATGGCTACAGTCTGGCCAATCCCAGAGAGACAAGATCTATCGCTACTGGAATAGCTGCTATAGTGTTTAGACTCTGCCCCTGCACTATCACACCTCAAAGATTTACTTGGATAATTATGCTGCCCCACAAGCTATTTTACTGTTGCTTTGGTCCACTGCTTTATGACAACATTTCATTTACTACACTTCTAGCTCGGCTGAAGCAGTATCATGCCTGGGACTGCACATGATTGATTGCAGTACAAAGGTAAAGCAGAGAGTAAATTTTTCCACAGGACCTCCATTTCTGCGTAAGCATATGTTTACCACCTGTAGTAAACTCCTGGCCTCTTGGAGCTCAAGGCTCCCATTTAACCCCTGCACAAACAAGTTCTCCAACTGTGGAGATGACACTAATTCATTTTCCTCTGGATCTGACAGCAGCGTTCTGCCCAATCCATTCATACTCAGCCAACACACACCAGGAAAAGACAGTTACTTTTTCCATAACTGATGTTCTTCGAGATGTGTTGCTCATGACCATTCCACAACAGGTGTGCGTTTTCGCCACATGCACCAGTACTGAAAGTTTTTCCCCTAGCGACCCCTGGAGTGGCATCATTATGGCACAGTATAAGGGGTGCTGCACGCTCCCCCCACCCTCAGTTCCTTCTTGCCCCAGACAACTCTGATGGAGGGGAAGGAGGGCGGGATGTGGAATGGACATAGACTCATAGACTTTAAGGTCAGAAGGGACCATTATGATCATCTAGTCTGACCTCCCGCATGATGCAGGCCACAAAAGCTGACCCTCCCCCTTTCCCTTGACTCAGCTGTTGAAGTCCCCAAATCCTGTGATTTAAAGACTTCAAGTCGCAGAGAATCCTCCAGCTAGCGACCCCCGCCCCATGCTGCAGAGGAAGGCAAAAAACCTCCAGGGCCTCTGCCAATCTACCCTGGAGGAAAATTCCTTCCCGACCCCAAATATGGCAATCAGTAGAACCCCGAGCATGCAGGCAAGATTCTCCAGCCAGACCCTCATTGACCATTGATACTATTTACCAGCAATGGCACGTTGTTGATTAATTGACTAAAATCATGTTATCCCATCAAACCATTCCCTCCATAAACTTATCTAGCTTAATCTTAAAGCCAGAGAGGTCTTTCGCCCCCACTGTTTCCCTCGGAAGGCTGTTCCAAAATTTCACCCCTCTGATGGTTAGAAACCTTCGTCCAATTTCAAGCCTAAACTTCCCCATGGCCAGTTTATATCCATTCGTTCTCATGTCCACATTAGTACTGAGCTGAAATAATTCCTCTCCCTCCCTGGTATTTATCCCTCTGATATATTTAAAGAGAGCAATCATATCCCCCCCTCAGCCTTCTTTTGGTTAGGGTAAACAAACCGAGCTCCTCAAGTCTCCTTTCATACAACAGGTTTTCCATTCCTCTGATCATCCTAGTGGCCCTTCTCTGTACCCGTTCCAGTTTGAGTTCATCCTTTTTAAACATGGGAGACCAGAACTGCACACAGTACTCCAAATGAGGTCTCACCAGTGCCTTGTATAACGGAAGCAGCACCTCCTTATCCCTACTAGATATACCTCGCCTAATGCATCCCAATACCGCATTAGCTTTTTTCACGGCCACGTCACATTGCCGACTCAGTCATCCTGCGGTCAACCAGGACTCCGAGGTCCTTCTCCTCCTCCTCTGTTATTTCCAACCGATGCGTCCCCAGCTTATAACTAAAATTCTTGTTAGTCATCCCTAAATGCATCACCTTACACTTTTCACTATTAAATTTCATCCTATTTCTATTACTCCAATTTACAAGGTCATCCAAGTCTCCCTGCAGAATATCCCGATCCTTCTCCGAATTGGCAATACCTCCCAACTTTGTGTCATCCACAAACTTTATCAGCCCACTCGTACATTTGGTTCCGAGGTCAGTAATAAATAGATTAAATAAAATGGGACCCAAAACCGAACCTTGAGGAACTCCACTGGTGACCTCCCTCCAACCTGACAGTTCACCTTTCAGTATGACCTGCTGCAGTCTCCCTTTTAACCAGTTCCTTATCCAACTCTGGATTTTCATATTGATCCCCATCTTTTCCAATTTAACCAATAATTCCTCGTATGGTACAGTATCAAACGCTTTACTGAAATCGAGGTATATTAGGTCCACTGCATTTCCCTTATCTAAAAAGTCTGTTACTTTCTCAAAGAAGGAGATCAGGTTGGTTTGGCACGATCTGCCTTTCGTAAAACCATGTTGTAATTTGTCGCAATTGCCATTGACCTCAAGGTCCTTAACTACTTTCTCCTTCAAAATTTTTTCCAAGACCTTGCATACTACAGATGTTAAACTAACAGGCCTGTAGTTACCCGGGTCACTTTTTTTCCCCTTTCTTGAAAATAGGAACCACATTAGCTATTCTCCAGTCCAACGGTACCACCCCCGAGTTTATAGATTCATTAAAAATTATCGCTAACGGGATTGCAATTTCTCACGCCAATTCCTTCAATATTCTCAGATGAAGATCATCCGGTCCGCCTGATTTAGTCCCGTTAAGCTGTTCAAGTTTGGCTTCTACCTCGGATACGGTAATGTCAATTCCCCCTCCTTTATTCCCCTGTCACACTGCCACTATTCCTAAGCCCTTCATTAGCCTCATTAAAGACCGATGCAAAATATTCGTTTAGATATTGTGCCATGCCTAGATTATCCTTAATCTCCACTCCATCTACAGTCTTCAGCGGTCCCACTTCTTCTTTCTTTGTTTTCTTCCTATTTATATGGCTATAAAACCTCTTACGATTGGTTTTAATTCCCCTCGCAAGGTCCAACTCTACACAGCTTTTGGCCTCTCTCACTCCATCTCTACATGCTGTGACCTCAATAAGGTAGGTTTCCTTACTGATCCCTCCCCTCTTCCACTCTTTGTACGCTTTGTTTTTTCTTAATCACCCCTTTGAGACGCTCGCTCATCCAGTCTCTTGCCTACTAACTGTTTTCCCTTTCTCGGGATACAGGCCTCCGACAGCTCCTGCAACTTTAACTTAAAATAGTCCCAGGCGCCATCCACCTTTAGATCCATAAATATGTTAGCCCAATCCACTTCCCTAACCAGTCCCCTTAATTTATTAAAATTAGCCTTTTTGAAATTGTAATCCCTAGTCTCCGATTTAATTCTGTTAATCCTTCCATTTAGTTTAAATTGAATTAGCTCGTGGTCACTCGAGCCAAGGTTGTCCCCTACAACCATTTCCTCAACATCTCAAAGAACATTAGTTATGGAAAAGGTAACTGTCTTTTCTTCTTCGAGTGATTGCTCACATGCATTCCACAATAGGTGATTACAAGCTATATCTGTTGAAGGTGGGTAGTTCACAGACAATTCACAGGAGCACAGCCCCGCTGAACCCCGCGTCCTCCCTAGTTTGGGAGACGATCGCATAATGAGAGGTGAACGTGTGAAACAATGACTATGGGGTAGCCCTACAAATGTCCTGGATGGTGACATGGGCCAGAAAGGCAGCCGACGAGGCTTGTGCCCTAGTCGAGTGTGCCCTCACAATTGGTGGCATGGGGGAACGACTCCTGCCAGGTAGTAACAGGTACGGATACACAAGGTGATCCGGTTGGAGAGCCGCTGAGTGAAGACCGGTCAGCCGCTCATAGGTTCGGCCAAGGATTGTGAGGACTTCCTGAGTGGTTTTGTATGTTCCAGGTAAAAATCCAGAGCCTGTCTCACATCCAGCATGTGGAGGCGGCACTCCTCACTGGACGTGTGGGGTTTGGTACAGAGTACTGGCAGGAAAATGTCCTGACCCATATGGTAGGCAGAGACCACCTTAGGGAGGAACGAAGGATGTGGTCGGAGTTGGACCTTATCCTTATGGAACATTGTGTACAGGGATTCGGAGGTCAGGGCCTGGAGTTCCGAGACCCGTCTAGCAGACGTGATCCCCACCAGAAAGGCTACCTTCCACAAGAGGTGCGGCCAGGAGCATGTAGCTAGCGGTTCAAATGGAGGACCGGTTAACCTTGCCAGCACCAGGCTCAGGTTCCACTGCAGGACTGAAGGCCTAACAGAGAAAGAGGCGATCCAAACCCTTAAAGGAATCGGCCAGTCATGGCATAGGAGAATACCGTGTGGTCCTGCACTGGCGGGTAGAAGGCCGATATGGCCGCCAAGTGCACCTTGACGGACGAGGGCACTAGGCCATGGGCTCTAAGGTGAAGGAGATAGTCTAATATAAGCTGAATTGGAGCAACCACAGGTGAAACGCCCCGATCAGCGGCCCACCGGGAAAACCAAGACCACTTCGCCAGGTAGGGCCATGTGCTTTCCAGGAGGATGCGCTGAACCCTTCCGAGCAAGTCCTCTCCTCCTGGCCTAAACATTGAGCAGCCATGCCATGAGGTTGGGGTGGAGGAGGCGACCTTGGTCCTGGGATAGCAGGTCTGGGCGGGATGGCAACAGCCACAGCGGGGTGACTGCCAGGTTCATGAGAGTCCTGTACCTATGTTGCCTGGGCCACACCAGGGCGATCAGGGGGACCTGGGCCCTGTCCGTTTTTATCTTTTCCAAGACCTTGCCGATCAGCAGAATAGAAAAACTGGCCCGACTAGGACAGGAGGAAGGTGTCAGAGATGGTGCCCATGCCCAACTCCCCCCGCCCCAGAGAGGAAGCGGGGACACCAGTGGTTCTGCCGTGTCGCGAACAGGTCCACTTGGGGAGTTCCCCAAGTTTGGAAAATCCTGTGCACCACATATGGGTGCAGTGACCACTCGTGCTGAGCGGAGAAATCTCGGTTCAGGCGATCCACCCGAGAATTCCTGGCACCCAGTAAGTGGTGGACTACTAGGTAAATATCATGGGCTATGCAGAAATCCCACAGCCTGAGGGCTTCCTGGCAGAGGGCTGAGGAACGGGCCCCATCTTGCCTGTTGATGTAGAACATAAAGGCCGTTTTGCCCATGAGAACCCTGACCATTCTGCCCTCCAGATACGAGCGGAAGGCCACACATGCCAGACAGATCGCCCTGAGCTCCTTGACATTTATATGCAGGGCAAGGTCCTGCGTGGACCACAGACCTTGGGTCTGGATGTTTCCCACATGGGCTCCCCATGCCGGGTCCAATGCATCGGACACCAACTCCACGGACGGGGGTTGGGACCATGCTAATGAGCTCCCTTAGGGTTTCGAATCTGTCCAGTGGGAGGGATGCAGGCCCTGGCCGACGTCGCATCCAGAATTGCCCCAATGAACTATGCGCTGCACCAGGACTAACGTGGACTTGGTGTCATTTACCAACAGGCCCAGTGTGGTGCATGAAGACAGGAGGAGTGATACGTGATCCTGCACGTGCGACCTGGAGCTGCCCTTGACTAGCCAGTCATCGAGGTGGGGGAAGATCTGGGGACACACACGACGTCTGAGGTAGGCCACTACCACAGACATACACTTTGTGAATACCCTGGGAGCAGTGGACAGGCCAAACGGGAGGACAATAAACTGGTAGTGTTCCTGCCTAACCATGAAACGGAGGAACCGCCTGTGTCCCTCGAATATATGAATGTGGAAGTACTCGTCCTGCAGATTGAGGGCGACATACCAGTCCCCGGGACCCAGGGAGGGAATGATGGAGGCCAGAGAGACCATGTGAAACTTGAGCTTTACCATGTACTGGTTCAGGCCTCGCATGTCCAGGATGGGCCTGAGTCTCCCTTTGGCCTTTGTAAGTAAGTAGCTGGAGTAGAACCCCTTGCGTCTGAACTCCGCTGGCACCACTTCCACAGCTCCTAGGCTAAGAAACCGCCTCACCACCTGCTCGAGCAGGGTCTCATGAGAGGGGTTCCCGAGGAGGGACAGGGATGGAGGATGAGTGGGTGGGGTAGGGTAGAGGTAAACTGGAGGGTGTAGCCCCGGAAGACTGTGTTGAGGACCCATGGGTCTGGAGGTCAGCCGTGACCACTCTGGGAGAAAAGCACACGACCGGTTGGAGAAGGTAAGCTTTATTACGGGTGGATCCCTGGTATGAACTGGTAAGTCGCCCCCGGACATTTCACTGCCTGTTTGCCCTTGGAGGGCCCAGGTTGCAGTTGCGTGTGTGTTTTTTATAGTCCCTTGACTTTTTATAAGGGGGCTCATATCTAGAGTAGGTGGCCTCGGTGAGAGCCTGCTGCAGTTTGAGCTTGGTCCTGGCCGGGGCCAGGACATAGAGGCCAAGGGTCTTTAATGTTGTGCAGGAATCCTTCAGACCATGTAACTTCACGTCTGTCTGTTTCGCAAACAGGGCCTTGCCATCAAACAGAAGGTCCTGTAAGGAGTTCTGTGCCTCGCTGGACAGCCCAGACAGCAGGAGCCACGACACTCTCCTCATCGACACCACGGAGGTCATAGACCTGGCAGCCACATCTGCGGCATCCTAGGCTGCCTGCAGGGCCGCCCTGGCAGCAGCTGTACCCTCCTCCACCAGAGCCTTGAACTCTTTTTTGTCAAGCTCTTCAAGGGAGTCCTCAAATTTGGACAGAGCTCCACAAATTGAACTCATATCTACCCAGCAGGGCTTGGTGGTTCGCCACTCTCAGTTGGAAACTCAAGGACGAATAAACCTTTCTACCGAATAGATCTAGTCTCCTCGAGTCCTTATTCTTAGAAGTAGGGGCGGGTTGGCCTTGCCTCTCCCTATGGTTGACCGACTCAACCACTAGAAAGTTGGGGGCAGGGTGGGTATACAAGTATTCATGCCCCTTGGCGGGCACAAAATATTTCCATTCTGCCCTCTTAGAGATGGGGGACAAGGAAGCTGGGGTTTGCCACAAGGCATTCAAGATCTGACACACCTTTATGGAGTGGGAGAACTACCCTGGCCGGTGCCGAAGCCAAGAGGACGTTGAAGAGGGAGTCTGAGGGTTCCTCCACCTCCTCGGCTTGTAGGTTGAGGCTCGATGCCACCCTTTTCAACAACTCTTGGTGTGCTTTAGAGTCCTCCTGCGGGACAGGCAGGGGAGGGACCGTGATCGCCTCATCTGGGGAGGATGGGGGCATGGTACTCTGCATCCGCACCGGTGCTGCAGGCCCCACCACTTGGTCCCCTTCTGAGTGTGGGACCTGGGATGAACACTCCACCGACTCCTTTCTGGGCGGCTGAGAAAGGGAGGCTGACGGTATCTCCGAGGCTCCAGCCACCGAGCAAGCCACCACCAGGGGCTGCATCGTGGGCCACAGGGCCCATTGGTACCATGGCGGCAGCCAAGGGGTCCAGTGCCACTGCACCTGCTGTGGCACCGGCAGAGCGGGCTGTCCAGCCTGACTATCCTGGCACATCGACTGACGACTGCGAAGGGAGGCCAGGCTGGCATACGATCTACCGCTATCCTGGGACTGGGATGAACGGTGGCATCGGGAACGATGCCGACCACAAGACAGTGATTCCCAGCGTGGAGGAGCAGGAGTACCACCGGTAGCAGCTGCTCCGCAAGAGGCTCCAATGGGCGGATCCACGACAGCAAGGTGCCAGCGATCGACGCCTGGGGCTGCGGGAGCAATGCCGCGGCAGGGACCTCGAGCGAGACAAAGAACAGGAATGGCATTGATGCCCGTACCGCGAAGGGCTACGGTAGGTTCTGGGAGACAATGACCTCCAGTGCCAACCGTCCCCGTCACCAAGGGGCACTCTCTCCTTGCGAGGTCTACATTCCCTCGAGGTGGAGCAGTGCCTGGATCCCCTGCCAGTCAGTACCCAGCCAGCCAGTCTGGTGGGGGTCAACAGGGACCTGCGTGGACTGCACCCGTGGCGGTCACTGAATGGGGAACGGCGTCAGGAACCTTCCCTAGACCGTGAACAGTACCGTCCAGGCAGCGACTGCGGGGATCCAAGTGGTGGCTTGCCTTTGGACTGGGGAGCCAACAGCAGTGGTGCCACCGATACCGGCAGAGACAGAATGTCTCAAGCTGCCTGCAGGGCCTCTGGCATGGAGGGCACCCTAATGTGGCCACTGACATCCAGGGAGGCCAGTTCAGAGTGGGCCGGGCTACTCCACTCAACTTGAGTTGGAAGCCGGGAGGCCGATGGGGACTGAGAACTGCCCAGCGTGGATCTAGTCTCTCCCCCGGTCTTGCTCTGGTGTCTCAGTGGAGAAGACCTCTTCTTCGCCTTCTTGGAGCGTCCCATGGATGGGGAGTGGTGCCGGCTGGTGGAGGGCACCACAGGGTCGCAACGCACCAATGCCGCGGTGCTTGGTGCCGACTCGGAGCGGAGCAGCAGTGTTGGGGTTAAGGTCGACTCCATCAAAATGGCTCGGAGCCAAATGTCCCGCTCCTTCTTGGCCCGAGGCTTGAAGGATCTGCAAATCTTGCAGCAATCGCTGAGATGGGTTCCCCCAGACAGCGTAAATAGCCCGCGTGCGGATAACTCATGGGCATCGGCCGCTTGCAAGTGTCGCACGACTTAAAGCCCGGGGCATACCCCAACCCGGGTGCACTAAGCTAAATCTAACTAAAATACTTTTTAACTACAGGTACCATTAACTATGAACTAAGAGTCCAAGAGGGAAGCTACAGCAGAGGAGTTCTGAAGCACCTACACTGGCAGCAAGAAGGAACTGAAGTTGGGGGGAGCGTGCAGCGCCCCTTATACCACACCATAATGGCGCCACTCCAGGGGTCGCTAGGTGCGCTCCCCTACTGGTACTGCTAGGGGAAAAACTTTCGGCACTGGTGCACGTGGTGAGCACGCACACCTATTGTGGAATGGACATGAGCAATCACTCGAAGAAGAAGAGGAGAGATTTGACTGCCTGGCAAAGTTTCTACCAATGCAGGTACTCGATATAACAAAGGGCACATCAAGTATGAGCAGCCAAACGTTACTAAAATAGAACAAGCCACTTTCTAAAGCAATGCTGGCTACTTTCAGTCCTCAGCCGACTGAAGGCATCTGGCCTCAAAGTTTGAGAGTTATCTAAGAGCACATCTAGCTTTATAGAACGAATCAGCTGGTCAAGGAGAAGATGGAGAAAGAGGCCCCTTAAAAGGTTTCTGAATACTCAACCAGCAGAGTCTTTAGGCAATTCAGTGGCCCTGTCCCCAGTATGCTAACAGCACTCCCAGTATATGACACCCTGCTGTGCTGGTTCAAGCACAGAGCTGGGAACAGCAGGCCTGGGTCTGTTCTTGGCTCTGCCATTAACTCAGGGAGTGAACGTGAGCAAGTCACTTAGGAAAACTGTGGCCCAGAGAAGTTATCTACATAATGGGGATGATAAGACTCGCTTATCTCAGAAATAAAAGCCCTGAGAAGATAGCAGCAGCAGCAGCCGTCCTAGAAGTCATGTGCATGCTCCAGAACCAAAGGGTTTCATTTCTCTCAGTTTCAATAGCTGTAGACTCTATTTTCATCATTAGCTGGAGCTTTATCAAAGCTCCTTCCCTCCTCAGCTCACCTCTACCTGCGGGCAAACCCCGCATACACTCACTCTCTCTCTCTCTCACACACACACACACACACACACACACACACACACACACACACACACACNCACACACACACACACACACACACACACACACACACACACACACACACACACACACACACTCTGAGCACCAGGGTCACAGCTGCTAAAATCATTACTTCTAGGGATGAAAACAAGGGTCAGAGAGCCACAGGGCTCTGACCTATCTTCTTCCTTCCTTTTCCTTGTTCCCTGGGGCTCAGGGATTAGACACAGCCATCCTCTCCAGAGAGAAAAACTGTTAACACTGATATTTTGCATCAGTAGGCTTCAGGGTCAACACTCTATTGAGCTGAATGAGGCTGTTTGCACCTTTCTTAAAGAGGTACCCTAAGGAAATGCCTGCAGGCTTGTGAAGACCAAAAAAAGGGAAACCCGGCAGCCCAAAGGTTTTTCCTCCAGAACCGCCACCCCTCTGAAATAAAATGCCTACAGCTATACCCTTACTGATGAAGTCACCAGAAAAGCGCTGGTTTGGCATCCAAACTCCTTTTGAGTCCTGGATGAAAAGTACATCATTTCCATTTCAGTGGATCTTAAAGCCAGCACTCAGTCTGAACTGATTCTCGCAATCCAAGTGGCAAAAGGTGCCTGTGGCACTGCAGAACCCAGGAGCGGATCACTGCTAAAGGCAGATTGGCTGAAGAAACAGCCTTCCCTGCAAGTACGACTGCTTTGCCATGCCCACCGCTCCCCCTCCTCAGTCAGGCCCTGACTCCCTGTGGAGAACAAAGCTTCCCGCTCCCTCTTCTCCTCCCCTTTCCGGCCCACGGCTCTTCCCTATAGCACTGTGAAACAGGATGGGTTCCACTCCCAGCGGCTGGAGAAGATCAGCATTCCAAGGGAATTAAGTCATCCTAAATCCCCACCAGACAATACACTCAGAGGCTCCTCTGCTCAGAGGGCTGCAATGGATTATTCTTTTTTTTTGCTTTCTATCCGGGGTCACCATGCTGGAGGCAGGAGGGATACCTCACTGTACAAAATCTTTCATGAGTGACTTCAGTTGCCAGGTTTTTGGTGATGGTCCCCGCACCCCCCAAGAAAGGCATCAATGCAAATTAACTGTGAAGCATGGAATAAACATGCCTGGCACATTTTGCTACTGCACAACAGTATGGTACATTCCTTTTCAACCGCTAATTTCAGGGGAGACGGTCACTGGTGCTCAGAGCCCTCACCCTGCATGGATTCTAGCCAGCCAGATGTTAAAAAGGAAACTGTCAGCTAGCACACAGCAGCCTTCTGTTTCAAAGGTGCTGGCAAACTAGAGTGGTCCTCTTCTAGAGGCTATGAGGAACTTCCCTCTCCTACATGAGATCTAAGGGCTTGTAGGCAGACAGACAGGTTGTACTGCTTTAAGTAAAATTAAAGCACTACAACTGCCCTAGCGCAGACACAGTTGTACCAGTATAAAGGTGCTTGTAGCAGGACAGCAATTCCTCTATGGGAAGGGGAATAGGCTACATCCGCATAACGATACAACAGCACTCACACTAAGTGTAGCTATTTCAGTAAAAAGTTATCTAGGGCTCTGTCCCTAGAAAGGGAATAAGAGCAATAAATTCTCCTCAATCTAATTACATTGACTGGGCTGGGACTCGTGGGAGCTGGGTTCTATTCCCAGCTCAAACACTGGCCTGCTGGATGACCTTGGGCAAGCCACCTCTCCGTGCCTCAGTGTCCCCATCTATAAAATAGGAATAATAATACTGACCTCCTTTGAGATCTATTAATAAAAAGCACCTGATGAGAGGTGGGTATTGTTAATGCATCTTTTCCCTGATTCAGTCCCGTACTTGTATTAGTGAATAATAAAGCTTCTGATGTGAGGGCAGAAAAGGACATGACAGTTCTACCATTTGTGCCTTTCTCCATAACTTATTGCTCCCTGTTTAGTTCCTACAGTAGCCCATATTGGATTCCCTGACAAGCAAATCACAATGGCCAGCATGTTTCAAATTTTATTTCCTTACATAAAAGGTTTGCAGATTCTAGGGCTATTCAAAAATTATTTTATAAAAATGTAATAAAGATGTATTAATAAAAATCAAAACCCATCTTTCCGCATTGCAAGTTCTACCACTTGTTTGCCCATGTTTAAAAATCAGGACACAGCATCCACATAAGATGTATTATTTCCGATGAAAAAAAGCTAAGATGCCTGCAAAGTGATGAATGCTGGAGGTAGAATTACAGGGCCTTGCCAGGTGAGTTTGTGTCTCTGCCTGCTCCAGCCATTGTGAACCTTACCACCCTCCACCCACTCAGCTGCACTTCCTGGAACTGCCATAGTCTCTCCTGTTTCACATAGGAGTGCAAGAGAACCAAGAGATGCTCAGAAGCACTGCCCAGATCCCCAGTGAATGACATCCATTTATTATCTATGAGATAGGTATATCTCCATAACTGGAAGGGACTTGAAAGGTCATCGAGTCCAGTCCCTTGCCTTCACAGCAGGACCAAGTACCATCCCTGACAGATTTTTGCACAGATCCCTAAATGGCCCCCTCAAGGATTGAGCTTACAACCCTGGGTTTAGCAGGCCAATACTCAAACCACTGAGTTATCCCCCCCCCCCCCCCCGAAAGGGAACAATTGCCTGGATGACTGTATGGGAGTGGAGGAAGGGGCAGTATTTCCCGGATTTTAAGCAGCCCTATCTCAGAAGAAAAAGGCATTTCCAACTCAGAGAAAAGCCCTCGAGCAAGCAGAAGTGTATAAACCCTTTTTGCCGATTTTTCCTTTTCCTGCTATTCTTCCTCAGTCACAGATGTGGGGCCTTTTTAGGACCAAAGCATTCAGCCAACACCAGTAGCAAAGAAATCGATTTCCCTGCCGTTGAGCTTCAGGCCCCAACTACCCCAGCGCACAGAGAAACTCAGGTGGGAAGGGTATCGCAGTGTGAACCTGCAGTCTGAAAGGTATGAACCAATCAAGTGCCCAAGCAGGAACAAGTCTTAAAGGGTCTGTCTTCACTGCACAGTTAACCAGCGCTCTTCCGTAGGTTTTAGCCCAACACCCCCTACCGCCTGCACAGAAAAACCTCTGACCCAGGCTTGGAGATACTATAGGCTCACACTAGCTGGCCTGGCTGGGGATACAGGTTAGAGCCGAGGCTCCACTTGGGTGCTCAACATGCAAGCTACCTCTACCATACTCTGAGTCCTCTTCCATTCTCACCTACTTACAATGAAGATCACATCTATGATCCCAGTGAAGACTGCACTGGAGTCCCAGGTCATTTCTTACACTGCTTTACACCAGTCTCCTTCCACTGATTTCACTTTGAACCAGAGCATGAGAGGTCAGCGAATAGCTGTTCCTTAAAACGAATTTGAAGCTGGCGAAAGTGCCAGGTCAACATGATTAGAAGCAAAATACTTGGCACAGAACAGATAAAACAGTGGTTGTGCAAGCTTTCCTCTCAAACCTGCCTCCCACAGATGGGAAGAGATCAGCTCCACAGGCTAGCACGAAGGAGTTCAGGATCTACAGCCCATGGGCCACCTTGCTGACAGTCTCAGGAGCCAAGAAGCCAACGGTGCTGCCAACAGCGGCTCATGTCCCACCAAGGAATAGAAAGAGTTCTGGATTCAAAATAGCGACTAGAGGTAAAAGACCCAAGTTTATAAAAGAGGATCTGTCCATAAGGTGGTCAGTCAGAGAACTAAGATGGCTGCTCTAAACCCTATAGAAAGACTTTCTCAGGGCAGATTTTGCCCTAATCCTGCAGTGAAATCTGCCTGGGTGGGACCCCTGCACTCCGACGTGAGCTCCTGCGTGGGTGCAGGGGTCCACCCACATAGATCAATCCTCAGGATCAGGGTCTTCACCATTTCCACCAGCTGGCACTCTGCAGTTTTCACCACTCAGATTGACCTCTCTCTGAAGCACAAGGAATTTTCTTTTTTTTTGTTTTTTTGTTTTTGGTATTTTTTAAAAAACATTAAGGGAGCAGATGGCTGGATCCGAAAGGCAATGTTAATCTTTTAACACCACTTTGTCAGCAAGATAAATTATTTAGTTCCAATATATTTTGGACACTGTGATTTAAGCTTTTAAAGCTTCCTTTAGTACAGTCATGACATTTAATGCAATATTTATATACTCTCACTGCCAGCAGCCCGATGCCAAGATCTGGTTGGAGTGGAGCTCCTCCAAAAACCTTATCTTGCTACCTAATTAGCAACTCAGTGCATCAGTGAGTGTTCACCCCTAGAAGAACTGGGACGTATCTATTTAGTGAGAAATGCAGGGCGGAGTTTCCATAAAACCTCCACAGAAGTTACTGCCAGTTCATTCCCTCCTCCCATAACTTGGCACTTGGCCTATGGTCATGTACATGTGCCCTTAACCGTTTCCTGCCTGTAACCAAACCACATGTGGCAAGTTAAGCAACACCTGGATCATGGAAAGTCTGCACAGTCAAAGCTAGATACAACCTTGGTTATAAGGCAGACTGACCCTCCCACTCCAAATGTACCAAATCTAGACCAATCTGTCTAGAGTTTCTCATGTGTGACTTTTCAGCTGAACTGCAGAGGAGATGGGAAGAGGGATTGGAGCTTTATTATTGCTGATGTTGGAGCTAGTAATGCAGAAGGGGTGCCTCAGGTTGAGTTACAACTCCTCAGCTGCTTTGCAGTGTGATTGCTCTCACGCGAGCTAGGCACGCTCAAGTGGAGTCACAGGCGCCAACTTTTGTTGGCACCGGTGGGAGCTCGCCCCCCCCCGACTCCACCCCCACCCCAACTCCACCCCTCCCCTACCCCTATTGGATCCCTCCCAAATCCCCGCCCTGGCTCCGCCTCTTCCCCAAGCACACTGCGTTACTCCTCCTCCCCCCTCCCTCCCAGGCTTGCCACGCGAAACAGCTGTTTCGCAGTGCAAGTGCTGAGAGGGAGGGGGGAGAAGCAGAATGCGGTGGCCCACTCAGGGGAAGAGGCTGAGGCGAGCTGGGGCGGGTCTGGGAGCTGCCAGTGGGTGCTCCACACCCACCAATTTTTCCCCGTGGGTGCTCCAGCCCCGGAGCACCCACGGAGTCGGCGCCTATGAGTGGAGTAAATGAAGCCAGCTGTTGCAGCAAAGACACGCCCATAGAAAGTTTAGTTGGTGCAATGTCCCTGGCTGGGACTCACTTGAGGCTCCTAATTGCTTTAGGATCCAAGGACCCTCCAACAGCTTCTGGAATTAGGTTTTTTAACTTCTGCAGGACCAGAGAACCCCTGGGGCCTAGACCTTCGACTCCTGCAGAGTTTACAAGAGCTATAAGCTTCTGGGATCTAGTGGCCTGTGGGTTTGGAGAGGACCAAAGAGCTTCATCCGGGCCAGGGAGAATGGAGCACTTCAGTACTCCACTAGGCTGGGACTCCTATAGATCTTACATTCACCACAGGAGTGAAGGCTTTAGCTCTGCAGAGCAAGACACAAGTTTTACAGACACACAGCAAGTGGAACTTTGACCAGAAGCAATGACAAGCGTTAACTGAACCAACTGTTCCATGGCAAATGACCGCAATTTGGAAATGAACAGTCTCACACATTCACACAGAATTCCAAGGTCCCTGTCCTGTTTACCATCAGAAGGCTAAGGCACACAGCCCAGGACAACAGTCCAGATATGGCAAAGGGTGGAGACACCACAGCTAAAGGGAGCAATGTGAGGAAAACTAGAAAAGGAGCAGGAACCTAATGTAAAAGAAGCAAGTGGCTGTTCGAGAAGGCAGCCCGGAGAGGAATCGAAGGGAGCGATTGAGAGAGGATAGAGAGGAGCACAATGGGACCGAGGGTTGGACAAAATGAGAACAGATGAGATGGGTGAGAATCGTTGAGAGCTTTGAAAGATGAGGAGCTTGGTGTGGAACTGGATAAAGGGATTTCAGGAAGGGAGAAAGCCAGCTGGGAGGCAGGTAATATGATTGGCAGAGCAGGAGAGGGGAATTATGGGAGATCAATCTCGGTTCATTGCTTTGATAGAACAAATGCCTGGCTGAGGCACTGATCTCCATTCATTCACTCCCAAAACTGAGTGGAAGGATGACATGCTGCAACGACCAACAAGATTTTAAAACTTGACCTGGGAATGCATTAGCAGATAAGCAAAAGGGATAATAATAGAAGGACTCAAGACTATGGTGAGAAATGAACTGGCAGTGCAGCTCTGTACAAGCTGGAGGCAACGCATGCAGGGAGACCCGCAGGAAGACTATGCCAGTGGTGTAGTCCAGATACAACACACGAACTAAGATTTTGTAATGGAGAAAGTAAAGAGGCTGCTCATCTTGGCAGTCACTTGCCTGACCCCGATGTGATTTGAACACACAACCTTCTGATCTGGAGTCAGATGCGCTACCGTTGCACCACGAGTGCCACAAGCAAGGCTGGACAAAGGCCGGGGCAGGGCACTAGCCTAGGACTTGGGTTCAAACCCCTGCTCCACCAGAGACTCCTCATAAGACCTTAGACAAAGTCAGTGTGTGCCACTGGGCCTCAGCTCCTCATCTGTACAATGGGGATAATAGCCAGGCCCTGTCTCACAGGGGTGTAAGAGGAGAAATATGATAACGACTACGTGGTGCTCAGATACTACAGTAACAGGGGCCATATATGTACTCAAGATAGAAAGAGAGGACCCAGCTATGCAAGCTGGAAGAGACTATGGCCCTCCACATTGCTCCCCGAAGGTTGGTCTCTAGTCTTATGACATTACAAGTGTATGAACTGCTACCCAGCGTCCTGCCCCCATATCCATCTGGGCTCCCCATACACACAGAGGCTCACGCAGGGCAGCCAGGTCCTCCTGTACATTGGATGGCAAAGCAGTTGTCTTAGGTAACAGAGTCACAGTACAAATTCATGGCGATAAAAGAAAGGAAGCAGCAGCTGCTAGTGGATGAGAAAAGACTATTTTCTGGATTGCCTTATGGTGCAGTAATGTTTTCCCTGGCATGATACTACTACAAAATCCAGGCACAGATGGCACTGGTTGCAACGCAAAACTGAAAAAATATTTCTTATTTATCAGCTACAAGTTCAGGTTAGACTGTGGAGCACGTGTGGGGGGGGAGAGATATAATAGATAATGAATTAACATCTTCAGATATGATCGTGCCTTTGCATGTTTTTATCAATACTTCTCCAAGATTAGTTTTTGGATTTCTAATATCAGGGATGAGTTGAAAGAACCAGAATTAAACATTTAGCAAGTCATCTGCTTCCATTTATGGGGAAAAGAAATTATCAATGTATATTTAAATCATTCAAGGTTTCCTTTATTTCTTAGACATAAATCTTTAGATTTGAATTGCTCTGGAAGAGGACTGGAATTTAATCTGCCAATGACTTAGGACCGTGTCTTAATGCACAGCACAAAATTACTCTTAAATTTTCAGCATATCATAAATATCACCTGAGCAGAACTTTTCATTCTAGATCAGAAATAGCTACAGAATGCTATATGGAAGCAGGGTTTATGTCCATCATGAAGTTTGGAGTACTAGGACAATCTGGGATTAATTATTTGGTTTTATTAGATACAGCTGGTTTAAAAACATAAGATTTGGAGGAAATATTTGACCAGACCCTGGGAGAATTTTAAGGCCCTGTTATATATTTCATGCCAATGAATAGCAAAGCACTCGACAGGAGATTTAGTACCACCTCTAGGTGACTGGAAGATGAACAGACAAGAGAGTGTCTCATGGACCACCTTCAGTTCCACTGGTGATTGGATATCCATCCCTATGTCAACAGAGCAATTGCTTATATAGGGAAAAGTAGGGTCTTTTTAGGAGATTAAGCAACTGGAAACAAGGAGAGCCAGCACCATGTGCCCAGCCAGTTCCCCACAGATCAGTTTGGAAATCCCTGGACAGGAAAATTCTTGACAGAATATTATATTGTTTTAGCAATCAGACAGATATTTTTCCCATAATGAATTCTTAGCTCAACTGCAGCTTATTGACTACTGTTTATTGAACAGAGTAGATGTAATTATTCATTACTGTATATTGATTTATTGACAACTTTACTTCCTGTATATTTAGGAAATACCAAAAAGTACACATTTAAAAAACAACCTGTGTATCCGTCCACAGGGGCTCAGTAACATAATACCCACTTACCCCTTAGGACCAGGGTTTCAAAAACATACCAGAAACCCGGTAGACCCAAAAAATGGGGGGTTGGGGAGAACAGAACAACAGGATTACCCAGCCAGAGACCTGACTGTCCAAGCAGAGTGAAACTGACTAGTGTGGTCTCAATTTCACTCTATTGCCGCTGGGGAAAGCTTGAGCAGCAGCAGGAAAAGCCCTGGAGTTGCCTGCTTGCAAACTCAGGAAGAACACACTGTTTTGGTTTATATTTGGACGATTCTCTTCACAACCACGATGGCTACAAACCCTTTTTCCCCCCATCTCAATTAATTCCTGCAGAAACAAAGCTTTGTTAGGGCTCTTCATTTGCCATGGGAAAGTTCCCAGCATGCCAACTGGATTTTTCAAGCCCCGCCTTAGGAAGATAGCTACTGCACTGGGGGGAACAACATGCAAAATAAACATTCCTTTGGACTGCCCTTTGTAGAAACAATAAATGGAAAATTACTTTTAAAAATAATTGCATTTAAAAAAGGAATGTTTTCACAAGTGGCCATCTGATTTCCATACAGAGTTGGCAGCCTTTCAACAGAATTCTGTGTTTCTAAAATGACTAAGAGAAACTGATTGGCAGGCAAGGTTCCCCATACTTCTCTCACCTTCTCTCAAATCAGACTTGTGGGCAGATGCTGTCATCTTCAAAATGAAAGCCATGACAAGCTACCATCTCTGTCACCCATTTAAAAGCAGCATTCAAAATCCTCCTGAAGGGTGACACCATCTAGTTCACATCCTCTGCACAGAATCAGAAGTAGTCAAGATTTCTCTTGAATGCTTTCTTGTATAAATCAAGCAGCTGTATTATCCCCAGCTAGATGACGAGTCTCCAAAGAAAGCATGCATTTCTTTGTAGTAGTCAGGTTTCCACTAGAACACATCACAAAGATAATTCCTTTGAATTTAAAACCTGCCCACCATTGTAGTCAGATTAGAACCTGCCCTCAGTTAGGCAGAGACTTCAATACCAAACCATTCCTTCACTGTAGTAGCTACCAGGAGAGGCTGCTCAGTTCTACCACAATCCTGTATAAGGTCTAAGGGCTGGGTGATTGAGTGGTTAACAAATCCAGAAACTTTATATCATCCATTCTAATCAGCACCGACTGAAGGCAATGGTCCACAGGAAGCAAGTTGCTAGTCTCCGTCTAGTCACTATCTAAAAGATTTCCATGTTAGAGGAACTATCTTACAAACAGCAGCCTTGTTGAGAAGCCAAGGACTGAATGGGCCATGAATAACTCCCCGACATACATAGAGACTTACTACATAGGTCAGGGTTGAGACATGTTGAAGGGAAGCTAACCAGTGCTGCTGCCGTCACCATCAGCAATAAATTCAGTTGGGGGGGGAGATAAGGATGGGGGGAGGAGGAAAAGCCTTTAAAAACCCCAAACAGGAAATTAAAAAGGCTTTTGTTATTTTACTACATACTCCCTCTGGAACAGCAATAAAGCACGGCAACTCAGTTGTCTTTATAATGCAGCACACAAGGTTCCTTGTTCTCAAATATTGACTGGCGGGGTAACATACCTCTGCCATAATCTTACAGGCAGGAATTGCATATTCTGGTCATACGCATTATTGAAACCACGCAGCCAAGTGATGCTCTCAACTGTACGAAACCTCCTTTATGACAAGGTGACCTCTGGTAGCCCCAAGATTTCAGTGATTCAATAAACCTTTGGGTAGAGGGAGGTGGAATTGATATGTAGACACTGCAAATGGGTTATTGTTTACCAAGGCTAACTCTCTGCTGCACCATATGAAGGATCTGTGGCAAGAATCTAAGTAACAAAACAATTCTTACAGGTGGCCTGCAAAGTTTTTAACAGTCTAAAAAAAGATCTCTTCCTTCTTAACTGCACAGCCTTTGTCTCTTGAATCTCGTGAGGGTATATTTTCACAGGTTTTTACACCCACCATACAGTCTTCCAGGGCAGCCAACAATTCCTAATGGAAACAAACTGGCAAAAAAGAAAAAGTTTGGAGTGGGAACCCACATACCTTTCAGGCAACCTTTGTACATCAGGAAGCAGTAAAATAGAGAGTAAGCCTAGTATTGTTCAAGTCACAGGCCTGCAGGAAGGAACAACAATCCTGCTGCTTTAGGACTTTATTATTGGGGGTTAGAAGGGAATTTTCCCTGGGAGCTGATTATCCCACAGCTACTTACTGTGGGGCTTCTTGTACCGTCCTCTGAAGCAGCTAGTATTGGTCAGTGTCAGAGGCAAGATAATGCACTAGCTGGATCACAGGTCTGATCCAGCAGGGTAATGCCTTATGTTTTCTTAGTGCGAGGCTGTTGGGTAACCAATGGTTATTTTGTCCCAGTTTTCAGTCATTCCTACTAAATCCAGAAGAATAAGTTTAAAATGGCAATGCAAATGTCCTGCCTATTGCTCTTTCTCCACCTGTCTCTGTTTGTTTTCAAAGAATTTCTGTAAGGCTTATATGAAAACTAGATTTTGCAAGTCTCTAGAGTCAGATAACAGCTGGAAAGTACCTTGATGGTTCGGAGCCTTGACTCTCAACTAGTGACTCCTGCTTTGGGTTTCAAAGATGTTTGGGGAGGGTCACAGCAGCAAGGAAATAAAAAAAAAGCAAAACCATCATGAGGACACCAATCTGAAAAGCTCTGAGCTACTTACAGGTACCCAAGAATGCATCATCTTTGTAACCCCATAAGCTGCACTGGGAAACCTTTTCCTCAGAATTGTTATGCATTTGTGCCCTCCAGCCCAGAGACTGGGCCACATGACATGGTCACTGAAGAGAAAGTTTTTTTTTCTGTTTGTTTTTTTTATAAAGTAGATGATGGTAATTCATTTGTAAAGTCCCAAACTGAATCTTTGATTCAGAAAAGTCAAGCTCTATTGGCCTGGGTTAAAAGTTACAGTTCATCAGAAATTTTACTAACTCAAGTCATTTAATAGACAAATGGCTGAGAACAGACTTCCTGCAATATATTTAATAAGCTTTAAAAACTGCTTTATTGGGATGCCTCTGAGACCCCATGCTGAATAACAGGGGTAGATGGATGTGGATTTTTTCAATTCCATGTACAACTGAAATAGAATTAAAGACCAAGGGCAATCCATGCTGAAAACTTACTTGCCTGAATGTTAACTTTTAGAGTCTCCATGCACAAATTCAGATACATGCAATCAGATGCAAATAAAGCACAGAGAAACATCTGCATGTTGATCTGCCCAAATCTGTCTGGATATGTGAACTATTCCTGCATCAATTTTAAGGTAGACAGTGCAATGGATAACTGATCTGCAATAAGGACTGGGTGCTTTAAGCTAACTAGTAGCCTCCAAGGAAACAGTCTTCCTGTATCTTTCTGCCCACGCTACCCAGAAAGCTCATTTAACCACAGCACAGTCTGCAAAGGATTTGAGGAAGGATTTTTAAAAGAGACAATTAACTAACTTGAAATTAATCAACTTCAAGAACTGAGTTCAGTTAGTTTCAGGCAGTAAAACTGCCCTCAAGGTCTGACAATTTTTTAATGACTTTACAGTCAAGTTTTCCAACTCAAGAAATACTTTTTCTCTTCCTTGTTGCTGAAGGAAAGACTCACACAAAGAATATGAGGAAACTCACTGAGTGAGGAGGGGGCACTGAAACTGACTCTACATTGCAAATGCCTGCAAAAGCACAAAATAAACACACTGAAAATGGGGGGAAAGAGGGGAGAGAAATCTTTCAGTAATAAATTGCACAAAAAAGTTCTGGAGCACTTTAATAGTGTAAAAATAAGAAAAAAAAATCAGTGAGATTCTTAGTTTTCTCTCACCCACATTTTGCTTGTGGGTGGATCTCGAAAGGCATAAGCCTCACATACCTCTGGCAGTGCATCAAGTTACCTGGAACAGGTGATGAATTTACTAGGGAGCAAGTTGAGAGCTTGCCTTTGAAACAATTGATGAAACTCATGCATGCAGTAATTTCGGTGTTTCTTGCTAGAGACAGACAGAGCCCTGTCAAAGAAGTGTGATTTTTTTTAAGTTAATCTTATCCTTTTATCCTCTGAGGGCACAATATTACTGCCCAAGGATTGAAGGAATTCTCCTTAATTGTAATCAGAGTCCAGGGATGGGAAGGCACCCAGAAAAAATTAGCAAGAGAAATAATTTATAGAGATTCTGCCTTATATATGCATCCTCAGAGATTTGCTACATGAAACCCTCAACGGCTGGTATTAAGGACATTCCATTACACTTCTCAGGTCACAGAAGTGCGTCTATTAACCCAGTTCTACTGAGCCAAATCCTCAAGATCCCTGCTCCAGCAGATCTCCCACTGATTACAAGTGTTTGACTAAGGTGCTCAGACTGGGGCTCACTGGAGGAGATTCTGCACTGCACTTCCTAGAGATACAGCACAGAACTGGGAGTCCGATGGATGGGGCTACAGCAGCTTTAAGCCACCTTTGGACCCTCCTGATCTTGGGCTGCTCCAGGGACCGGTCTAAACTATGGCAGTGCTGCATGGAATCTTTGCAGCAGTGGGTGCTGGGCCTTGTCCCAGTCCCTATGCCATGGAGAATCTCAGAAGGCAGGCTTATGGCAGTCTTCCACAGTGCCTGTGCTGAGAGAATCCTTCCTGGGCAAACCAAAGACCCTTAGTGCTCTTTATGCCACTAGAACCCTTTTGCCCAACATATAGGAGTTTTTTGGGTGTTTTTTTTTTGGGGGGGGGGGGGAAGAGGCTGCTGGTTCTCCCACTGCATATACAATCTCCAGCAAAGCAAACATATAGGTTAGAGCTTTTACCATTCCTTTTCTGAAGGGGAGGAGTAATTATACACATTTTTTATTAAAGCAGGTCAATGTAAGGGCTTGGGAGAAGCTGCAGCAGTTTCTCCACTGCTCCTGTGTGCTTGCAGTGGCATGCACATACACCCTCTGATGCCTACTAGAAATGAGAGTGAAATGAACTAGTGCCAATGCTGTGCTGACATCAGTGCTAAACTTTTCACAGTAACTTTCCATATAAAACCAGCAAATCTTTGTCCCTCCCCCACCCCCACGCCCAACAGCTGTAAACTCCACCTTCAACCTAAGCTCAGAATGATAGGAAATGTAACTCAGGCAACACTCTGACTTAGCCCCAGAGGCTCCTCCCTCCCACCACAGGAAATGAAGGCACTGCTCGTTGTTCTTAAATTCTGTTCCTAGATTTTGCTATTCATATCTGTCACAAGCTGAATACCACTCAGGCTCAGACAGCCAAGGTTTTTTGTTCTTGAACTGATACACTGCAGCATTCTGTATCCATCTGGAGAGTATCTAATTCATCTGGATTTAATCAGTAAGCAGGACAGTGACCAGAAAACTTCTCTAAAGCCTGTATGAAGATTGTTCGAGAAATGGGCAGAATACCAGGATGGGGCATCATCAGGACACAGCCAGCTGCCCCACTAGCCAGATCTGTCATTTATTGACCTTCTAGCTAAAACGAAGGAGTAGAAAAGCAGGCGCTGCCCGCATTCTTTGCAGTCTCTCCAGGAAGCTTGCAGTGAATCATCCCACTATCTTTAGAAACCAACTGTATCATGCTTTATGTTTGCCAAATTATTATTCACAGCAAGTTGGGGTTATTTTGATGAGGAGAATGTTTAAGTGCACAAGTTCCCTGTTTTACAGCATATGCACCATATGATTTTATTGTATACATGCTTCAAACATCTGTCTCAACTGAGACACTCAGCAGAGCCACAAGCTATTATGCAACATGCAAACATCAGGCCCTTTAAATAAAGGAAGTTTTAAGCAGTCAATGGAGGACCCAGGCACAAACATAGCTGTCACATAACTCTAGAAAAGGAGGACTAACCAAGTCAATCCCAAATGCTTCTCTTTACTGCCATGAGAAGCTACACCCTCCCAGAAATGCTTTTTCCCTACTGGAAAAGGGGATAATATATTGCATCACAGCTTCTGTCCTAACTTCCAATGCAGTACTGCAGATCTCGGAAGTTTCTTCTTTAAGTCTTTTTTTTTTTTTTTTTTTTTTTTTTTTAAGCTTGCAGTGTATATAAGTTTTCATAATAATGTATAATGCAACTTAAAACTAGAATAAAATATCACTGCTTACAAGTTCTAGCAAACACAAATGGATTGCTCACTCCTGCAAGCTAATCAGCTGTCCCAGTATGCTTGAGAGACAGGCAGTGAGTTGGTGCGGTAGGAACTAATGAGATTTCCACTACCACCAACCCATTCTGAAATCCATCCCCAAGCAAAAAGTAGGTAAAACAAAATAAGCCAAAATAATGACTTAGATTGTAAGCTCTCTGGGAAGGGACACCCTTTGTTCTGAGTTTGTGTAGGACCTCACACAATGGTGCTGCTCCATGACTGGGGCTCCTAGAAGCTATGGTAACAAAATTAATACATTATGCTATTTAGTATCAGTAAAGATGAAAATCTATTCAAATACTCTGTAGACTCCAATTTTGTTGTTCAATATTTATTGGGTCACCCACTTGAAATGCAAGAAGTGGGCTGTAGTCCACGAAAGCTTATGCTCTAATAAATTTGTTAGTCTCTAAAGTGCCACAAGTACTCCTGTTCTTCTTTTTGCGGATACAGACTAACACGGCTGCTACTCTGAAACCACTTGAAATGGGAACACCAAACTCTGCTACAGCCAGTGGATTGAAAAGCTGACTAATTGTACTATATTTGTAATTGTACTATTGTACTAATTTGCATCCTCTGCGGAAACATTACTTAACTCCCTACGAATGATACTCAGCAATTCACTGTGGATAGCCCTATGCCACCGATAGAAAACATGCTTTGCTAATGGGGGGGCCGCGGGGGAAGAGAAATACAAACCACAACTGTCAGTGAAGTCTGGGTTATATCAGGATTCAGATCTTTCTACCATTGAAACCTAAATCTGCCGCAAGGCCTAAAAATCACAAGCATCTGGCTCAGCTGGTGACCATCTCTGAGACTCATCACCACCGAGATGACTTACATATATAAACACTCCTATCTTTACTGTAACTTGGAACCCACCACTGCTTGCCAGGCCCTGATCCCTGTTTGGAAGTCTTGAGGTGCTACCACAAACTAACGTTACGTGCAAAATCTATTGATATGAAAGCAGATACACGTTTTTAAAGCAAATGGGTTAGGCACCTTGGAGTGAAATATTACAGACAGCAGCCACTTTATAGTTAAGGTTTCCACCTATGTTTCCATAACAACCCTGATTTGGAATTCCAGATCTAAAATTAAAGTCAGATTGGCCTCAAATTAGCATCCTAGACCTGGATGCTGAGATAGAATTTTTCTATAAAATCTGAAGTGAGATGAAGAAGGGTTTCTTGAATTAGAACACCCCAAAAATAGAGGTGGCCACCAGGTTTCAAAAAGTAACTTTGTAGGGTACTTTTTAGCATGATCTGCCTCACGTGTGTGCACACAAAGCAAGAGAGAAATTAAGGTTAGTTTCCTGGACTCCAAGCACAGATCTAGGGCACGGCACCAAAACTGTGATCATAAAAGCCTATTTCAGTTAACTTTTGACTTGGAAATATTGCTGGGGATCTTTGGCTCCTACAACCTTATTTAAGCAAATCCAAGAGCTGCTGGACACATAAGCACTCATTTCAATAAATGTTTCTAGCACCTTCTCCCACACAGATAAGGGAAGTTGACATGATTCATGTCAATTTCATGGCTGCCCACAACATTCTGAATAGAAGCAGTGAAACTGACAAGAATCAGGTCAACTTCACTCTGTGGCTGCTGCTGCTTGGGGAAGCGCAGAACAGCAGCCATAGGAGGTACTGGGGCTATTCACAGAGCTGAGGGAACCCAAAGAATAAAGGGGGGCGGAGGGGGGGTAGAGAAAGAGAGACCATGCCTTGCAAGAGAGATGTAGAAAAGCAGGCCCTGTCCCCACCCTCCACCCCAGAGAAGCAGCCAGGATTTTCTCAAGCCTTGTACTAGACCAGGATGCACAAATGAAACAAGCATCAAACAACAGGCTCCTCTTGTCAATTTAAATCCACTCACTTCTGTACCACAGGTTAATCTCTCCCCTCGTCTGCTTGCCACAGAGAGAACAGAGCTGGTCAGAGTGCAGACCACAAGCCCCATGGTGCCTACACTTCAGCACTCCCAAGGCCCTTGCTGTGGTGCTGAGCACTGGGCAGCACGCTAACATAAGAGGCACTGATTTCACAGCGCTGCAGACAAAGCTGCAGTCATCCTGCTGCTGCCAATGGATTAAATTAGGAGAAGCCACCAGTGTAATTAGAAGTAACTGGCAGCCTCATCGCATCAAGCCTACCTACTCATCACCTCAGCAAGCAGGAGCCCTTCCCCGGGGGACAAGCACGACTCAGTGGCGGATATGGAGCTCCTCACCCACCATGGCACACCCCTTGGCATGATTCCCATCCAGTGTTGCACTCCATCCTACTGTACTTTACTGTAAGGAAGAATGGTACATGCCTTCCTTTAAGTGAGCAGACACCAGACATGCTTGGCGGAGAGGAGACAAGAATTAATTTCCCAAGATATTTCTATCTCAGAGAAACAGCTTGAGAGGCCATGTGTTTACTGATCTGCTAAGTGGGAGTGAGGGACGCAATCAGGACTTTAAGCGGGGGGGAGGGGGTTAATTAAAAGGTCAGTCGTTGCCTTTTTTCATAATTCCAGAACTGAACTAACAGCGCTGCTGCTTGAAAAAGGAAGAGAGGCTGTCTCAGTTCAACCTCCTCACTCCCGCAGCACAGGACGTGACATGCCCCCAGAAAGAGACTGGTTCCGTTCAATCAAGCATAGTCCATTAAAGCTGAAAGATACAGTCCCAGTAGCAGTAGGGAGAAGGAAGTAACAGATGCATGAAAGCACTAGAACACTGATGGGCTTGTCTCGGGAACTGGAGTCTCTCACTTCGAGAGCGCAGGCTTAGATTCTGATTAAATGGGAAAGGATTGAGCATGCCTGGGATTTTGCACATGGATGTGTGCAGATCAGGTGCCACCACAGGGAGTCAAAAGGGCACAATTAAGGGCCACAACTCATGTCCTTGGATTTGATGCAAACTGTTATTCAACTGCACTGTTGTAGACACAAAGCCCAGCAGCTCAAAATACCCTGCCTGGATTTCAGGGGCAACATCCCCACGCACTAACCCTTTTATTTCCACTGCTGACAGATGGCTCAAGCCCTAGATCAGATGGCTGTGAGGCTGCTTCTGTGAAATGACTGCATATGTGCAGGGCAGTCCCTAGCTATTCTGGGGCTCTACGCAGCCCCCGCTCTCCCCTCCAGGGGGAGGGGTGTGGGACCCTAGGCCTCCACGGGGCGGGGGCAGGGCTGGCTTGGGGGGGGAACCACCCCCCAGCACTCACCAGCAGCACGTCTGGGGCTGTCCCCAGGTGGCCTCTGCAGGCCTACTGTACTTTACTGGGGCTGGCTTGGGGGGAGGGGGGCAGAGGCGAACCACCCTCCAGCACTCACCGGCGGCACAGCTTGGGGCCAGGTCTGCACTTCCCACCACCGGTGAGTGCGGGCCCAGCCATGCTGCAGAGCTCAGGGGAGTGGGGAAGGGGCGAGACAGGGGCCCTGGGGAAGAGCCGGAGCAGGGGCTGGAGCAGCATGCAGCTGTGCAGGGCACCAGGAAATTTGGTGCCCCAAAATTTCCTGGTGCCCTACGCAGCTGCGTACTTTGCGTATGGGTAAGGACGGCCCTGAATGTGTGTATAAAGCAGACACCTGCCCACTAGGAACGGAAGCCTCTCTCCCATCTTTAGTCATCTCGCGGGCGCTCTCAGCCGAGAGCCCATAGAGACTCAGCCATGGAGACTGAACTCCCCTGTTGCCCCCAGGGACGGTTTGTCCACACTGGCAGGGCAGCATGGGGGAACCTTGGGCTGCAGCTGCCCTGGGAAAGGTGACACCGGCCTTCTGGGATTGCCTATGAAGTCCTTTCAACATCAAGGTGAATTCTGAGAGCTGAATATTTTGTACTCTCTCTCTCTCAGGGCCGGCTTTAGGCCGATTCAACTGATTCACCCTGAATCGGGCCCTGTGCCTAAGAGGGCCCCGCGCCCAAGCCCTGGTAGGGCGTACTGGCAAGAGCCAGTGCGCCGTACCGGGGTGGCCCGGCTTCCCCAGGGGGCAATTTAAAGGGCCTGGGGCTCCCAGCAGGGGCTGGAGCCCCAGGCCCTTTAAATTGCCACCAGAGCCCCACTGCTGGAGCCCTGGGGTAGGGCTGCAGGGTTCTGGGGGCTATTTAAAAAGTCCGGGGCTCCAGCTGCCTCTGCCGCCCCAGTCCTTTAAATAGCCTCGGCTATTTAAAGGGCCAGGGCAGTAGAAGCAGGGGAGCCGTGGGCCCTTTAAATAACCCCCAGAGCCCTGGGATAGCGGGGGGGCTCCAGGGGCTATTTAATGGGCGGGGGCCTCCAGCTGCCTCTGCTGCACCCTCTGCCCGCACCAGCCCCGCACCCCCTGCCCTGCCCGCAGCCAGCCCTGCACCCCTGCCGCAGCCAGCGCCTGCCCACACCAGTCCCGCCCCCATGCCCTGCCTGCAGCCAGCCCTGCACCCCTGCCGCAGCCCCCTCAGGCCCTGCCCGAAGCCAGCCAGCCCCACACACACCGCTGCCCGCACCAGCCCCGCACCCCCTGCCCTGCCCGCAGCCAGCCCTGCACCCCTGCCGCAGCCAGCACCTGCCCACACCAGCCCCGCCCCCATGCCCTGCCTGCAGCCAGCCCTGCACCCATGCCGCACCCCCCTGCGGCCCTGCCTGAAGCCAGCCAGCCCCGCACACCCCGTCTCCAGCCAGCCCCACACCCCTTGCCCTGCCTGCAGCCAGCCCCTACCTCCAGTCAGCCCTATGTCCACTGGAGCCCTGCAGTTCCCAGGGCAGTAACCCTGCACCCCTGCTTCAATGAGTGGGGCAGGGAGCACCTGGGACCCACACATGTGCACACTACCCCCAGGGAGTGGCAGGGACCCACACATGTGAAAAGGAGCTCATTAATATCCGATCAACAGCATATATGATGCAATGTACAGAATATACAAATTTTATTATTTATATAGTTATAGAAAGTAAATACATGGAAGAAATGAAAGGCTTTTTTTTTTTTTTAAGTCACCTCTGCCAGGGCCCCGCCGAAAACGTTCGAATTGGACCCCGCACTTCCTAAAGCCGGCACTGCTCTCTCTGCGTTGAGAGTGCAGAGGACCAAATCCAGGCTTTGGCTTCCATGGAGCCCTGAATTGCTGCAGAGCTCACCTCGGTTCTAGCTCACTTCCAACAGAAGCAGACACTGACCTGCTGACAAGCACTCTGAAGTGTGGCTGGGAAATCTAAAGCCAGACTCATTTGTTTTAACCCAGAGTCCCTCATCCACTGAAGTCACTAGGCAGTCTCATCCATTCAGGTCACTTGTGGTCCTGACAGGAGTAACCTGCACGACAGACTGCTCGGGGGAGTCCCAATCTGGCAGAGTAGGGGCACAAAGTAGCACTGTTTTAGGAGCATTGCATATGCCCAATTCTAGGAACGAGTTTTGAAGAGAAGAAAAATTCTGCTTCCCCCCCCCAAAAAAAGGAAGTCTATAAATTACCGCTAAAAGAAAACCCAACTCAGCCAGATCATTGTTTATTGCACAGATGCCGAGTGCTTCCTCCCCCAGTTCAAGGTATTTTTGTTCATCTCTTCCTTTGTCTCTTTTAAAAACAGCAACGGGAAGCAAGTATCACACAGGAAGGGAACAATTTTGAACTTGCAAAGTAATGATCCAAGACTATCCTGAAAGAGCTGCACTAAACTCCAGCCCAGGTGGGTCCTCAAACATGGGTCCATAGTGTCTGGTCTACACGAAAAACTGTGGTTGGTAAAGTATTAATAGTGCAGCAAAACCTGGCCTGCTGAATGGGAGTGAGGGATGCAAAAAGTGTACATCCCAAAGTGTAGATGCAATTATACCAGCAAAAAAGTGCCTTTGCCAGTATAACAACATCCTACCCCCAACTCTTACCTAGCACTTTTAATCTCAAAGCACTTTACAAAGAGGCAAGTATCATCCCCATTTTGAAGATGGGGAAACTGAGGCATGGGGAGCTGAAGTAAGTTGCCCAAGTTCAATCGTGATAAGTGGCAAATCCAGGAATAGAACCCCGATCTCCTGAGTCCCAGTCCAGTGCTCTATCTACTAGACCCTAAGCACTCTTGCTGGTATGAGCTATGTCCCTACTAGGAAGGTTTGCCGATAGGGCTATACAACCAAACCCTTTCTAATGGCAAGCAAGGTTTCAGAGCTTATCTCAACCACAGCTCCCCAACCAACTTGCAATTATGAGCCACCGCCCCTTCCATTTGCGCAATCTCCCTGTGGCAACTTAGTGAGAGGTTATATGGAAAAGTCATACTGGGTAAGTATTCTCTTCTAACGGTGCTGGCTCATAAGGGAAGCTTCTATTTCCTCATCTCCTCCTATGCAGCAGCAATCACCAGCAGAGGCAGCTAGATTCCATGTTGCCAACTCCTGTAATTTCATCACAAGTCTTGCAGCATTTGGTGTTTTAAAGCCCCGGTTCCAGGAGCCAGGTAATTACTTGAGACTCTCAGCTTGCACTGAAAAAGACTCCCAGCTGGTGCTTGGAGAAAAGGACCTGAGTGTGCTCTGAGGGCTCAGAACCTAGAAAGCAAGTAAAAAACCCCAAATATGCAATTGCGTCAATCTGATGATCTTTTGGCACCTGACTCATGATTTAATATTTGAGGTGGCAGTGCTCTGAACCGGCTCTTCCTGGGGCAGAAAGTGACACCTTGCTTCACCCAGGACCCCTGCAGTTACCACCCCCAGGACCATAAACCTCCAACAGCCTGAATCTAAGGGTATATCTAAACGACCCACGTTACAGCACTGCTGCGGCCACGCTGTGACATGGGCAGAGTAGACACATTTATCGTCAGGGGAGAGCTCTCCCAGCGATTAAAAAAAAAAAGCCACCCCAACAAGCGGTGGTAGCTTTATCGCCAGGAGCATGGCTCCCAGCAGCAAAGCACTGTATTTGGCATTTTTGGCGCTCCAGGGGATGTTTTTTCACACTTCTGAATAACAAAAGTTTTAGTGCTGAAAGTGGCAGTATACACACAGCCTAAATGCAACTGTACCATTCTTCTCGGTTTTCCAACACCTTCATACACCCTAAAGCAGCAAGAGAGCACACACCTATTTACCCTTTTACAGGTCACCTTTAAATAAAAGAAGAACAGGAGTACTTGTGGCACCTTAGAGACTAACAAATTTATTAGAGCATAAGCTTTCGTGGACTACAGCCACTACCTGCACATCTACCAATGTGATATGCCATCATGTGCCAGCAATGCCCCTCTGCCATGTACATTGGCCAAACCGGACAGTCTCTACGCAAAAGAATTAATGGACACAAATCTGACATCAGGAATCAAAATACTCAAAAACCAGTGGGAGAACACTTTAACCTGTCTGGTCATTCAGTGACAGACCTGCGGGTGGCTATATTACAACAGAAAAACTTCAAAAACAGACTCCAACGAGAGACTGCTGAGCTAGAATTGATATGCAAACTAGACACAATCAACTCCGGTTTGAATAAGGACTGGGAATGGCTGAGCCATTACAAACATTGAATCTATCTCCCCTTGTAAGTATTCTCACACTTCTTATCAAACTGTCTGTACTGGGCTAGCTTGATTATCACTTCAAAAGTTTTTTCTCTCTTAATTAATTGGCCTCTCAGAGTTGGTAAGACAACTCCCACCTGTTTATGCTCTCTGTATGTGTGTATATATATCTCCTCAATATATGTTCCATTCTATGTGCATCCGAAGAAGTGGGCTGTAGTCCACGAAAGCTTATGCTCTAATAAATTTGTTAGTCTCTAAGGTGCCACAAGTACTCCTGTTCTTCTTTTTGCGGATACAGACTAACACGGCTGCTACTCTGAAACCTTTAAATAAAAGGCTTCTCTCCATCTTCGTTTTCCTTATTGATTGACCCCACAGGGAAATCCAAGCGAGATGTGTAATCCATGACAAGGGAGGCCCTATAAGCAGAGGACTTAGGTCTTCAGAGCAGAAAGAGAGGGGGGGAAATGTGGTCCAGTGGGAATCAGACTGGCAATCAGAAGACTTGTTTTCTTCCATGGCTCTGCCACTGACGTGCTATGCTATACCGGGCCAGTCACTTTCCCTCCCACCCTCAGTCAGCCTTGACTGTAAGCTCGTGAGGGCAGGCCTTTCTTTTGTGAGGTCTCTAGCCACTACAAACAAATATCTGCAACAGCAACTACACAAAAGACAAATTGAGACTTGGACACCTGGAACCGGACAGAGACCATCATCTCACTTCACAGAGGCCAGCTAACAGCCTTCCCATAGGAACAAATTTTGGTCGTTACCAACTGGGACAGAATTTGAACCAGCAGCCTTGAGGCGAAAGGCTCTCTCCCGCATTAGCTGAGCCATCCAACACTCAGTCCTTCAAAGGTATAATTTCAGTGCCTGCTAATAAGGCGCCATCTTTTAGGAGACTATTGTTAATGGCACCACTTTAATGTTCCGCCAAAATATTCCAATTATTGTCATTCCATCTATATTTATTGGAAACCTCTAGTGTAAAGGGTCATAAGAGTTAGATCTTCCTAAACGGAGCTTTCAGCAGACAGGATGGATGCAGCAACCCATTTCCAAGATCTCGAGAAAAAAAGGGTACACTGCCTGCAGATCTGTTGCTACAAGGTCAGATACTCACACCAAAGTGACTCAGGGCCAACTCACTGAGAATCAATCAGATTCCCCCTGCCAGCCTTAGCTACATGTTAAAGACAGCCTCAAAAAATGCAAGGCTAAAGGGCTCCCTGCTTCAACGGATGACGAAGCCCGAAAAGACATCACTGGCAAATGCTAATATGGCTCCAAAAGTCATGGGGTCAGGGCTGCATAAGTGAAACCAACCAATCAATGTGTTTGGTTTAAATTCAGAACAGAAGAGAGTCTGCCTGTATTAAAATCATTTTGTGGCTTCTGAGCAGCCCAAGTACATGAGCAGGTGTTTTAATGGCACATCAGGCTGTGTGCCTGATCAACCAGCTGCATAGGTCAGACACATTTCTGACCAAAAGGGGCATTCTGGAGCAGTAATCGAATGAGGCCTTCATGGCCCAGTGCACTCCATCTTCAAAGCAGGAGAGGTTTGTTGAGACCCCTAAATTCATTCCCCAAGTAATAGATTCTCTTCCACCATGAATATGGCATGTTAATGGTGAGAAATGGCAGATTTGAATTACATCTCCACCATATACTTTTACAACATGGGAAATAACTGGAAAGTCATACAAAGAAAGCCCACAGAACAAACAAAGCACGGAAGCAAACTCAACATGCCATATGCCAATCCCAGCCCCTAGACTCCTTACAGCCACACAAAAGGGGAAGGCAGTTCTGCTGGTGGCTCAGCATACATAAATTGTACTGCTGTGCTGGAAACAAAGGTTTTTGCATATTCAGTAACCAGGACATTCCCAGCCTCCTGTAGTAAAGGAGCAGGGGAAGGGAGACCAATCACACACGAGCACCGTCAACCCAGTGCTCTGAAGCCCAAATCAGGACCATACTATTTTGCTAAGTATGCACCAAGGCTACGGTTTCTGTTGTCCCAACTTTTATGAGCTTGGTACTGAGATTTTCAGGCAGTTGCTAGAAATAGGTGAATATGTAATCAGCAGAATTAGTCAAGGGGATCTGTAGACTGGGTGTACTTTGTGTTACCAATCCAGTGCACTTTCTATCATGCCTCCATTTACCCTGTATAATTAGGTATTAAAATTGCATCTGTTAGCAGCAATTTGCCGATGCTTGGTTTCAGCTGTTACAGATTTCTCAGCACTTAATACCACTAATAAAGCATATGCAACAAGTAGGGTTTACAGTTTGAAGAGCTTGCATTTATGCTGGCTACAGAAGATCAGTTGAGTTATTAAACAAAGAATTATCTACTCCAGTGCCTTGTGTACATTTCAGTATGTCACCCTGACACATATACCAATTAATGATCAACTTTATCAAGGCACAAAAGGAGGCCCTGGGTCTCACACTTAACATTTCATTTGATGTGGACAGATTAGCTCGGCCACATATTTTAGATTCTGTTGTTGGCCACCACAACTAACACAATTAGGCTGGCTCCAGAACCACACCTTACATCACACCAGGTGACCTCTAGGGTTATTATGGTATATCATGCAATTGATTTCTTTTAGAGATCTTTATCAGGCTCCCCCATCACTGCAGTATCTGAGCACATCACAATCTTTAATATATTGGTTCTCACAGAGGGAGGGCAATGCCATTATCCCCATTGTACAGATAAGGAACTGAGGCAGTGACTAGCCAAAGTCATAAAGAAAATGTGTGACAGAGCTGGGACTTGCACCCAGGTCTCCCAAGTCCTAGGCTAGTGCTCTAACCACTGGACCATCCTTCCTCCAAGTTAACACTTGTCACCACTCATACTGTAGAGCACACAGTGATAGCTTGTATTCTGTACAAAAGAAGGTCACCACTGACCCTCCTGTAATAGCACTCCATCACTAATAGCACTGAATAGCAGAGATGCAGTGGAGTGGAAGAGTGGAGTTCAGAGACCTCCCCAGAGATGATCATTAGAGCAGATCAAGGAGGGTTTGGGGACCAATTTGATGTTCACGTCACAAAGGAAGAGGACTTGTGCCTTCTCTTAGGCACAGTCAGCAAAGCTACACTACAGAAGAGGCTGCTCTCAACTGAGCAGATCTGAACTCCGATGCGATGATGCAAATCACACTTTCAGAGCGGATGAATTGTACGTTAAGTGCAGGTGATTGATCTGAGACATAAAAATAGACTGAATCATAGGAATTAAGTGAAACTGATTTGGTAAATGATACATGGCAGTAAAAATTCAGTGCAATGACTTACAAGGAATGTTGGTATCCAGCTGAACTACACAAAATGTTAAAGAAAGAACTAGCTGCACTGAAGAACAGCTCAGTTTAAGGTGCAAAATTACTATGCATTTGAATGCCTACTGCCCTGGTAGTCCAATTCAGCCACTGGTGAGAGGATTATAATGAGCTGGCTGATGGAAGGAATCCATTCAGACTTGCATGGCAGGCTCAACTCTCAACACAGCTTTGTATGAGAGCAGCACTGTCACATTCAAAGCACAAGCAGTGATTTTACAGCAGGCTTGGCCTCTGGTCGCCACTAATGGTCTTTATCATATTCATGGCATTTCAAGGCTCCCAGTTGGGGTAAAATATTACTTTCCATTTGGAAGGGAACATAAAATTGCTGTGGGTGGGATCCTGATAGAGCACACAGGCAGCCTGAGGCAGCTGTCAAACAGGGAATAAGAAGTTACACACGAACAAGTTCTACTTGTTTCCAGAAGAACCTTCATTTTGACTGGGCTCAGATACGACGGTAATGGGCACCTTATAGTGGGATGGACAGGACAGACCGAGTGCTTCCTTCTCTTGGGAGCAGTAGTGCTCATTGGTGCTGCCCAACTCCAATTTTTCTGTGGGGCTAAAGGCCACATGCATTCAGCTTGCTGGCCTGGGCCCAGGTCCCCAAAGGTATTCAGGCACCTGAAATCAATGGGAATTAGGTACCTAAATACCTGTCAGAGGCTGGTCCTTAGTAACCCCTACAGCTGTCCTGAAACAGGTGCTTTAACCCATGCATACCCTTGGACACCTCTGACAGCACAGCCCTTGTTCCTCATGATGCACCCCAGCAGTACCGTCCGCACAGTTCCTTATTTACTGGCATTAGTCACAGTAGTATTTGAGCGTCTCGCAAACGTGCCTGCATTAAGCCTCACACAGCAAGTTCAGACAGACCCAGGAACAGAACCCAGGGCACCCAGTCCAGTCCCATGTGCCAACCAGGCTGCTCCTCTGATCTGAAAATCCTCCACATTCAGTGGCCATTTGACAAAGAAGCAGAAACAAAGGAGATTAAAAGAGCTGGGTGGTAAGAGGTGAAATGAACCAGTCACTCCATCCCCCATCATTTCACTCAAATGGAGGAAGCAGGCTTTGTCACAACAGCACAGCTTGTTACTAATGCTTCCCCTTCCATATCTCATGCCTGAACAAACACAATCAGCTAGAGCCCCAGCTAACAAGAGCTAGTAAAGGGGAGCTTGGCCTAGTGGCTACAAAAGTGAACGGAAGAAAAATAACCTCACCAGGTATGTTGATTCAACAGCCAGTGCAACATGGACGCAACAGGAAAACACAAACAGCACAAATTTAACTAGAAACTCCACCTTCCAGAGAAGCCTCATCAGACAAGAAGCTGAACCAAAAATGGGGGGAGGGGAATTAATGAGGAAGATTAATTGGACTCAAGAAGCAGAATTGATCCTCCTGCTCATAATGCAGAGCAAGCACAAGAAAAGCTGTTATCTGAGGATTCTACATATAATGTGCAGTCATATATTCTAATTCAGAAAACACTTGCCAGCCAAATCCAGATGCAAATTAATGCTAGCTCCTGATTAGAATCAGCAACAATAGAGTTCTACTAAGTCTTCATCTGAGTCATGCGCAAGGGTCTCTTTTCCTGGTCTTGGCATTTAGATTGCCCCAGTAAAAGCCTAGCAGTGTCATAACTCACTAATTCTCCTAGTTTGCTAATGACCAAATGAGGTTTATCAGGAAACAAAAGGCTAGCCTCAACCTTTAAAGAAATAAACCCTGTTTGCAATGGCAGAAGTATTTCCTTTGGGATGGTGTTGCCTGATGAATAGCCAGGAAAAACTGTATTTTCTTCACTTGTTATGAAATTAGCTCCCTGATGCTTCAACACTTTAGCACATGACTCTTCTCAGGATGAAATAAAGGCCTAGGTGAAGAATCTATAGGGAATCTAGAGGGAGGCTACTGCTAAGGAACACTGCCTTTGCAATCCCTGTGGCAGAACAAACTTTTCCCTTGAGTGCATTTCCTCTTGAGGAACTCTCCCAGCCCCCTCCAGGAGACTGAGCACTTCCAGGTTGCAATTTATGACGGGCCTAGCTTTCAACATTAATGATGCATTATCCTTAATTAGCAACCCCTCTCTTTTCCATGTAAATGGTTTAATACACCCCTCTACAGATACCATTTTGCTTCGCAAACCACACCCTGGAAGAGTGAAGGCAGCATGTTCCCTCCCCAAAGCACTGAATGCAGGTTTGAAGAACCTCCATGGCACAGAAAGACTGTAGCCAGAGAAGCTCCCCCAATACTCAGCGGTTCAGGACAGGCATTCTGACAGGATCTACATTCATTATGCCTACCCAGGGCTTTGAGATCTTTAGATGGCTGGATAGAGCTAAAGAAGCACAGATGATGTGAAGTCAGTGAGGAGCATTCAGCCAGGCTGGTGAGGTTCCATTTTTACAGTTCAAAAGGTACCTGACTAGCTTCTACTTCCCTCAACCCACTACTAATCTGAAGGCCTAAACTTAAATGACAGTAGCTCTGTTGCATTATAAAGGTCCATCAGTGCCCTGAAAGGAAGGTAGGGCAGTGTGGTCATTTAATGACAGTTGCATATTACAACTCTGACTCTTGTCTCAAGGCCAAAAGTACATGGCTGCAAGCCCCCCAGAGCTCACAGAGGAAAAGTGCTGGCTATCAGATGAGCAGGTAAAAAAACAGAGATCCTTCCTGGCAATTGCTGGTGCATGTTACAGTGCTTTTCTCCAAAGGAGACAGGGATAACCCCAGTGTCCCAGCCAACATCTTATGCTGGACAGAGCGTGTTCTCACATTGAAGGCTGCGTGAGCACTATCACCCTACACTGAACCACTGCCAAAACTCACTGGAGCCAGCGTTTGTCAGCACCCAGTTCTCCTTCTGTAGCATGCTCTGGGATACAGCGCAAATGAAAAAAACTTGACACACACAGCTCTGGGAACAAGGAGGAGGCTGCTGACATTACACTGCTAGGGCGGTAGCTTAGTCACCTTCTCGCTTAGCATAGCCACAATGATTCAATCACAGCACCAGACAATCACAGCACTGGAAACTCTGGGTGCTTTTCAGCTGCAGCTCTGAGGTGGGTTCAGGGTAACCCACAGGGAGTGTAACTAAAGCAGGTGTTCTCAAACTGGGGGTCTTGAGCTCTCAGCCTTCACCCCCAAACTCCACTTCACCTCCAGCATAATAGTGTTTAATATAAAAAATTGTGTATTTAATTTATAAGGGCAGTCGCACTTGGAGGCTTGCTGTTTGAAAGGAGTCACCAATACAAACCCCTGAACTAAAGAATGGGAGATCTAGCTAATACACCAGGCAGCACAAGCATGAAAGGGTTCCAGAGAATGCCGCCAAGCGCAACTGAGCATGGTACAGAGCATTCAGATGGACCTGCTGGCTAGATCCCAGCCATGGAGCTCTCCCAAGCAGGACTCCTGGAGTTCAATGCAAGGAATAAAAGATTCCTGTCAAGAACAGCTCTTCCTCAATAGATCTCAAAGCATTTTAGAGATGGGTTAGCATCATCTCTATTGTACAAACTGAGAAATAGAGGCACAAGGACATGGAGCAAGCCTGTAGCAGAGCCAGGAGTAGAACCCATATCCTCCTAGCTCCAGAGTCCACCCCTCTGTGCCAAGCACAGAGAGCAAATCCCCATCTGAGTCTACTACAACAGACTCTAGGATGGCAATGTCTACCCAGCTCTCCCCACGCCACAGGGAAGTCTTGGAGAACAGGCATTGGCAGGCCCGTTTTCATACATTGGAAAAAATGGAATTTAACATCCCAGGAAAAGAGCTAAATTGGAGTCAGAACAGAATGTTCACAGTGTGGTTAGCGCACAATTTTATATTCAGTAATTCAATGTTTAAAATGCCATTCCTCAGATAAAGTTCTAGCCGTTCACAGAAAGCAAGGTCAATGGCTCCCCAGGATTTTCACAAGCAAAGTAGCTCCGCCCTCTCAAGCGGACATCACAAGATGAGCCACCAGAAGACAATGTTCTTGAAGCTGGAGAAGACAGACGGGCACAGGTTTTGCCCTGTGCAGGACCTTAAACATTCGCCAGAAGAGGAGGAACTCTGGAACCAAGGACAAACTGCACAGGGTACTTGAAGTTAGGCAACGTCACCAGCCCTGCACTCCAGCGCCCAGGCTGCGGTAAACCACCGAGTCACTAGAGAAGCACTGTACCGGACAGAGGGAAGTGACTGAGCACTTAACAGGTGATTCTCCTCTCTAATGAGCAGCCTGGGCCTGCTCTACATTCCCCCTTGTACACAAATGCATCCTCTTCCAAATCAGGGTTAACAATTAAACACAATGGACCTGATTTACCTCAGCTGGCACAGAGGCATCAACACACACACACACACACACGCACACACTCACTCCATCTGCACCGGACAACACCCAAAATTGTGGGGAAGGCTGTCAGTGGTCCCCCCACTCCCAATCCACTGGGATTTCTCACCAGAGGAGGGCAGCTTTACACTGTCCTGAGAACTATAAAAGACCCCACTAGAAGGAAGTGCTAAGCTCACTACATCCCATCACAACCTAGCAGTGAGGAGACTGCCAGGCCTTCCAATCTCCCAAATACCCTGCCTGAAGGGCCAGACAGCTTAACCCTTTGTTTAATACATTAAAGCTACGTGGAGGTGGGTGTACAAGTTACCAAGTGAGGGTGAGACAATATCACTTTTCATCAAGGTGGCACATTCCATCTTCGGCCTGCTCCACACACACATTTTGTATTGGGTAACTATCAGTTAGGGGGTGATTTTTTACCAATACTAGGACAATCCCAGTTGTGGATGCACTTAGTCCCCTTCCCAATAGCTACACCAGCAGAAAGCACCTTTCTAGTGATGGAACTGCTCCCATACTAGGGGAAGATTTTACTGTTAAGTCTCTGTGTAGACAACACTAAATCAACAGAAGAATACTACTGCCTCTTGGGGAGGTGGATTACCTAGTGGTGTGGATTTTTCACACCTGACTGACATAGTTAAGCCAAATTAATTTTCTAGTGTAGACCAGGCCTATATCAGTATACTTAAAAGGCCCATCTTTCTAGTGTAGGCAAGTCCTTAGGTTCAGGAGCGTCAGAGATGCACCTTTTTATTTTTAAAAACATGTCCATGATGAGCAGAGCTCTTCCAGCTGAGCTTCTAGTGGGAAACAAAAGTGAGCCAGCTGCCATTTATTTTTTTAAAATGGCAAAACACATAGGTCCTAATGTTGTCTATTTAGACTTAACATTTACTAATTCATTTTGATACACTTGCCAAGATCCAAGTTCACAGTTCTGCATTTCCTGCATTGTTAGATTCCAAAGCCCTGCTAGGCATACAGCTCCCTGCACCACTGTAAGCATTAGCGAGGCTCTAACTCTTGCAAAGTAAGCACAGAAACAAACTCAATGGTTGTTATTCTCAGTTTGCTGTGAATTTCATATCAAGGATTCCTTCAGGTTCTAAATCCTAAAAGTCTTTTTAGGCTGCCTCCCATTTCCTCCAAATCCACCTTTATCCTAGAATTGAAAACCCCCCACTGATCATGACCAAGCTTACTTTTAAAGTGACACTGCAGGGTTAAAAATCTCATTAAGAAAGCAGTTTGTTTACCATTGTCAAACACCACAGCTTATTAATGTTGTATGTTCTCATTTACTTTTCACCAGCTGTATTTTTGACAGTTAGGCATTTTTCTCAGCTCACTACACTGAAAATAGACTACTCAGTTTCTTGTCAATTTCACTTCCTGGGTCACCAGCATAAAGCAACCAAGGTTAGCTTACAAACATTGCAAGGGGGAGGGAGGAGAGGGTGGAGAGAGAACTTTCCACAAGTTTCTAATGGAAACATTTCTGTTGGTTTTTTAAGGTTCTATATATGCTTAGTTTTAGCTCCACAGTTAGGTTCCCTAAATCTGACCTGACAGATGTCCCTGTAACATCTGGATTCAACACACAACAAAAGCACAGGTTAAACCTTCACTGTGTTCTCAGGGATCAGACTCTGAGTGAAACAACAACATAGCTGCAAGCTGGAGAAGCATCCTGGATAACGTTGGGAGTACATCAACCAACCCTCAATGCTTCAGAATTTCCTCCTTTGATAACAGCTACTGAGAGGGGACTGGCAGCAGGATGGGAGGGGTGCCTGGAGCCCTCACTTAGGCTCTGATCTCAGAGCCTGGCAAGAAGCCTTTAACATTGCAACAAAATCCATGTTTAAAAGAATTTCAAGTATATTAGGTTGCTTGGCTGGGTGGGAGGGGAGGAAGAAACTTCAGTCAAAGATTGCAAACCTCAGTGGCCTCAGGTTAGGCAACCAGAGTAGGTGACCTGCTTTTCAGAACAGTTGAGGGCTTCCAAGCCCCAGTGGAAAATACGGCAGCTGCGAGTGCTCAGCACTCTGGAGAAGGGTGGAGGAGTTAGGACCAATTATGTGCCTCCCTATGGATTTAGGTGCTTCAGGGCAAACACCTAAATTTGGAAACATTTTACTCTACTACTACTAATGAGGCTCAGAGCAGGGGAGGGGGCACCACAGTCCGTTAACTATAGCTGAAAGTCACTCAAGTGAAATGCCACAAATGGGTAGCAACACAAAAAAAAAAAAAAAAAACCACCCTAGCTCCACCTACTGCACTGGGAAAATGAAGCCTCAGAGAGTTGCAGCCGGCCCCTCCCTTCCTCTATTTTTATGCAACCCTCGAAAACAGAAGAAAAAGTTGCTGAGCCCTGCCCCAGTAAATTTTTCCTGCAAGAGGCCAGTTCACAAGGGGTGGGGGAGGGGCCTCCAAAAAGGTCAGTTACAAACAAAAATAAAAGCCACACACAACCCACTTGTAGCCCCCTTGATCCAGGCACCGGGAAGGAGCTGAGGAGCTGTTACATGTCATTTACTGTGACCCAATGAGATTATTGGTGGGGGATCTGTTTTTTAAGACACACCCACAGAGCTTGTAACTGTCCAAGTAGACCGCAAACAAAAGCAGCCACTGAATACAATTCCAAAAAATATTCTGAAGTAACAAGATAGCTGACATTTCAGATTCTTAACAAGTATAAAAATCGTACTTAAAAATAAGATCAAACTCCATATACTGAAGATGGCTTATTTGTACATCTAATTCAGCAACTATGTCAATTTCTCCCATCCCTCACTTTTACCTCCCCCCGAAAAGTTATGCAACTAACTGCCTAAGAGTTCATTCTTATTTTTGGTAGGACACGACATCTCAGCCAAGTTAGCAGAGTGATAACATCCTAAGAACAGGAAATACAACATAAGGAAGCAAATTAAAATTATAACAGGCAAAATTCTACAGAAAATTGTAGGGTGGATGCGAAATTAATCTAAGTAATATATTACTGCACAATACTTCCCCCCCCCCAAAACATAGAATCACTTGCCTCACCAGATGCTACAACAACAAAAAAAACCTTCACAATCTAAAAATAACTTGGGAGAAAGCCAATATCCACTTACTTAGGTTCACTGTCATCTGTAAACAAAATGGACCAAAGACAACTCAGAACTCCAGAGGTAACTGAACTTTAGCAGCTGGGCTGGAATTTTCCTATTCTCAACTCAATATGATGTTTTATTTTAAATGATGGAGCTTCATGTGGGTTGCGGAGGGAGAGAGAAAGGTATTGTATTACTGGGGGACCCCAAAAGGACTAGTTTTAATGGAAATAACTAGAAAAATTCTCTGCAGCATTTGCTGAGTGCTAAAATCTGTTCCTGGAAAAATACTTGCTGCTTTACAATAATAAAGAGTTATACTTTGCGGAGGGATAAATAGAAAAATCTATTTAAAATCCTAAGTGGGAAGTTTAAGGAGGCTTCAGTAGCTCGGGGAATGAAGCTGCCAGAAAGCTTAGAGGGACATCACTAATTTGAAATTTAGTCAACTGGAGGGGGGGGGGGGAAAAGGAGAGAGACTTAAAAAGTAGTTTCAGGTACTGCACTTTACCCCAGAAGTCCCCTGTCAGTTATTGTGGATTTACAAGCATATTTTCCTATTTTTAAAAAAATTTTCCTCTCCCAGTTGCTGTGGAAAAGAGCCACACAAACAACTGACTATACAGCTCTGCACTTGACAGTTTGCATCTAGTCTGTTTCACTATGTTAAAAAAAAAAAAAAAAATCTGCAAAACTGGAAAGGGAGAGAACAGCTCATCAGTTCCAGTATCTTAGGTGGTGTTATAACAGTAGCTCCACTCCCTAACATGCAGCTGGACAGAAGCATGTGCCAGCCAACTCTTCTATCCCAGAGAGGATCCCAGCTGCCACAAAGGAGATCAGGGGCTGTTCTTTGCCCCACACCTTCCATAGGTCTGGTCTATACTACCCGCCTGAATCGGCGCTCTAACTCCACCAGCGGAGGTGGTAGTAAGCGCCGCCGACAAAAAGCCGCAGAAGTCGATTTTGCCGCCGTCCTCACAACGGGGTAAGTCGGCTGCAATACGTCGAATTCAGCTACGCTATTCACGTAGCTGAATTTGCGTATCTTAAATCGACTCCCCGCTGTAGTGTAGATGTACCCTCAGACTATTTTCTGGGTCCTCCTCCCCATAAGAAGAAACTCCAATCCCGTCCTCTGATGTTCCTCATGACCTTCCCAAGAAGCTGCATGAAACTGATGTGACCAATAGTTTCATTTCTGCCCACAGGGTTCTGAGCTGAAGCAGCTAAACTGTCCTGAATCATGTTAACTTCAGCCTGATACAGCTTGGCAAAGCTCTGAGCCATAGCAAAAGTACTGGAGCTGTCTGCAGACTGAGGAAGGAAACAAACACACCCAGAAAAGTTTTTTTTATTAAAATGGGGATTTTTCAGGCACTGATAAAATTTAACATGAAAAACAATAACTCTGAGAGGGTGTAACAGATGCAGTGGTGTTTGCCTGAGTCTGCAGAGAGCCTGAGACAACAGCTCTAAATTGCATACGTCTTCACTGCAGAGTTAACTCCAGTTACCTACACCCAAGTTAGCAGAGTTCAAGTGAAAGCTGCAACCCTGCAAACTAAGCAGTGACTTGCTGTGTCTACACAGGCAGTGCACTCACTCATGGGTGGCATTACGACGTCTGAGAGCACATCCCATGGTTCTTTGCACAGAAGTAAGTGTGGGAGAACCGGTCTGTCTTTTCTGGGCACACTGGGAAAATTGTGGGAAGGCACTGCAGCACTAGAAGTGCTCAGTTGGCACTAGCCTGAATCCACACTACAGAGTCGTCAATCAGCAGCCGACAAGATGTGTTCACTCGATTTTGGCCTATATCCCCTCTCAGGCCAGCAACATGATTCAGCATGCTTGCAAATGATGGGCAACACTGGAGTTCACTAAGCAGTAAAGTCAAACCCTTAAAGGGGTCAAGCTCCCCTGGGCGTAACCAGCGCAGCAACACATGCCTGAGGTTGCAAAGAGCCTAAGACAATAGCTCTGAGCCCCAATTATGCCTATGAAGTATGATATCATCTACATAAATCACTTGACTACAAGAACTATACTGGATCGAGACCATTTAAAAGGTAATAGTTTAAAAAAAACAAGAACTCTTCAGTCAGGGATCAACCAGAAATTAAATCACTTGTTCATTTTTTTTTTTTAAATCACTAAAGACAATGTCAATAAAACAGAACAAATGACACAGGGCAGTGGTCTGCTACTGCTAGAGAAAGGACGATTCATTTATTTGAGCGAAAGGTTGAGACATAGCCAAGGTTTTTTTTGGGTTGTTGTTTTTTTTTGTTTTTTTACACACACACACACACACACACACACACACAAGCAGGAGACAGATATGCTGCACTAATATGTTCAGTTTCAATTACTTGAATTCTGGTATTCCAAATGATTGATGAAGATACAATTATTTGCCTGAGGGATGCTGGAACAGTGAAGGGAAGTTTTTCCTACTGTATCATTCTGGAATAAAAGGGTCCTGTGGCACCTTAGAGACTAACAGAAGTATTGGAAGCATAAGCTTTCGTGGGTAAGAACCTCACTTCTTCAGATGCCTTGCAAGATGCAAGCTTATGCTCCCTATACTTCTGTTAGTCTCTAAGGTGCCACAGGACCCTCTGTTGCTTTTTACAGATTCAGACTAACACGGCTACCCCTCTGATACTTGACATTATGGAATAGTTACACTGAGATTTGTTTAGTCACATGTCCAGCCATGTCTAAACCAAAGACCATTAAACAAAACTTTTAAGTATACTATACTTTTTGAACAGGCAAATTTCTGAATGGGAAGAAGAATTCAAACTTACTAGTGGCTATCAGTCATCCAGTAACCTTAACGGCCATCAGAATTGCATTCTAAGGCCAGAAAGGACCACTGTGATCATCCAGTCTGACCTCCTGAGAGACACAGGTCAGAGAACTGCCCCCAAATAATTCCTGTTAGAACTAAAGCAGATCTTTTAGAAAAATATCCAATCTTGGGCCAGATGTACACTATACACTTACATCGGTATCACTATACATCACTCAGGGGTGTGAAAAATCCACCCGAGTGGTGCGGTTATACCGACCTAACCCCTGGTGTAGACAGCACTATGTTGACAGAATGGCTCCTCCCCGTGACATAGCTACCTCCCCTCATGGAGGTGGATTAATTATGTTTATGGGAGACGCTCTTCCATTGGTGGTATAGTATCTTCACTGAAGAGCTATGCTGCTGCAGTGTTTTAAATGTACTCCTGCCCTTGATTTACAAATTTCCAGTGATGGAGAATCCACCACAGCCCAGGATAACTTGTTCCAGAGGTTAATTACTCTCCCTGTTAAAAATTTACACTATTTCCAGTCTGAATTTGTCTAGCTTCATCTTCCAGCCAATGGAAATTTGCAGATTACACTAAACTGGGAGGAGTGGTAGATACGCTGAAGGGTAGGGATAGGATACGGAGGGACCTAGACAAATTAGAGGATTGGGCCAAAAGAAACCTGATGAGGTTCAACAAGGACAAGTGCAGAGTCCTGCACTTAGGATGGAAGAATCCCATTCACTGTTACAGACTGGGGACCGAGTGGCTAGGCAGCAGTTCTGCAGAAAAGGACCTAGGGGTTACGGTGGACAAGAAGCTGGATATGAGTCAGTGTGCCCTTGTTGCCAAGAAGGCTAACAGCATTTTGGGCTGTATAAGTAGGGGCATTGCCAGCAGATCGAGGGACGTGATCGTTCCCCTCTATTCGATATTGGTGAGGCCTCACCTGGAGTACTGTGTCCAGTTTTGGGCCCCACACTACAAAAAGGATGTGGAAAAATTGGAAAGAGTCCAGCGGAGGGCAACAAAAATGATTAGGGGGCTGGAGCACATGACTTATGAGGAGAGGCTGATGGAACTGGGATTGTTTAGTCTGCAGAAGAGAAGAATGAGGGGGGATTTAATAGCTGCTTTCAACTACCTGAAAGGGGGTTCCAAAGAGGATGAATCTAGACTCTTCAGTGGTACCAGATGACAGAACAAGGAGTAATGGTCTCAAGTTGCAGTGGGGGAGGTTTAGGTTGGATATTAGGAAAAACTTTTTCACTAGGAGGGTGGTGAAGCACTGGAATGGGTTACCTAGGGAGGTGGTGGAATCTCCTTCCTTAGAGGTTTTTAAGGTCAGGCTTGACAAAGCCCTGGCTGGGATGATTTAGTTGGGAATCGGTCCTGCTTTGAGCAGGGGGTTGGACTAGATGATCTCTTGAGGTCCCTTCCAACCCTGATATTCTATGATATGATTCTATGATCTTGTTACATCTTTGTATGCTAGACCAAAAAGCCCATTATGAAATACATTCCCCATGTAGGTACTTGCAGACTGTGATCAAGTCACACCCCTTTGTTAGGCTAAATAGATTGAGCTCTGGGAGTCCACCACTTTAAGGCATGGTGGGTGGAGTAATATCTTTTATTGGACCAACTTCCGTTGGTGAGAGAGACAAGCTTTTAAGCCACACAGAGCTCTTCCTCAGGAAGAGACCTGAAGAGCAGCTCTGTGTGGCTTGAAAGCTTGGTCCAATAAAAGATATTACCTCACCCCTGTTGTGTCTCTAATATCCTGGGACCGACACGGCTATAAGCACTGCATATTATAAGGCATGTTTTCCAATTCATTAATCATTCTCCATTTGTGGAACTGTAGATCTCAGACCATCTGATAGAGACAATATTATTTAACTCTATTTTGCATATGTTCATGCCTTACTCAGCTGTAGGAAGTATATATATTGTATACACACACCCACTCATTAACTGTGTCTACAGGCCAAAGATTTTATTTTTTCCAAAATAAGCAGACACAAAAATCTGATAAAAAACAATGTTCTAGCAACACCACTGCCTCCAGCAAGATGGAGATCAACAACACCTATTCAAACAGAAGCATATGTTCTTTAACGTGATTAAGTCCATGAGTAGCACTGTGTCTGTTTGAAGCTGCTCTGCTGAGCCATTACAAACATTGAATCTATCTCCCCATGTAAGTATTCTCACACTTCTTAGCCCAGTACAGACAGTTTGATATCACTTCAAAAGTTTTCTCTCTTACTTAATTGGCCTCTCAGAGTTCGTAAGACAACTCCCACCTTTTCATGCTCTCTGTAGGTGTGTGTGTATATATATATATAAGTTGTGACAAAATTCCTCCTCTACCTTGGTGGGTCCCGCGCTTATTGGCGGATTTGCTCACTTCACAGATTCATCCTGTGGGTCAGGAAACAGTCCAGAGACCTTCCCCTCTGGTAGAAGCTACAGTCCAGGTCAATTCCTCCTGTATTTGATCAGGAGTTGGGAGGTATGGTGGGAACCCAGGCCTGCCCTCTACTCCGGGTTCCAGCCCAGGGCCCTGTGGACTGCAGCCGTTTAGACTGCCTCCTGGTACAGTTGCACGACACCTACAACTCCCTGGGCTACTTCCCCATGGCCTCCTCCCAACACCTTCTTTGTTCTCACCACCGGACCTTCCACCTGATGTCTGATAACGCTTGTACTTCTCAGTCCTCCAGCAGTACGCCTACTCACGCTCAGCTTCTTGCAAACCTCTTGCTCCCAGTTCCTCACACACACTTCCGCTCCCCCTGGCTTGACTGGTGTGAGCCCTTTTATAGCATCAAAGAGGGGCCTTAATTAGAGTCAGGTGCTTAACTGACTCTTAGCAGGTTAATTGGAGTCAGGTGGCCTATTAGCCTGGAGCAGCCCCTGCTCTGGTCACTCAGGGAACAGAAAACTACTTTTCTAGTGGCCAGTACATCTCCCTTCTGCTACTCTGCTGTTCCCAACTGGTCTGAGTCTATCACAATATATTCCATTCTATGCATCCGAAGAAGTGGGCTGTAGCCCACGAAAGCTTATGCTCAAATAAATTTGTTAGTCTCTAAGGTACCACAAGTACTCCTGTTCTTTTCTGCTAAAACTAATTATGTTCTCCCACTGGGTAAATGTGCCAAAGAATTTAGTTATCCTTGTAGTAAAATTTAGAAAACTGTTTGGCACACAGTTTGGTGCACTGCCACAGAAATTAGCCTTGATGAACTGTTGAACTCCAGAGGTCCTGGGGGTTCCAGATTTCTCCCAGTTTTGTTATAAGACAGCAATTACTATAGGGTTACCATACGTCCGGTTTTTCCCGGACATGTCCGGCTTCGGCAATCAAACCCCCGTCCGGGGGGAATTGCCAAAAAGCCGAACATGTCCGGGAAAATGCTGGCCGGGCACTTCCCTTCCCGCGGCTGCTCTGCTCCTCCCCTGACTCTTCGGCTCTGTTTAAGAGCCGAGCTGCCCGAGCGCTACCAGCTTCGGGCAGCCCCCATGCCTCCGGACCCTGCGCCGCCGGAGCCCGGGAGGGGAAGTGCCCAGCCGGGGGCGCAGGATCCGGAGGCATAAGGGCTGCTTCACGGTTTGCCAGGCAGCCTCCAGACCCTATGCCCCCGGCTGGGCGCTTCCCCTCTCGGGCTCCAGCTGCGCCGGGAAAGCGCCGGCCGGGGGCGCAGGGTCTGGGGGCTGCCCGGCAAACCATGAAGCCGGTAGCGCTCGGGCAGCCCTTTTTGCGTGGCTGGGAGTGGGAGGGAGGAGGGGGCGGAGAAGGGGCAGAGTTGGGGCGGGACTGGGGTGGGAAATGGGTGGGGCCAGGGCCCCGTGGAGGTCCTCTTTTTTTATTTGTTAAATATGGTAACCCCAAATTACTATCGCTGCTCCAAAATGTTAATTCTGCTACAATATTCCACTACCTTCACAGTTGCTGGAGAAATAATGTCTCCCATGCTTCTGGAAAGCATACTTGGGCTGAGATGAATAGCTAGGGCCTTTGCTTTCTTCAACTCCTCGTCAGCAAGGTGTATTTTTGTTTTTTGTTTTTTTAATTTTCTCTAGTAAATGAAGCCAACTTCCACATCTGAACTGATAAAAAACCCTTCATCCACAGAGATATCAAAAACTTCTGGGCACAATCAGAGTTACTAAACTAATTATAAAGAAGCCATTAAGAGAAAGGAATTATTTCCAATCACTCCTCCCCAGAGGCAGAGCTTAGATCTCAATTAAAATAACTCATACTGCTCAGACACAAAAGGGATTGCCCTACAGGGAGAGCTGCTTGTCAGTGTCAAGGGCTGGTTTTCTGAGAATGGAAATTTAACAAGAGAATGCATCCAGATCTGCAGCACGCAATAGCACAAGTGAAACTCTCCACCCTACTTTCGGGTCAGCAAAATTCAGCAACGCTTTTCTCTTTGGTAACAGGAGGGTATTTCTCATTGGCTTTGGAGATCGTTTCCAAAGCCAACTGAACAGTCTTTGGTTGTATTTATTTTTAGCTAAAGACTAAACCTTGGAACAAAGCTGCATAGCCATTTTTTTTTATAATGCTAATATTCCTTAAGGAGAGAGATGGAAAGTCTTATAATAATTTTGAATTACTAACAAAGTCTGCCTTTTTTTAAAACATTTTTCCCCTTGTGCAGCAGTCTATTTTTGACACTGAATGATGGGCAAATTCAAGGGTGAACCCCACCAAAGGAAGCTTCTGGGATGGAGCACGCTTGATTTCAAAGCGGCCACAAGTTTTGTTTTGGTAATTTATGGCCCACTGGAATAAACCATTAAAACACTAATAAACTTCTAATTAGGGCTGTCAAGCAATTTAAAAAATTGTGATTAATCTCACTGTTAAACAATACCACTTATTTAATTTTTGATGTTTTCTACATTCAAAATATATTGATTTCAATTACAACACAGAATACAAAGTGTACAGTGCTCACTTGATATTTATTTTTCACAAATATTTGCACTGTAAAAAAGCAAAGAAACAGTATTTTTCAGTTCACTGAATACAAGTACTTTTATCATGAAAGTTGAACTTACAAATGTAGAATTATGTACAAAAAACTGCATTCAAAAATAAAACGGAAACTTTAGAGTCTACAAGTCCACTCAGTCCTATTTCTTGGTCAGCCAATTGCTCAGATAAACAAGTTGGTTTACATTTATGGGAGATAATGCTGCCCACTTCTTATTCACAAAGTCTTCGGAAAGTGAGAACAGGCATTTGCATGGCACTTTTTGTAGCTAGCATTTTAAGGTATTTACATGCCAGATATGCTAAACATTTGTATGCTCCTTCATGCTTCAACCACCACTCCAGAGAACATGCATCCATGCTGATGATGGGTTCTGCTCGATAACGATCCAAAGCAGAGCAGACCAGCGCATGTTCATTTTCATCATCCAAGTCAGATGCCACCAGCAGAAGGTTGATTTTTTTTTTTGGTGGTTCGGGTTCTGTAGGTTCCACATTGGAGTGTCGCTCTTTTAAGACTTCTGAAAGCATGCTCCACACCCTGTCCCCATCAGATTTTGGATGGCACTTCAGATTCTTAAACCTTGGGTCGAGTGCTGAGCTCTTTAGAAATCTCACATTGGTACCTTCTTTGTGTTTTGTCAAATCTGCAGTGAAAGCATACTTAAAACAAACATGTGCTGGGTCATCATCTGAGACTGCTATAACATGAAAAATATGGCAGAATGCGGGTAGAACAGAGCAGGAGACATACAATTCTTCGCCCAAGGACTTTGGTCACAAATTTAATTAACGCATTATTTTTTTAACGAGTGTCATCAGCATGGAAGCATGTCCTCTGGAATGGTGGCTGAAGCATGAAGGAGCATACAAATATTCAGCATATCTGGCACGTAAATACCTTAAAATGCTAGCTACAAAAGTGCCATGCAAATGCCTGTTCTCACTTTCAGGAGACATTGTGAATAAATGGGCAGCATTATCTCTCAAATGTAAACAAACTTGTTTGAGTGATTGACTGACTAAGAAATAGGACTGAGTGGACTTGTAGACTCTAAAGTTTCCATTGTTTTTGTTACATAACTGCACTAAAAAACAAGACAATATATGTTTGTAACTTGCACTTTCGCGATAAAGAGATTGAACTACAGTACTTGTATGAGGAACTGAAATATACTATTTATTTTGTTTATCATTTTTACAGTGTAAATATTTGTAATAAAATATAATATAATAAAGTGACAACTGTACACTTTCTATACTGTGTTGTAATTTAAATAAATATATTTGAAAATGTACAAAATCAAAAATATTTGATTTACTTCAATTGGTATTCTATTAACAGTGTGATTAAAACTGCGATTAATCGTGATTAATTTTTTTTTAAATCACAATTAGTTTTTTGAGTTAATCCCATGAGTTAACTGCGATTAATCGACAGCCCTACTTCTAATGAATGTTTGTGTGAATAATCTAAGCAAACATCCATGATTCAGAGAGGAAAGAAGGGTAGAGATCACAGGGCACCGTTTAAAACCAAGCCATCAGAAAGCATTACCTACTGCCTCCCTAACGTGTTTGTTGGAGCTGAAATGGCAGATTAAATTTTCCAGGCAAGTGATGCACACTGAGATTTAGAGCTAGTCTATACTGGCATCGCTTTAACGTAGCTTGTCTGGTCGCAGCAGAGCGCTGAGAGAGAGTTCTCCCAGCACTCTTAAAAAAAAAAAAAAAAAAAAAAAAAACACGTCACGAGGGGTGCAGCTCCCAGCACTGGTGCACTGTCTACACTGGCGCTTTACAGTGCTGAAACTTGCTGCGCTCCGGGGGTGTTTTTTTACACCCCTGAGCAAGAAAGTTGCAGCGCTGTAAATTGCCAGTGTAGACAAGCCCTTAGCTACATGACTATTCTAGTTTGCCAAAGCTCTGGTGCAAAAGATTCAAGACAAGAGAAGCCTTTAAGCTTCTTTGAATGCACATGAAGAGCAGGAAGAGAGTGAGTTCTGATTTGACAGAGGATTTGTTGAGACCTCAGTCCAGGCTTTAGCCACAACACACAAAAGCCACCGTGTTCGCTGAAAAGTATTAATTTGAGCTTGTACAAGAAGTTGGTTCTCTGATCACTGCAGCTGCTCTCTCCAAAGCAGACAAATGTCCTGATAAAAAGTGGTACTGCCCTCTGCTCCAGAGACTCACAAAGCAATAGCTCACAGCAGTTTGATAGAGTAAGATCTTTCATCACAATACAACTTGATTTTTTTTTGGGGGGGGGGGGG